>NC_051178.1:37738163-38087646 GCF_013339695.2 Rhipicephalus sanguineus
CGTATACGTAACTTTTGCAATTCGTAAATATCGTATTAATTACTAGATTAACTTATACTGGTTTGATGACGTAAAAGCACGTGCAAAAGTTTCTAAACGAACGCTACCCTCATCTACAGCAGCTGGACGCCGGCCATGTTTCATTTGTGCTCTCTTGAACGTTGCTCTTGTTGTTGCCTCTATCGCGGGTGTTGATCGTCCTATTGCACGTGTTTTGGTGATCAAGGACACGCTGTTTGAGCAACCGTTCTCTTGATACCATGTACGTAGTTTTTGAGGATATCGTCGTGAGCATAGATGTCTTTAACCTTCGACTTCGTCCAGAGCTCTCTGTCGGCGCGTGGAAGGGACCTGTTCCGTGCGGAGCGAAGAAGAAATGCTGGGCCAACTTGTTGGCATCCATCGTGTAGCCACTCGTGCACCCAGGAACGCAATACGTCGGCATCGTTCACTTGCTGAATGCTGTCAGCACACCGCAGCTAGAGTACAAGGATCGCAAAATGAGAATTCAGCTAAATATGCATGTAAACACAATGCCAAACCACGTATGCAGCCACGGACAGATTGCTGCGCAATCTGTCCGTGGCTGCAAGAAGGAACAGCAGCGCCACAAGATGCGAGAATCGGTGGCCAGTCCACGCAGTCACAGGAAGAAAACTGTACCTAGTCTAGTAACGTTGGTGTGCGCGTAGCTTGCAAAATGCTTTGTTGCGTTGAGCGACCAGGCTACTCGCACCCGTGCACGGTCCGAAATGAAGTGGGTGCAAGGAACGCACAAACGCATGCATACAGTTACAGCAAGCGGCCCGGCTATGGTGGCGGGAGTTTTAGTAGGCAACGCGCTGCAAGCAACTAGCCAGGGATAGTCAGCTCTATGTGGCGGTACCGCGCTTCACTGAAACGGTGTCAATTCATCAAAAGGTTTGTCAACATGGTGTCAATTCATTGCAAAGGCAGATTAATTTACTTGTGAGCACGCAGCAGGTGTCGCTTCTTGACGCGACAAGGCTTAACTTGTCACTGGAGGGTTGTTAGAACTTCATAAAAATGCACAGAAAAAAAAATGAAAAAAAAAAAAAAAACGGTTGGTCGCTAAGTGCACATTTTTGAGAGCGAGTTCATATATACAATGAACTACTGATATAATGACCACTTTTCGTGGCACTTTCGAGTTAGTTAAGAACGTGTTCGACTGTATTGAAACTCTAGTGTGGCTAATTTCACCATCATGGGTTTTAAATAGAAAAGGAAAAGGAAGGTTGAAGTTGCATTTTTTAAATATCTTGCTGAAATCTGCAATTGAAGTCACTGTGAAATCTGAGCTTTCAAAGTCTCTTTTTGTATTTTGGCCACATTGGGTCAACGAAACTTGCTGAAACTTGGTATGTTTCAGCGAATTTGCTGAAACTTGGACAATATAGGCACTTTGTTTTTATCGATTAAGAACTATTTAGGCCCTAGCAGACAGCATCAAAATCTGACATCACATGGTGCATGAACTCCGCATGGACGTCAGCATCTGCATTTTCTTTCCGCACGCCTTCTCACTTAGCAGGTGTCTTTTCAGGACGAGAATTGTGCTTTTCGTGTTGTGAAAAGGTAATTCACTAGCGATCTTTTTTTTTTTTTTTTTTGCTTAGTGTCTCTTCAAGGTTTCGAGCTTGCATCATGCTGTGCACAATTTGTCAGTGCTGTACTTGTGCATAGTGTTCTACTTTACATGCCCTTGTTCATGATAATAAAAACAGCAGTGTCTACCTGGACATCTGTGTGCTGGGGGGGCTGCTACTGAGACATTTCTGTGCAACGCGCAGGTGTTTGACGAGGCAGTGCGGGCAGTTCTCCGGCCAGAGCCTCTGAAGCGGAGGCAGCGGCGGTGCAAGATTGTCTAGGGCTCTTCTTCCCACCTAGTTTTTGTCCGAAGGGTGGTCGTCCAGCGTCGTCTCTCAACCCCTGTGTGAAGCTTGTCCCTACGCCTAGACCCTCACCGAGGACACATAGGTGCAAACGCATCAACATAAGAATAGAGTGTCGACTAACTGGGCAGCACTTATTTGTGTCGTGCCAGGTGCAACCAATACAGCACTGCTGCACCTGTTCTGTCTGTGTTTTTTTGTTTTTGTCACTTTTGCTCTGTGCTGCCACTTTCTTGGGCAAAACTACTGAAATTTTGTTCAGACAACTTTAAAAGATGATGTTGCACATACCACTGCTTTGATATTTCTCAAATTTGGCAACAAGATTGCTCTTCTTAGTTGCCATTGTTTAACAAAGCATTTATCATCACTGAACAAGAAAGTAGGGCTGGTTTATCTATGTTCTTGTGATATTTTTTTTAGCACAAAATGCTTTTTAACAAAAACGTTCTGGGTGTGTTATGTCTATTTTTTTTAAATTAAAACGATACAATGAAATGAAGGCATGTCACTGCAGAAGCATGATAGTATTTATTTTTTCTGGATGAATCAGGTTAATGGTGATCCTTGAGTGCCTTACGGAATGGCAGTAAAATGCGCTCTTATTGAAAATTTCAGCGATAACGAAGCAGCATTAAGCACACAGTCTTCTTTTAAAGGTACCGATAGCTGTATCCACACAAGCAGATGCATAACAGAAGTTTGGCTGGAGTTGATGAAGAGCTGCAGCCCACAAAATGTCTGTTGGGCATTACGTAAGCGTATATCTTCTGCTTTGTTTCTTCATCAACACACAAAATGAAATTATTCCTGGCATGCCATCTACTGTTTGTGCATTCCTGTATTTGTTAGCACTTCAACACATGAGGATGCACCTCCACATTTGTCAGACGTTGTGGGGAACACTGGCATTGGTGCAAGAACAAAAGAGGATCTTTGGCGAGTGTGTTCTTCGTGTGTGCCCTTTGTACAAGTTGAAACAGCGTGGAAAGCTCCAGTGCGCTATAATTACTGCTTTGCCATGCACAACAGTTCCTGCTTATTTTTGTCTCCAGCACATTGTCGCCAGGAAAGTTTCCCTGATGGCAGTAAAATGTCATGTGTGACATGATTATAGTAATTATGGTTAGCCGATAAACTGCAAATTGCCATGGTTCATTAAAGAACTGCAAGTTTAAAAGGATGCTAATTAACAGCAAGCTGCACTAGCATAATAAATATGTGCAATTTTTTAACGTAAAAATAAACCTGCAGGCACATGCCTCGCCAAGCACGGCTCGGTTCAGAGTGCAGTAGCAGAGACGACACTGTATCCCAGAATAGTGGAAAGAAGCAATCGGCGAGCAGCTGAGAAATGTGTGCCATGCTAGGCATGAACATCCTTTGTTGCTAATTTTGCATGCAGCATGTGCTGCCCTGTCACCCTTGGTGTTGGTGCTTCAAAACAGCACTGCTACAATTGCCACAAAGGTGCTACACATTGATTGGTGTTCCACCGAGGCCTGCGACTGAGCTCTAGCCTTATATTAGTTATGCCTGTGGTGCACAATGGCTCAAGCAGTTTCACAGCATTAGTTTGGCACTCACTTGACAGAGCAGTGAAGGGGCCTTGACACTGTCATGACAGTTTAGAAAGCAGTTCATAAAATGAGTGGCAGCTATTATTGCATCACAGGCCGGAAAGCGCTGGAGGCAAAGTGCACTCAAATTTCAATACAACCGATCGCAAGGGACATCTAAAATTCATTTATATTGAACAATTGTTGTACTGAAAAAATCAAATTTTATTTCACAAATTACAAGTGCTACGAAAGGAGTTCCCTATCTTCACTAGGAGCATGTCCACAAATGTGTTAATGTCCAACAAGCGCAAAAAAAATGGCACGAAAACAATGTAAATGTATTCCATAATGAATGCACACTTATTTGGAGGTCTGTGATCATTGTCTGGTGGAGGCTTCACGTTGTCTGCATTCTTGTGCACTGCCGTGGCATTGTTGCCAAGAAAGGTACGCATCATTGTCGTGCGCTTTAAAACATTGGCATTCGACGCCAGTTGTTTGCTTGTGATCGTGGGTGCTATCTTGGTGTCTTCTTTGCTCTCAGCGTCCTCTTTTCCTTAATTGCGAACGGTGTTGACGATCTCGTTGGTCATCAGTGCAACTGGTGTGCATGCTTTGTCTTTGCGCTGCTCGTAATCTTCAAATGCTACCAAAGCATCCGCGAAGAGTCGTTCTTCGACTTCATCTCACATACCACACGCATCACATTCCTTACTATTTCAGGTGGCGTCATAAGCTGTCCCACTTTCCTCTAGCAGCAGTTCTGAATGGTGGTTGCTGTCACGCTCCATTAGTAAGCATTTCCACAACCGGTCATGCATTGATATTGAGATTGACAACTTCATTCGAAGGTTATTCGAGCTGTCGCTGAAAGAGATGCCTCTTTATGACGCCTCTTGGAACGAGGGAGGCCAGAATTCCAGCCACCACATTTGTTAACAGAGTGTTAACGAGGTGCACCGAGTAGTTTTCAGCAATAATGAGGGTTTTCCTGCCGATTCGTCTGATCTGACTGTTGGCCTTGATTGAGACAGAGGAATTGAGACACTAAAAATGCCCATAAGCCCGCCACCCCTCGAACTGCAAAGATGTTCCTTTCCCTTTGAGAATCAAGGCATTGGTAATAATAACGTGCAGGTTGATTGTATGCCACACACGACATTTCTTTGCTGTGGGCACATTTTGTACAGTAGCCCTTGAAGCCAAGCATGTCCTCACAGTGTGCACTACTTACCGTACACTGTACCATGTTTACCTTGTTGTCATTTTTGGTGCATGACTAAACTATTGCCACGATTCTTTGAACAGACAGCACAGGTCAAGTGCAGTGAGCAAGAGTGACCCACAGTCAAGCCTTGTTGCAGCATAGTAAGAGAAAGCATTGCTTGAATGTCTTCCAGCGAGAAGAGTAGTGCTCCCAAAGCCATTAGGCACGCTGAAACAGTTAGCATCTGGGTCATGATAGGGATGGAGATAGGATTTTCTTAATTGCTGTATTTTTTAAATTTATTCCTATCCTATCCCTATCATTAATTAATGGTAGGGATAGGTATTTCTGAATGGATTGGTGGTTTGCGAATTTCACATTAAATTGATCGCCTTCCATGCATGGTTTTTCAAGTAACATTTTTTTTTTTTGGTGAAAAAATCCGTAAATAGTGGGCGAGTGCTCGAGCTGACATTTCGATGAGTGGACTTGTCTTCTTCAAGGCTGGAACTGATTTCCTTAGAGCTGGAGGGGAGGGCAATTGTGAAAGCGGGGTTGGGGTGGCTGCCTTAAAAAGGCGGATTACTGTTACAAGGAAAAATGCAAAGGAATGCTGCGCAGTTCGTTCCTTCCTCTATGGCCTCATTTGGGGGGGTCCACCGTCTCCAGCATCACCTGTTGCTTGGCATTCTAGTGTGATTTCATTTTGCACCTCTTGCCTCTCTCTGTGAAGGGATCGATTGATTAATGCTAAAAGTGGGGCCATTGATACTTTTAACCGATTAATCAGTCATTTATATTACCATCCCCACTTTTGAGCACACTTGGTCATTAGTGTGTAGCATATCTAATTTGTTTTGAACATGCTTACTGTCCTACTGCACTGTATTCAGCTTTATTTTGTGCAACCACTGGACTATTTTCTAGATATTGCATTGTGAAACATCATGAGAGTTGCAAAATTAGTAACGAGAGAATACCCTTTATTTGCACACCTTGAAGGGCTTCATAATAAGCTTCCAGAAAGCATTGCTTGGTGGCATTAATGGGCCCTGTGCACACTAGTTAGAAGCTGTTGCTCCAAACGTATTCTTATTTGCCATTTCATTTTTCGTGCAGACTTTTTCAAAAGAAAGCACCATTTTGGGCAAGCGCATTTTCACTTGGAACAGTTCTTGTGCTTATGCTTACCAAGGAGCCGAATGAGAGCACATGTTTGCGGCTGCACTGGCCGCTCAATGCTTCATCGAATGCACAATCAAGTGCTGCTAGTTTGCTTTCTAAAGCCACCCAGTGACAACCACAACTTTGGTGTTCGTAGTTTCACATTAAGAGTTCTGCCTCACTTCTGTGGCAATTTCCAAAGGCCCATGTTTTTGCACACTAGAATTACTGTTAGCAAAGAGACAAAAAATACATTCCTTGCATATTCAGGTGCCAAACAGTAGCAACACTTCCATAGCTATGCCTACAAAAGTGAAGTGTATGTTTCT
Organism: Rhipicephalus sanguineus; assembly: GCF_013339695.2. NCBI lineage: Eukaryota > Metazoa > Arthropoda > Arachnida > Ixodida > Ixodidae > Rhipicephalus > Rhipicephalus sanguineus. The sequence continues at coordinate 37,744,342 of NC_051178.1, forward strand.
CTTATAGTCTACCTAGTGAAACAGTTTCGTGCAATAGGTGGATAGCAAACAATCATGTCATCTGTTAAAGCACTACTGGTTCAAGGCCCTTTGCTGCTCTGAGGCATCTGCTGTTCATTGGGGAGCAAACACATGGATTTTTGCTAACGTAGTTATTACCGGCTGTCCCGTGACAGTTTTCCTGAAGGCCTCTGTGGACAGATGAAAAATGTTTTGCATTGCAAGGAGGGAAGCACGCATGTGTATATGAGTAGTCTTGAATGATACATGCAGACTGGCATGGTGTGGGTCCCAAGCGTAGCAGCCAGTGCATGCAAAGGTTATGCATTGCAACACGCAGTAGTCAGTGAGGAGCACTTTCCCACTGCAAAACAACGTGCAGCTTTCTGGGAGTGTATGAAAGTATTACAGCTTGCACCTTTCGCAACTGTCCTGCAGTGGTTGCACTTGCTATTCAGCTGGGCTGCACAATGCACCAAGTTGTCGTGTAGTAGCTTGTGAGACAAAGGACCACGACTGCTGATGAAACATGGAGAAAGCAACCCGACTATGAAATGCATTCGCATTTAAAAAAAAAATAAAGCTGTTGTGGTAATGAATTGAGTTGAATAGCAGTGGCACTAACTAGAATAGGCTGGCTTACAAGAATTTCTTTGAGGCCTTTAAGCAGGGAATCCTTAGTACAATGCAGGATCTGATTGATGTAAGGTGTAGTGGGTCTCTGAGGCCAGTGCCCTGACTTCTGAGGAATTGGAACTTGCTACTGTTGCTATAAACTGGCAATAGATTGGTTCCCATCTGTAGTCGCACTATTGTGATCTTGGGCGGTGCCATCCAGAGGCCTGCTTGCCAGAGGTAACAAGCGAAGCTCAAAGGGCCCTGCAATGTATTGTTACCCTTCCATGATGGGAACATGAGTGGTAATAAACATAAACTACCATAGCAACCACTTGCCACTCTCATTTTAAAGAACAAACTGCACAGGGGGGTTATAATATAAAGACTAGAACAAATATCTGAACAAGTACTCGCAATAAATTCAGTGGTGTGACATTGGAAATTACTGCAAGCATGCACGATACCTATGTTTCACTTGTCACTCGCTTATCTTGGTTCAAATACAGTAGACTCCTGTTAAACGGAAGCTGAAGGGACCAGGAAAATATGTTTCATTTAACAGGAGTTTCGTTTACTGAGAGATGAAAAGGGGTGCAGAATTCAAGCACAAAACCAATCATGTTAGAGGCAGTTGTTCCATTTAAGCAGCAATTTCATTTAAGAGAGTTTCGTTTATTGAGAGTCTACTGTATTGTATGTGCAAGTTTAGTGGAGCATGTCTGATATGTTCATTTGTGGCTCATGCACGAACAAGCACTTGGAGACTGTTGTCCTTGATGAACCATCAAATTTAAGCAGCTGCCGGATTGCTTGTGTGTAGTCTGCTGAGCTCAACTTGGAGAATGTGTGTCTACTGGCACAAGCATGGGTCAACATTCTTTTTTGTTCTTATAGGAGTGCTCCTGTGACCTGCCACTACACCACTGACAGTGGCTAGACAAAGCTGTGGCTTTGTGCGGTGAAGGTTTTACAAAGAGCTCTTGCTTTTGGAAGGAATCATTCAATGTATATAAAGTGTTTACTAAAAGCACGCTTCTGTCTAAAATGTTGTTGGTGCAGAAACAGTAATGGAACATTTTGGGACGTGTACGAAATTAGCACTTTAAGGTTCATGTGCCGAACCAACACTTCCACAAGCCTGAGTGCAATGTTACAAAACCTGGTTACATGGTCCTGCAGAACTAATGATTTGTGATGTCTACGGTTCGCATATAATTGCATACTCGTTCACATTTTTTACTGACGTGATTCTTTTGGTCTAATATGAACGTGCATCCTGTTGTGCTTTCAGTTTTTAAAAACCGATCAATTCATTTTTTCAAAGATATTACAGGGACATTTTTTCCTATATACCTACATATGGAATGTGGAACTTGCGTGATTTTTTTTTTCACCTTTATGCTTTAATATCCAAAGACTTACTTTTTTTTGAAGAATTTTCTATATTGGACATTTTTGTCAGCTACGCTTTGCTGACAGTTTGTACTCGGCTTTTAACACTTTTGTTCTTGCACTGTTTATTGCAGTGGTTTTTGTCTGCTTTTGTAGCATTTTAACATTTTACATTTGTAAAAGTTTTTTAGTGTTAGATACTTTTCTAGTCTGTTTCTGTATCTTAGAAAGTTTTTGGGTGATGCTAGTTATAGTGTTAACGCTTATTTCGTGTGTGCACACTATATTACGACAATATGTGCCATCAACTCATTTATTGTGGCACACTTGGGCATTTCATGATGCCGACTGCCTCACCGAGTTCTTGGTTCAGCCATTTCATTGGTAGAAGGAATTTTTGTTCTCATGTTTTACTGTGGATCTAACCATGTTTGTGTGCTTTTGCCCCAATAGCGTTGAATTCCTGAGTGAAAAGTGCCAGCATAACTGTGGTTCGTGTAGGACAGAGTTGTCATGTTATGTTCTGGCTGAAAGGTTCTTGCTTGTCTGTGTTTGCGTTACATTTTGTGAAAATATTGGGCATCGTGCTTGGTTCGCTCTACTGTGCCTGCCTAGAGCGATCTCATTGCAGTGTGAAGGAATGCCAGAGTCCTCTTGCCTTGTAGCAGTTTCACTTCTCACACATAACGACATGCCTGCCAACACTCACCTTGAATGTAATTTGTGTATAAGTGCGTGGTAATATGTGCATTTGTGTGGGCTGAGAGAAAGTGGGATCAGAGGGAACACCTAGCTCTGTGTGGATCTTCGTTCAGCCATTTGTTTCGGCAGGCCCACCTGTTCTGGAAATTTTAGGAACTGCCGTCTGTGCCCAAGTGTGACACCTAGATGAAGGTGCACTAGCATAGGTACAGTATGCTCTGTGCACAGTGTTGTGACCTGTCGACTTATTGATGCTGATATGTGATTGAGGAGAGAAGGGGAGGAATGCGGCGCTATCTTCTGCAACTCTTACGAGCGCAAGGCTCGCCACCAATTGGTGCTGGAAGGCGAGATGTGTGCGCAAGCGGAAAGGCAGCATTGTCTTTGAGCAGCAACTGTAATAAATAAGATATTCTATGAACAATAACTGTGGTCTCTCTGCCTGTTCACATGTGATGTGGGACACGACAGGGCCCTGCTCCGGTGGTAGTAATGATTATCCCTTCTTACTGCTTGAAGACACATACTATAATGGACTGGGCAATATGTTAAATATTCATGTCAATAAATGAATTAAATTATGGAAAAAATGCGGCAGATCTCACGTATGGTGGGAATCTATGTAGTGCAAAGCAGTCGGCGAATAGCAGCATACACCGCATTGTCTGGTTTTGTGAAAAATCAAGCCATCCACTATCGCCTATTTGTCATGCATGCATGCACGTACATATCTGCTACGGTTATGAAGCGCATCTTCTGGCATATACAGCATATAACCTGTCATTTGTGTTTGTCATGTTCATGCTGTACCATTTTAAATGCGAAGCATTTCTTAGCGAACCCAAGGCACTTTGAGCTTTTCTATCTAGCCGCCTACATCTGGGTGCTCTCGTGATCGCCTCCTTAGCTTGATGTAGACCAAAATTTGCATGGAAGGCTAAGACGGTTTGACGAATATGACTGTCTGGGCGTGACATGAATAACGTGAAAATCCTCTCGCGTATGTCGTCAAACCCTTTCCTCCAGACACGTATGGCACATACCCGTATACCACGAGCTATGGTAAGCGAGTATGCACCACAGGTGATTGACACTTTATATCTTCCCAGAAACGGCGAGAACAGACATTGGTCATTTAAATGCGAGAGCGTAAAGAAAAACCGACATCGGCAGCGTTGACCCAACGAATGGAAAGGATAAAAAATTGGGATCCCAGCAGAAATGGAACCCAAGCATTCTGCGTGGCAGTCGGGTATTCGCAATGCCCATAGACTGTCGCGCCACCGAGCGGAATTCAGGAGCGTCCTCTCGAGGAGGGTTAGTAGACGACAAAATGGCGGCACTATGCAGTCGCTCCCTTGTACTCCCTTGTTTGGCTGTGCTAGCCTCAGTGATAACGCGTTGGCAAGAAAGGAACACTACGACTTTGCATGTACCCTGCATCAGTGAACAAACCGGGCCCTCCGTGACACGAGAAATCTGATTCGTTCTTGCGAGACGCGAAGTTTTCGTGAAAATACGTCGCAACTCGCGCTTTCAATGCTAGCCCACAGTGTACACATACTATCAGCTTCGCGAGGCTTTCTGTAGCCACGCAGGTAAGTTAAATGTTATCGTCCGACATATTCAGTTGAAGCTCACCCTGTTTTACTTGCATATATATAATTGGTCAGTGTTTCTTGTACTGCATGAGTCCCATAACACTGTACGCGGTAGGGAGGCCGCTCGGGCTCGCGATGTGCTCATGTATAACTGAGCGATCTCAAGTTGCCGATACATTAAAATAGGGCCTCTATCCTTTGTCAGCAAAGCGCTGTTACGAATCGTGCGAGCGACGTTTCAATCATTCGAGGACGCGTCTGCTCGACGCCTTTCGTGGAGCGAACGCTTTCCATCCACGCCGTCCTTCGCCAGTGTGTTGGGTTTCATAGCCACCGCTGCGCCGCTTGTTTTTGTACGTTTGTTGATAGGTGGCAGCACACTGCAAGCGATTTGCTTGTTGACCGGTCTGAGAGCAAAACTGGCAAAACGTTCTCCGCGCCCAGACGTCTCTCTAATTGTAAACGTGGTGACGCGGAGTGGTCGAAGTCGTTCGGCGGAGGAAATTCTTCAGATTGCTTTCAGCAGTGGTGTTGAGAGAAACCATCTTGACGACGAGGATTTTTCACTGGACGTAGAAGACTGTGAAAGCACCGAGAGTGATAGCGACGATGAACCACCAGCTGCTAACTCACGACGAGCGAGTTGCACTTCACGTCCCCTCGTGCGTTAATGTTCTTTCACGCTCGTAACTCGTAAGTCACCTTGATTGTATTTAATGTATAATATCCTTGAGCGAGATCGAAATAAAAGCACAGTTCCTCTTGTGCATTGCATGTATCATAATCATTGTGGATATTATGGAGCGCCGCATATTATGGAGCTCGACCAGCGAAGCGAAATGGTTAGAGCGATGGATCGTGCAGTCACGGCCACTATCCACGCCTCTCGGCTAACTTCTTCGACTTTGCGAAAAGGACACGTGTGCATTCTTTTCAATATTCATATTTCGATTTTGCTGATCGAGCCTGCAACATGCGAGTGAAGTGAATTGCACACGGCTACAGTCTCAGCATGGCTGTGACACAAGCGCTACTGAATGGCATGTTAAATGCTTGTGTTCCGTTGAAGAAGTAACTCCGCGTTTCCGACTGCGCAAGTAATGACGAAGGGGTATTATCACAGAACACTTTTATGTTTGCAAGCCATCATCACGCGCAGCAGCGATGGCGCTACTCGCTGGCGGCCTACTACTGCGGCAAATCCGTCAGGCAGGCTCGGCCGCTCGGTACGTACTACCTCGGAGTGCCGTTCAGCTCATACGTCAATTATAGTTCATACTGGTTTATGTAGCACGCAGAGGATTTCGCAAAGCATCGTTATGCACGGTAACGGAACTGAAACATAACCTTTCACTTCGCAGCAAATAATTAGGTGGCGAGTACTTAGCACTTTCCATGGTTTGGGAAAGTATTTTAGTCTCATATCCATTTCAGCGCAGCTCATGACTTCATCGGGTGAAAGTGGCATGGTCCGTACGTCCGCACGTCCTATCTATTCGCAATGCCCACGAACTATAGGTGGCGCGCCGTGCTTTTCAATATGGCGCCAGGAGGAGGGTCAACCCGTTTGTTAGCATAGGAACAGATAGGACGTACGGACCGTGCCACTTTCACCGGATGAAGTCATGAGCTGCGCTGAAATGGATATGAGACTAAAATACTTTCCCAAACCATGGAAAGTGCTAAGTACTCGCCATCTAATTATTTGCTGCGAAGTGAAAGGTTATATTTCAGCTCCGTTACCGTGCATAACGATGCTTTGCGAAATCCTGTGCGTGCTACATAAACCTGCATGAACCAGAATTGACGTATGAGCTGAACGGCACTCCGAGGTAGTACGTACCGAGCCTGCCTGACGGATTTGCCGCAGTAGTAGACCGCCAGCGAGTAGCGCCATCGCTGCTGCGCGTGATGATGGCTTGCAAACATAAAAGTGTTCTGTGATAATACCCCGTCGTCATTACTTGCGCAGTCGAAAACGCGGAGTTACGTCTTCAACGGAACACAAGCATTTAACATGCCATTCAGTAGCGCTTGTGTCAGAGCCATGCTGAGACTCTAGCCGTGTGTACTTCATTCGCATGTTGCAGGTTCGATCAGCACGATCGAAACATGAATATAGAAAAGAATAAACACGTATGCTTTTCGCAACGTCGAAGAAGTTCGCCGAGAGGCGTGGATTGTGGCCGTGACTGCACGTTCCATCGCTCTAACCATTTCGCTTCGTTGGTCGAGCTCGAGCGTGTTGGCAGCATGCGGCGCTCCATAATATCCACAATAATTGTGATACATGCAATGCACAAGAGGAACTATGCTTTTATTTTGATCTCGCTCAAGGATATTATACATTAAATACAATCAAAGTGACTTACGAGCGTGAAAGAACATTAACGCACGAGGGGACGTGAAGTGCAACTCGCTCCTCGTGAGTTAACAGCTGGTGGTTCATCGTCGCTGTCACTCTCGGTGCTTTCACAGTCTTCTACGTCCAGTGAAAAATCCTCGTCGTCAAGATGGTTTCTTTCAACATCACTGCTGAAAGCAATCTGAAGAATTTCCTCCGCCGAACGACTTCGACCACTCCGCGTCACCACGTTTACAGACGTCTGGGCGCGGAGAACGTTTTGCTCTCAAACCGGTCAACGAGCACATCGCTTGCAGTGTGCTGCCACCTATCAACAAACGTACAAAAACAAGCAGCGCAGCGGTGGCTATGAAACCCAACACACTGACGAAGGACGGCGTGGATGGAAAGCGTTCGCTCCACGAAAGGCGTCGAGCAGACGCGTCCTCGAATGATTGAAACGTCGCTCGCACGATTCGTAACAGCGCTTTGCTGACGAAGGATAGAGGCCCTATTTTAATGTATCGCCAACTTGAGATCGCTCAGTTATACATGAGCACATCGCGAGCCCGCGCGACCTCCCTCCCGCGTGCAGTGTTATGGGGCTCATGCACTACAAGAAACACTGACCAATTATATATGCAAGTAAAAGAGGGTGAGCTTCAACTGAATATGTCAGACGATAACATTTAACTTACCTACGTGGCTACAGAAAGCCTCGCGAAGCTGATAGTATGTGTACACTGTGGGCTAGCATTGAAAGCGCGAGTTGCCACGTATTTTCACGAAAACTTCGCGTCTCGCAAGAACGAATCAGATTTCTCGTGTCACGGAGGGCCCGGTTTGTTCACTGATGCAGAGAACATGCAAAGTCGTAGTGTTCCTTTTTTGCCAACGCGTTAACACTGAGGATAGCACAGCTAAGCACAGCCGAACAAGGGAGCGACTGCATAGTGCCGCCATTTTGTCGTCTACTAACCCTCCTCGAGAGGACGCTCCTGAATTCCGCTCGGTGGCGCGACAGTCTATGGGCATTGCGAATTCCTATGCTAACAAACGGGTTGACCCTCCTCCTGGCGCCATGTTGAAAAGCACGGCGCGCCACCTATAGTTCGTGGGCATTGCGAATTCTACCACAGAGCCACGTCACGGCTTGAAACTGCTTTGGAAAAATACCCTATGCAGGCGTAATGCCAGTGCAGCGTCAGTTCTGGTTGTACTGCTGGTTATCTAAATTTATATCAAAGCAATAAACATTGCATATGATACTATCGTCATGCCGGGTTAACGTCAGTTGTGGTACCAGTGTTTGTGCCGCTTTCATAGAAGCGTAATAAACATTACATTTGCATTCCTATGATTCAGCAAGCTATAACGAAGCGTTGCTTGACCCTGGGGGATTACGCTAACGAAAGTTGCATACAATATTCACATCATCGCACCATAAAGTGCACTTAGTTTCGATAATACTCGCGTCTGTGCTCTAAAGCGAGTGCTGACGTTACGTCAGACCATAAGTTACCCTTTAAACGCCAGTGTAGTCGACGTACCTGGTAAGACCACGATGTGCACACAACTATTACGCTTATAAAAACACGTCGATGCACTTCGTAACGCTTGGCCCAAAGCCAAAAAGATATCCGGCAGATCCCACGCATTCCGGGAACCTATGTAATGTGAAGCAGCCAGCAGAGAGCTGCTTACATCGCCAATTGTATCTCTTTGAGGAAAATGAAGTCATTCATGTCATGCGATCTAGTTCACTATATATCCCATGTGTCATGCATGCACAATCTTTTATATAATGAAACGTGTGTTCTGGTATATACAATGCATGACCCGCCATTTATGTTCGTCATGCACTTATGTCATGCCATACAAATTTTGCTGTATATCCAGTTAACAAAACGGCCGGAAGCGCAACAAGATAGTGTCATGTAAATCATGCTGGACATGAAATCCATGTCATGATTGTCATGTCACCACCTACCATTAGCGTTCATCATACAGTCGCGTCGCGCAATACCAATATTGGTGTATATCAAGCTGGGGAAACGGCCGCTGGTGCACCATGAGCGTACATGTAAATCATGCTGTACATGAAATGCATGTAATGATGGTCAGGTTACCACCTGCCATTTGTGTTATTTATACAGTTGTGCAATATATCAGTGTTAATTGCGCTGTATGTCAAGCTAGCGCAACGACCGCGAGCAGACCAAGAGCGTGTCATGTAAATCATGTCCTACACGACATCCATGCCATGATTGTCATGTTACCACCTGTCATTTATGTTCGTAGTACAGTCACGTCACACTACTAGTTTTGGTGTATATCATACCAGGGAAACGGCCGCGAGCGCACCATGAGCGTGGCATGTAAATCACGCTGTACATGAAATGCATGTAATGATTGTCAGGTTACCACCTGCCATATGTGTTCCTCATACAGTCGTGTCGCGCAATATGAACGTCACGCTGTATGTCAAGCTAGTGCAACGACCGCGGGCACACCATGAGCGCGGCATGTAAATCATGTCCTACACGACATGCATATCATGTTTGTCATGTTACCACCTGTCATTTATGTTCGTCGTACAGTCACGTCATGCAATACCAATATTTGTATATGTCAAGTTAGCCAAACGGCCTCGAGCGCACCACGAGCATGACATGAAAATTATGTCCTACACGACATGCATGTCATGATTTTCATGTTACCACCTGTCATTTATGTTTGTCATACAGTCACGTCACGATATACCAATTTTGGGGTTACCAAGCTAGCGAAACGGCCTCGAGCGCACGATGAGCATTGACATGTAAATCATGCCCTACACAACATGCATGTCATTTTAGCAGGCTCGAGGTTAGGGCCAGTTGGTATAGAGCGTGCTTGGCGAAAAATTGAAGGGACCGACAACTGTCCAGAATATGAAATGAGTTCATTCCACTGATGTAAATATTGTCCGTCGCACTGACTCAAACCAGCCCTGTTTTTTTCATGAGAGATGGATTTATACTTTTCTTTCTTAATTGAAAGTCGCGAAAAATGACCTGTGGCGCCTCTGGCGGCAAAAACATGGATGATCCGATGAAGACGGCCAAGTGACCGTTGATTGCTGTACGCGGTCGACGATTTTTTTTTTTTTAGTATTGAAATATTGTTCGTTTTCTTTATACTAAAAGGTATTATTCCATAATAATGTACATAGAGGCCTGCGTTAGTAGTATGCATTGAAGTGGCGCTGCCTTCGCGTGACGTAATGATCCCACGCTCGTCAGCGCGTCTTGAGCAACTTTTCAGCGTGCTCATGCAACCGTGCACGCAGTTTCCAGGTCGCTAAGATTTTGGAGCGACATAGTTTTGCTACCTACACTTCGTCTCAGAAATGACGCGCGCTGCTACTCGGTGCGGCCGTGCATATGCACAGTTACGTTTTCGATTACTTGGCTTGGCTCGTATATCGAGAGAGTAACGACGCCGGGACAAGCCATCCATGACACAGGCGCAGGCAACCTTGGGCGCAGACGCACACAACGCTGTACAAATACCGGTAAGGTGTATATAGCCACACATCTCATTGTAACAGCTTGCTATTTTCAAAAAATCACAGCATATCCACGGAGTGAATGATGATGAGTGGGCGAAGCTGCGGAGGTTCATCGGTAAACCGTGAATCTTCCGTGAATTCTGCCCAGTACATCATCACCGACGTGAGATCGGGCGCGTTTATACTAAAGGTTCGATGAGTTATGACGACTTGCAGCTCACTTTAATTTTACATGTACGCTGTGAATTTTCATTGTTTAGAAAACCATTGCTTTAGAAAACACCTTGCGTCTTTCGTTAAGCAGCTGGCGTCTTTTTCGTTTTGCTTTAGAAACATCTGGCGTTCTTTCGTTTTGCTTTTAGAAAACATCTGGCGTCTTTCGTTGGTTTATTTCATCAATCAACGGCGTTTTGAACAAAATTTTTATTGTTTAATCACGCACAGGAGAAATCTCACCAGGCACTACCTTGGAGGTAAACAATGGCTGCTAATGGGAATGAGAGACAGAAGAAGTCGGCTTTTAGCTAACACTTACACTTCTACAGAGACAGAAGAATTCGGCTTTTAGTTAACGCGCACGCTGCGAATTTTTTATTGTTCAACAACGCACAGGAGAAATCTCCCACTGGCACCACCTTGGAGGTCAAGGGGTAAGACTTGTTACTCACTACTACGAGCACGACGAGGGACGAACGGGTGCCGCCTTAAGGAGCTTCGCCCCTAAAATGGTTGGAAAGCTCAAAATAAAGGTGGTTAAGCATAATTACAGTAACTCCTGCGAAAGCAGAACAACGACAGCTTTCACAAGGGCTAGCGGCATCGCTATCAATTCTCAGCGTTGCTGGAGCAAGCCTCCATGCGTGTTGGGAGCCTTTCAGATCGAAAAATACTGCTTATAAAATAACTACGTGCTTTTCGGATAAACCACTGCAGCTACAAACGCTACGAAGGGTGAGCTTCCTGTCGCGCCGTAAAAAACTGGGTCGAGGAAAATCAGTTGTCGGTCCCTTTAAGCGCGATGGACAGGACAAAAGACGGGATACACAGGACGAAGCACTACTAACAATTGTGAACATTTATTGAAAACATTGCCGCAGCTAGACAATGTGCGCATGCACGCAAGGCTTCCGATGATCTGCACCAAAAACAAACAGAGCCAGGCACACACACACACACATTATATATATATATATATATATATATATATATATATATATATATATATATATATATATATATATATATATATATATATATATATTGATGCAAGCCATGAAACAGTCTTTAAAGGGACACTAAAGGCAAATATTAAGTCGACGTTGATTGTTGAAATAGCGGCCCAGAAACCTCGTAGCGCTGCTTTTGTGCCAAGGAAGTGCTTATTTTGAAATAAAATCACGTTTTTTAGTGGTCCGCATCGCGTTAGCGCGCTTCAAATCTCCCGCCTGAAAATACGACTCTCATACGTCACTGCTGCCGTGCCCAACGTTGCCCGCTTTTACTGCGCGGTCGCCGACACTAGTAGCAGCCCAGCGGAAGTAGCGGGACCCACAGTAGCAACAACGGCGCTGCGGCAAAGACTTGCTCGGATGGGCACATTCAAAGCCGTCACCAAGTTGCGGTTGGTCTCGTAATCCTCAGTACGAAAGTGCAGCGAGCACACACGCAGAGGTTTTGACTGTTTAGCACACTGGCGCAATGGCATGACTCTAAGCCACTTCGAGCGTAAGGGTTCATTCCGCGGCACCCAGTGAAAAGACACACCGGTTTCCTTGCTGCAGCACTGGCGTTGTGCACCATTCGGGCATCCGGCAATATCACACGCATGCGGCATTTTGTCGAACTTTCTGTCAGAGCGACTTTCACGAGCGCGCAAAACACGCACGGCAGTACGCGATCCCGAAACTACCACTGAGACGGGCGAGGCACAGTTCGGCGAAAACGGAACCATTGAACCACGCGCGCCGTTCCCCATGGCAACGCCACGGAGGTTTTGTTTTCCATGAATCAAGCGGAAACGAACAAACAGCATTTTATTACGTCTTTTGATGCTCGGAATGTTCTTTTTTTACTGCTGTTAGTTTGATTACTAGTGATTTATTGTAGGCCGACTTCCCTACGTCATCGGGATCACTTCGAAAATGTCCCACTCGTGGCGCTCATCATGCGATACATTTAGCTTAATTTCTCGGTAAGTAGGGCACTGCTGTTGATAATATTGCCGTTTTAGAAGTTGTCATACATTGGGCTTTCACTCTGACATAAATTGTTATTTGCCTTTAGTGTCCCTTTAAACTACGCGCGCCCTCCCAGCGGACAACGGCGCCTTCGCCGCACGCGATCGGATCGCGTGAGATGGTGACCAGGAAAGAGAGGAAGAAGAAGTGAGGAGCCGCTCGATCAAGAGGGAGAACGCTTCTGGTTTTGACAAGTTAGCCCTCAATAAACAGTTCTCACAAGACTACCTGAATTGTTCGTTACAATATATATATATATATATATATATATATATATATATATATATATATATATATATATATATACACAGTGCTGGGCAGTATCGAAGATACATGTATCTTAGATACTCTTTGGGTATCTTGTATCTGTATCGCGATACGTCTCGCAAAACAAGTATCTGTATCTGTATTTCCGATACATTGAAGAATGTATCGTGTATCTTAAGATACAAGATACTGCGATCGCACCACCACCGTCCGAAGCAATAAACGTTGGCTGAGCTCCGCTTCTCAAGCTGATACTGCTGTCACGAAGTCACCAGAATAAAACTAAAGGCAGTGACATTATTTTATCTTTCTGCAAGAGTTTTCCAGCGAGGTAGGCGATAAGCTCTGAGCGTCCCTATATATTGGTTGAGCAGAGTTACGAAGTGGCGCTCGCGTCGTCTCGACAGACAAGCGCGCGAACGTCGGCGCCCAGCCGAATTTTTGTTTAATCGTTTTTTTAGTTTTGTCAGTGTCATGACACTTGGCACTTAGCCACTCTCCTGTGCCGCGTAGTACTATGCGTGCGGCGTCTCTCGCACACATGCTGATGCCGCTGTAAAGTCATTATCGAAGTTCCTCTTGTGCGGTGCTTCGTTACGCAGTCTGAGAATGCAAGAATGGCGGGTTGCTTTGGCTGTCGTGGCTTTCCCACATCAGCGATTTGAAGGATCTCGTGGATGTAAGTTTGCATTTTATGCAAGGATTTAACAGAACAAGCATTCACCTAACAGACGTTATCATGGCGTAAGTCTGTTTTTCTTTCATTCAAAGAGTTTTTAAAACCATAACTTGATTGTCAGCAGTTCTTTCTTTGCTGTCCTTCGTTTCCATCCCATACATTGGCTATGCCTCTGCATTCTTTTACAGCGAAAGCTGTTATGAGATCATTTCAACGGCCGTTTTAGGGGCGAAGCTCCTTAAGGCGGCACCCGTTCGTCCCTCGTAGTCGTAGTGCGTAACCAGTCTTACGCTTTGACCTCCAAGGTGGTGCCGGTGGGAGATTTTTCCTGTGCGTTGTTGAACAATAAAAAATTCGCAGCGTTAGCTAAAAGCCGAATTCTTCTGTCTCTCATTCCCATTAGCAGCCATTCTTTACCTCCAAGGTAGTGCCTGGTGAGATTTCTCCTGTGCGTGATTAAACAATAAAAATTTTGTTCAAAACGCCGTTGATTGATGAAATAAACCAACGAAAGACGCCAGATGTTTTGTAAAAGCAAAACGAAAGAACGCCAGATGTTTCTAAAGCAAAACGAAAAAAAAGACGCCAGCTGCTTAACGAAAGACGCCAGATGTTTTCTAAAGCAATGGTTTTCTAAACAATGAAAATTCACAGCGTACATGTAAAATTAAAGTCAGCTGCAAGTCGTCATAACTCATCGAACCTTTAGTATAAACGCGCCCGATCTCACGTCGGTGATGATGTACTGGGCAGAATTCACGGAAGATTCACGGTTTACCGATGAACCTCCGCAGCTTCGCCCACTCATCATCATTCACTCCGTGGATATGCTGTGATTTTTTGGTGGCGTAGTTGTCCGCCGCCGCCGGTGTCCGTAACCACTATCGCTCGAAATAAGAAAGAAAACGAAATAAGAAAAAATTTCCAGGATGGAACGGGGTTCGAACCTGGGCCCTCTGCGTGGGAGCCCAGTGTTGTACCTCTGAGCCATGTCGGTGCTTGGAACTGCCTTGCAAAACGACGCTATACAGGCTTCATGTCCAGAAGGAACCACATTAACATATGTAATTTAGTGTGGTAGAAGATTGAAATAACAACCACGCCCCACACAACGCGAATTCTGTAACCAGGCGTCACACAGTGCGAATTGCGCAACGAGTGGGCTGTTTGATGCCTCCAACCCACTACAAGGGGCTCTGCAATAATTCTTCATTGTCATCAGGCACAACACCAACAAAGTGCGCATAATGCCTTACATGTTTTTAGCGGGTACCATGGCTCTCCGTTGAATGACGAAAAATGGCATAGTGGCTGCTTCCCTACTTCACAGAAATTATGATTTGTAGCGTAGTGGGTTCCTCGCAAGTGCACTTGCATTGGTTGCCAAGGAAGCCCATGAGCCCATCTTCCATATCCTCAGGGTCTCAATAAAGTTTTTCCCCTTCTGTCCGTCTCTCTTTCTCACGTCAATGTATGTTATATTGCATGGTGGGAGCGACCGGGCGTCACACAATGCGAATTACGCAACTGGTGAGCCGTTTAAAAGCTTCCAACCCATTATAAAGGGCTGAGCCACAATTCTTCGTCGTCATCAGTCGTCACGTAAACAAAGTGCACATAATGCCTTACATGTGTGTAGCTGGAACCTCGCTTCTGCGCACAATGACGAATAATGGCGTTGTAGGTGCTTCCCAATTTCACAAATATTGTGATTTATGGCGTAGTGGGTACATTGCTAGTGTGCTTGTATTAGTAGCCCCAAGAGAGTTTACCACGGGCTCTAGAAATGCCGCTCTTCCAGCTTTCGCTGTGACTGTGCTGCGCTTTCCGCGCAGGCCTGGCATTTTTTGTCTGCTTACTTTAACGTGCTCCCAAGGTAAGCTCTCTACTTTATTCTTACTTCTAACTGTCTACGTCATTTCTGCTACTGTTCTTCAAGTGGAATGTAAGTTTACATACTTATATTCCACTTGAATTTACTGTTATGCAAAGGTGATGTTGAGAACAAATATATAATAATCCGGGCGCTCCTGGACTACACAGTAATGATAATTCTGATTACTGCTAAGTAAAATAGCAAAATTGAGTTTGCATTATAATAACGTAAATTACTAGGCGCCATCTTAAATATGTTCGCAAATATATTCGAGAAACACTGCTATACCAAAGGCTCCGTTTTTGTCATGAGCGTCCCAAACAGTCGTTTTTCGCCATTTTCCATAGGCACTGAATTTGATTGTCGTAGCTATTAGGGGTTACCTGCCGCGGTGGTCCAGTGCTTATGGCGCTTGACTGCTGGCCCGAAGGTCGCGGCAGCCGGATTTCGATGGAGGCAAAATGGTAGAGGCCCATGTGCTTATATGTAGGTTTTAGAACCCCAGGTGCTCAAAATTTCCGGAGCCCTCCATACAGCGTCTTTCATAATCATATCGTGGTTTTTCGACGTAAAACGCAACAATTATTAGCTCTTGGGGGTGCTTCGTGTATCGTGCTTCTATACTTATTCGCTGTTTGATACGGAACCGCTTTTCTATTTTACTTGCATATATTCGCTTTCGTTGTTTAGGCTTCCCTGAATTCTTTTCACTGTTGCTACTCACCAGGTAATCGGATCTATAAGGGGAAATGGTGTGAATAGCGGCTGTGTGCTGCAGCGCTTTGCGCAACTGCGCAATACGCCTGAAACGTTTCTGGGCTGCACATGTTCTTGGTGACGTACACCTGTCCGGTGATCCGTTATTGCGAAAACCATAATGTTTACCGGCAAGGTAAACTCGACAGCGGTATTTGCACCATTGTGCGAAGGCTTCTTATTGAAGTTCATATGGTTAGTTGACAACCCGCTTGCTGTTCAGCAAGCAGAGCAGCGACTAGCTCTCATCAATTACAAAAGCTACAAGCAAGAACCGTTATCAACGAAATGTATAAAGAGCTGTCATGTTAATCAGCTAAAACAACGCCAATAAGTTGTTTCGGAATGAAACAGATATACCTTGAACAAGAAGTACAAAACTTTTGAGATACTAAGAGAATTTCCATTCAAATGAAACACAATTGGTCGCAGTTCATAAATTTTCAAGTGAAAATTTATGTGCTTAGGCGTTTAATGCTGCATTACATAGATATATATTAACAAATTTGAGAATGTATAGAAGTATCTTAAGATACAATTGGAATGTATCGTATCGGATACAATCAGTGTTGCAGTATCTTGTATCTGTATCTCAAATACTTCTTGCCTGAGTATCTTGTATCGTATCGCGATACAATTTCAAAGTATCTTTGCCCAGCCCTGTATATATATATATATATATATATATTGTAGCGACGTGTTCCGACTCCGTAATGGGTCGTCCTCTCGAGCGCCTTCCAGTGGGTCGTTCTCTTCTCTGAGAGCACGCCCCTCGTGCAGAGAGTGACCCCGCTTGGACTGTCGCTGCCGTGCGCCGTCGCTGAGTGCCCGTTAATAAACCTCTTGACAATTTGGTGGAGGTGCTGTGCCTTTTAAACAACTACGATCCGCATTCGATGCCCTTGGAGCTACGATCCCGTACCGTGCCTGCTACCATGACTCAAGACGCCGCCCAGCAAACGCCTCCTCTTGCACCGACGCCATGTCCGGGTGTCCCCCGCATCCGCGACCCTCCTATCTTCACCGGCGCGGATGGCACCGACGTCGAGGACTGGCTCGCAATCTACGAGCGTGTGAGCGTCCCCAATAAATGGGACGAGGCAGGCAAACTGAGCAACCTCGTTTTCTACCTCGCGGGTGTGGCAAGTCTATGGTACAACAACCACGCATCCGATTTCGCTACGTGGTCCGCTTTCAAGACCGCCATCATCGACGTGTTTGGCCGCCCTGCCGTTCGCAAGCTGCAAGCCGAACAGCGTTTACGTGAACGAGCCCAGCAGTCCGGCGAGTCTTTCACGAGCTACATTGAAGACGTGCTCGACTTGTGCAAGAAAGCCAACGCAACCATGACTGAAGCCGACAAGATCCGCAACGTCATGAAAGGCATCGACGACGATGCCTTCACCATGCTACTCGCCAAAAACCCTCGCACTGTGGCAGAGATCATCACGCTGTGCCAAAGCTACGAGGAGCTACGCCGGCAGCGGCTTATGACGCGTCGACCTCCATCACGCGACGCCGATCTCGCTGGCTTGTCGGCCGTGTCGGACCACTCCGGCTTACTCGCCGAAATAAAGTCATTCGTGCGGGAGGAAATTGCCCGCCAGTTCTCCTTACTGGCCTTCTCTCACCCGCAGGATGTTGTACAGTCGTCGACCACACTGCTGCCTCCGCTACGCCGGGCTATTGAGCAGGAAATCGCTGAGGTTATGCCAGAATACCACCAGCCCCCTCCGGCGTCTGCGCCGCTCAGTTACGCACAAGTTGCAGCCAGGCCGCCCCCAGCGCTCCCTGTGGTGCCCCCGCTGACATACGCTGGAGCCGTCGCCAGGCCTCAGGCCTTCGAAGCGAGTGTGCCGGCTGCGTACGCCGACATCATCCATACGCCCCGACTGCAGCCCACCATGCAGTCGTCATATCAGCAGCCACCCCGCCCCTCGCGTCCTGCCACGTGGATGGGACCTAGCCCGGCAAACCGATGGCGCACTGCCGACAACCGCCCGATCTGCTTTGCGTGCGGTTGCGCCGGTCACGTCGCCCGCTATTGCAACCGCGTGCAGCCGCCTCGAGTCGGATCAGCCGTCACCAACCAGTCCAGCCGCCCGTATTATGACCCGCAGCCGCCTATGTCACCGACGTTACGCCCAGGTACATCTACCCGTCGTTCACCGTCCCCACGACGCCGCTCACTGTCACCGATGCGGCCTCGTCCGGTCGCACGAGACCAGGAAAACTAGTCGTCGCAGTCCAAGAGGCAAGGGCTGCGACGCTATCGAACAGCCAAAGCCCTCAGCAAAGCCCATCAAACGTAGTAGACGTGTTTGTAGCGACGTGTTCCGACTCCGTAATGGGTCGTCCTCTCGAGCGCCTTCCAGTGGGTCGTTCTCTTCTCTGAGAGCACGCCCCTCGTGCAGAGAGTGACCCCGCTTGGACTGTCGCTGCCGTGCGCCGTCGCTGAGTGCCCGTTAATAAACCTCTTGACAATATATATATATATATATATATATATATATATATATATATATATATATATATATATATATATATATAGATATCCGAAGGCGAGCGTCTTAACCACTCGGCTGTACACTGCAGGCACGCTAGCACAGCATCGCATAGCCTTGAATGGCATAGTGTAGCAAGGGGGCGGGAAAGCGAAGTGAGGGTGAGGATGACATATTTGAGGTTGAGGAGGAGGGAAAAGAGGAAAGGAGAACGAGTGCAAAGAGAGAGAGAGAGTGAAGGCGAGAAATATAGACTGAAAGAGAAGAAAGATAAATACAAAAAGAGAGAGATAGAAATCAACAGATACAAATAAAAAAAGAGAAAGCATGCATAGCCATAATATCAAGAGGTGGGAAAGAGAGAGGTGAGAAGATAAAAGCCTAGCCAAGCCAGGGCCAGCTAGGTGCCCAGCAGCTCTGCTGTGACCCAGCCTTGTGCGACTTAGTGCAAGCTGCGATATTTTTTTTTGTATGGTTGTTTCGATTCGTGAAAATTCCTCTTTTTTCATGGACATTTTTTCTGTGAGTGATGGTTATAGACACGGTAAGATTTCCTTTAGGGAGGAAGGATTCAAGACAGAACAGAATAGGGCGTCAATGACCTCGAGTAGTTTACTGCGTATTGTTCATACCACCACACTTAGTTGCTTGAATCCCTTATCAGTTCTTTTCTCTTTGTAAACAAAACGCAAAATTGTTCAAAATTACTCCGTGGTGGCAGTATAGTAACCGCCACATGCTTACCAGTTGGTGAAAGCGATCACGTTCGTTGCATAAATCTTGCATAGGTAACGCAGTAGGCTCTTAAATGTGCAAAAATATTTTTGCTGCAACAATTAAATAGCGCCCGATCGTGTTCGAAACACAGGCCGGGCAAATAGCGTTAAGTTGAAGTTGACACTCTGGGACGCGCCATAAAATCATCATCCACATCGAAGTTCACTGTGTTATTGAACATCTGTTGGAATGTATACTACGCCGAAGTGATTAAAATAAGAAATGAAAAACGTTCAGTGCAAGCCTTTTGACCAGTACAATAGTAATGTATATTGATAAATTATTTGTGCAAGTACTTTAAAGTGGCACATCTAAGTAGAAAAGAATAATGAACTGGGCGTTACTCGAGGACACAGAATGCCTCCTCGTAGTTTGCTGGGCAGGCGAAAGCCTCGGCGAACTGCGGCATGTTTGCAGTGGGCAGAAGACAGAAAAGCCTGGACGTCAGGGCGTCTTCCGCGACGTCCTCCTGGGTGCCACACGTGAGAAGACAGAAGCGCCTGAAGAACGTCTGCTGCGCCGGCTTCCAGTAGTGGGCCACGTTCGAGGCTCCTCGAAAACTCCGCGATGCGAGACGAAGGGCCTCGAACGCCGATGTGGCGGCCATCATCCACAGCACATAAGGTGAAGGCTCCTCGAGGTGAATGCTCTGCGTCGTCAGCGTTACGTTCAACGTCGAAGCGAGAACCCGGGTGCACTGCTCAAATCTCGCCATTGCCCTGCGTTCTCGGCTGCCCCAGAATTCGGCAGTGTGATTAAAAACGACAGCACGATGCACTTCTTTGGCCATCAGGACACCAAGCGTCCCCGCTACGAACTCGGGGGGAACGTCCTTAGGGTACAGGAGTGGTTGTACGCGGAGAGATGCGGGCACTATCAGGGCATTGGCCTCGACGTCGAACTGTGCTTTGTTCCCGAATAAGTGAAGATCGTCGTCGGCCGCGAGTTTCGCGTCGGTGTTAGCCAGGAACCTCTGCTGCTGGTCTTTCCGCAAGCGCATGTACGTCGCCGGGAAATCAGCGGGTGTCATTCCGGCCAAGAGAGCGTCGCTGGCTTCGACTGAGGCATTCGAATCGCTCCAGTCATGGAGGCGCAGTGAGATGGTAGACAGGCTTCGCTTGGTGCGGCGTTGCATGGCGTTTCCCATCCAGCGAAAAGAACCGCTGGCGGTAAAAAGGGACTCGCGCACCACACTGAAAAGGTCGGTGGTTACCGCGCCACCGTCGCCGTGACTGCCGAAGATTAGGTCGGCGACCACGTTCCTCGTGACCCAGACAGCTTCCGCACTGGCTTGCAAGCAGGCAAGTAAGATGCCGATGTCGCTTTTGTTATGCAGGGTGCGCAGGTAATCGAAACGCAGCCCGTCCAGAAGCACGTTTAGGTACAGGTAGTTTACGCCGTGATTGGGCAAGTCTCCGAACAGTCGTAAGACATTTTGGACAGACGGGAATGCGTCCACTGTGACGCTAGAGTTGTCGATTAGCTTCTGGCTTTTTGGAAGGTGAGCGTTAAGAGCCGCTAGCCAGCTGGCAGAGCTGAGTGCTTCGTTCAGTGTATTCAGCATCGGTATATCCAGATGTCGACGTCCATTTTTGCTGCCTTCGTTGGTCAGAATTCGCTCAACCCTCTTGTCCACCTGCATCAAATCGTGCGGATCGAAAGTCCCTGGAACACTGCCAGCGTTTTCGGCCACGTCTGCAACGAGCGTCCTTAGGTACTCATCGAAAGGCGCTACCAATGATGGGCGAACTTTTTGCTCTAACGTCTTTCCAGGAAATACGACCACACTAGGCTCAGCCCCGGCACGCACCAGCTTGACACCGAACACCGTGTGAACGCCCTGGGCAAGTGACAAATCGATGAGGCGCACCAGGAGGTCCGGATAGTGCTGGATCTTGAGAAGATCGTCATAGAAGCCAGCAAAAGGCCGCAGCATGTCGGCGCGCAGAGATTCTCGGTTCGGTTCGACCATGAACGATGAGCAGAGCTGGTAGAACCTTGCGACGAGACGCGTCTCGCGGGGCACCGTCTGGCTCCAATCTACGTCCAGTAGCGCACGACTGATGCGGCCTGCTGTCCTCTGTACGCTCTCGTCAACGTAGCTGATGCGACCTCCGGTGGCGGAGTCCCACCGGCCGCACACGTGCGCGTGGAAGTCGTGGCACGGGTCGACCGTCTCGTCCAGCAGAGTGTGCAGCGATGCCAGGGCCTTGGTACAGGCCGCGCTTGTGCAGTACTCAAGATGGGTGCGTGGGTTGCGGCGCGTCAACAGGATGATCAGCACGACGAGCAACGGGACGAACAGCATGCCCGTTCCACAGAAGAGGCCGCACACCTGCTGCCGGCTGTAGAACCAGGACATGGTCAGCTGTGTGAACTCGCGAACCGTAGTGGTCCCAACTGCATAGAAGAAGCGTCACGCAGACATTCACAATAGAGTGAGCGTGACTTGTCGAGTACGTAGACGGAAGACAAACGCAGAAACAGTGCTTCTTTTTCCGCAAACGTGTTTTAGCCATGGTATTCAAAGTTTGTCGTCATGTGTGTTTGTGAAATACGGGGTGGTATGCAAATGTATATGCAAATGACATTGCATTGATGAGTAACGCGGGAGACGAATTACAGCTCATGATTACTGAACTGGATACGGAAAGTAGAAGAGTAGGTCTGAAAATTAATATGCATAAAACTAAAGTAATGTGGCACAATCTTGGCAGAGAACAGCGCTTTGCGATAGGTGGTGAGACGCTGGAAGTTGTAAAGGAGTACGTCTACTTAGGACAGGTAGTAACCGCGGAGCCGAACCATGAGAGTGAAATAACTAGAAGAATAAGGATGGGATGGGGCTCATTCGGCAAGCATTATCAAATCATGAATGGTAGTCTACCACTATCTCTCAAGAGGAAGGTATATAACAGCTGCATCTTACCGGTACTTACCAACGGAGCAGAAAACTGGAGTCTTACAAAGAGGGTTCAACTTAAATTGAGGACGACGCAGCGAGCGATGGAAAGGAAAATGATAGGTGTAACCTTAAGAGACAGGAAGAGAGCAGAGTGGGTCAGGGAACAAACGGGGGTTAAGGATATCATAGTTGAAATTAAGAAGAGGAAATGGATATGGGCCGGGCACGTAGCACGTCGGCAGGATAACCGGTGGTCATTAAGGGTAACTGACTGGATTCCAAGAGAGGGCAAACGCGTGAGGGGAAGACAGAAAATTAGTGGGTAGATGAGATTAAGAAGTTTGTAGGTATAACGTGGCAACAGAAAGCACAGGACCGGGTTGATTGGCGGAACATGGGAGAGGCCTTTGCCCTGCAGTGGGCGTAGACAGGCTGATGATGATGATGATGATGATGCAAATGTTTTGTAGCTGGCTCCGTTTAAAATAATTTATTTGCCTGCACTCATACATTGTACGCTTTGAAATGGTCCCACTGTGCAGCAACATCCATCATATTTGCCGCATGTATAGCAGTCTCCGCTCTACAGTGCATAGCCTAGCGGCGCCCCATGTAAAGATAGTCATGGGGCGTCCCAAGTGAGTACTCCCGAGGAGGAAGCCGCGCCTCTCGAAGCTAGACGGGTCGCCCGACGGGGTGTACTACGGGCCCGTGCTTCGCTGTGCCAAGCTTTGTGCGACTTCGTGCAAACGTCCCGCATTTTTTTTTTTTTTTTCAGCGGCATAGAACTTTCGCTTTTCCGTCTCGTCTAGCCGGCGGCCATGGAGGAAGGCCAAAACTAGGAAGGTGCGTCACGTGATTGCGCTAGCTTCGCCAGGTTAAACTCCTCTGACGCCGCCTCTTCCGATCAGCGCACGGTGCCTCCTAGTTAGGATTAGGCCCCCGCAGCGCTCGCAGCAGACGCAACTTGAGACCAGACCAATAGTAGCGCTTGCCTATCACGTGATCACGGCCTATACTTCTCCCTTTATTTTTTATGACTAGGCTTCAAGGTTGTCACGTGACGCTCCCTCCTGTATTTTTTTTTTGTATTTTCAACCGAAATCTAACTGCACGAGCGCCTTTCGCCCGACCGATCGTGCATCGGTAGGGACAGAAACCGCGACCTATAGAGTTGAGCGGCGCCACCATAGCTATATATTGCGGGTGTTGGCATAAGCAATTCTAGAGGCTGGTCTTGGCATTCTCTTAAATAAATAAACGTAGTTTGCCACTTACATCGCACCGTCAGCTTCTGTCTGGTCCAGGCGCTTTCGGATGCGGTGTGGAACTTCCCGCGCTGGCCTTGCTTGCTGTCCGACGACTGCGGTGTTCGCGAACTGTTAGTCATGAGCGACATTGGTGCTTCGACAGTAAATACAGTTGTACCGGCGGGAAGCAGTGACTAGAAAACAACAGTCGCATGCTATAGAGGACACTGAGCAATAGCACTTAGTCTCTGCAATAGACTAAATTGAGTATAGTATGGAGGGTGCCGAAAGGTCTGCGAACACGGTCAAACGGTCTCAAACCCGACTATATCGAACTCGAGTCAATCGAAATATCCCGTATATCGAACTATTTTCGAACACGACAATGCTTTAACGTCATTGCAGAGGAAAGCTAACGGCTAAATCGAACAAAAATAGCCGGAACACTTGATATATATCGAACATCGGGCAGTGTGAAGCGCCTCAAGAAGTTGGCTTTTGATCACGGAGCGGGTCTTTTCATCGGGAATTTGGGAGAGTCAGCGCTGTGATTAAAAGGGCGCCGTGCAGAGCAAATAGAAACTATCGCTTGCCATCGTGTGCTTTCTTTCATGATTCATCGTCGTGGCGGCAATCGTGTGGGGTCGCCGTTAGCTTCTCAGCTCCTTTTGGTAACGCAATGGGTGCCATGAAGCGGAAGTATCTAGCTGTTCCCCGCAAAGCTGGCGATAATCAACGGAGCCGAACGTAGAGAAAAGAAGTCCGTCGTCGCCGCTGCTTCCTAAGATGCCCGCTAAGTGTGATATTGAAAGGCATACTAGAGACATACTAGAGGTTTCCGGCGCTCGACGAGTACGCACAGATGCATATGAGGATGTTGAGTCGCTGTTTACATAGATACGGTATTTTCTCGCCCCTGTATGTGACCCACATCCCCCAACTACAAACCGCGGTAAAATAAGAACTAAAGAACAAAAGATTCCCGCTTATGGTCATCAGCCGCCATTCTTGCATTATCGAGTGGTGCCGTGAAGCCAACTTGCGCACCGAAATTCGCATCGAAAATACGGTAAGTTCCTCACAATATTTATATCGAATTGTACGATATATCAAAGTAATCCCGTTTTCTTGCGAGTTCAGTATATGCTGGTACATGCACACAGGCCCGGTTTAGAGGATCCGTGTCGATAGCAATGCTGTGGGCAAAATCGCGTGCATGAGATAAGAAATTGTAGGAAGAAGCTGTGACGCCACGCAGTCAACCTTCGCAAGCTCCGTGAAGCCGTCCTGCTGGCTCTTTCTCGCGCCTCCAAAAGTCGACCAAACGCGCATACGGGATTGGCCCAGTTGTTCATGATGGTGAAGCGCTAGAAAGAACGGAGACTTATGAAGAACACAGGACAAGGCGCTTCATAAGTCTCCATTCTTTCTAGTGCTTCACCATGATGAACCAACACGCCCAACTGGCAGTCATTCCAGTACGTCTGGTTCAGTAGTAGGGTTACCAACTCTTCAAAGAACGACAGGAGGAGCGAACATAGGAAGCCAGCGAAATCAATTTTCTCTGTTGCGCTACCTTCCAGACAAGTCCATTGTTTCTCTATTGTTGCGGCCTCTTGAAGTGGTACTTCGACTGGCTACGTGCTGATCGCAAAATTTCCTCTTGCTAGAGAATGTACTCGTAAATATTGCCGCACTTCACGCGGAAGTTCACATTTACTTGCAGCGTTGCAATTGAACACGATTTCTTTGGTCTCTCCACAAACTCTTCATAACCGAAAATACCCTCTTTACAGGGGCGTTGCTGATTGAACAGAAAAAAAAATCACAGCATATCCACGGGGTGAAATGATGATGAGTGGGGAGAAGCTCCGGAGGGAATCATCGGTAAACCGTGAAACTCTTCCGTGAAATTCGCCCAGTACATCATATAAAGAGTGTGAAACATCGTGTATATACTAAACATCAAACTTTTATTGTACTGTTGGTTTACGTGGTCCCTTCATTATCACCGCTTTGTTATCGGTGAAATGCAAGGAAACTGTCCGCTCCCGAGCGAAATAGAAAGCGCGCCAAAAGCGACCGCGTTCGCCGCTCGCCCTGTGAGAATTAACGGCAAGGCTAGAGGGAAGACACGACGCGCGTAGCGTTCCTCTTCGTGTTCCACGACGCGAGGTTGATAGCATGCCCAACGAAAGTCAACGGAACGCGATCGTGCAAGTGCTCCGGCTTCGCATCGCCTCATGGTCCCATTTAGCGTCCCAAAACCAAACATCTTGCTCAAGGTGTGCTTTGCGTTTTTCGTAGAAATAATTTCTTTATCGTGTACATTAAGATGAAAAGTTGAAAGCTCACTAGAGTATATCGCCCGCAAAGTATATCTTTTAGTGTGATTTAACTCTTGTACGGCGGGGTCCTCGCGCCGTTGCCGATCCACCTCGCCCGTTGCCGATCGGGCGAGGTGGCTACATACCACTACTACAGAGGAGGGAACGACCCACACCCTAAGGAGCTTCGCCCCTAAAAACTAATTCTACTAGCTTGAGGAGGTTCGATGCATCACAAGTATTGAAAAACGTTTTTCGACAATTACGATTACGTTTTTCGACAATTACCCACCATGGCCGTGGCTCCAACGGCACGTGGCTCCAACGGCGCCAGTGTCGCCCCATTTCCGCATTGCAATGGCTTGCAAGCTTAAGTGGCTGAAGTCCCTCGCAACCACAGCTAGCCACCGCAACGTTGCTTCGTGCGTGCGATTCGCGCTAACCTGGTGTTCCGTAGCGTGACGCACGTTGTTGGCGTACGTTGAATCACATAAAAATGTCTAACTGGACGGTCCGGAAGAAATCCGGGACATATAGCTGTCCCGACAGGAACGGCGCGGGACTCGCGACGCTGTATGAAAAGTTGGAACATTACCATAAAATCCGGGACCCTATTCAGTAGGTTTCAATTGATGCGTACGTGTTGGCTGCTCTCTGAAGTGTTCTGAGCACGTTCGCTTTTTGCAGAGTTTTCTTTATCTCGAGATTCTTTAGTAGCATGTACACAACCACCATCAATCGAGGAATCTCGATGAATGATCTCACTAAAGATGCCGAACGGGCTACTCGCGAAACCCCAATGGTCCTGGACTCGAAGTTTGTGCAGCTGTGGGAAGGAAAAGCCAGCTTACATCGCCATTGACTTCACCAAAACAGCAAGAGAGACTTGAAATGCCGCCTAGCACAAATGGACAGGGACTATCGGGGAGTATTCCAAGAAACCTAGCCAAACACAATGGCATCGACTAAGTGGCAGGCTGAACGGTATGTTAGGAAGTAAAGAAAAATAAAACGTCTGGCAGCTCCTCTGACAGTAAAGCGTAGTCTGTCCAGTACAGGCTGTCGTGTGACATCGCTGCCGGCGCGTCAAGTGGCGCCAGCTATGGAGGATGAAAAAAAAAGAAAACGGAACGCCAGGCTTGGGCGGAACGCGCAGCAGAGTCGCAGTGAAAGTTGGAAGCCTTTCTAGAGTCCGTTCCAACTTTCTTGGGGAAACTAATACAAGTACACATGAAAGGTATCCACTACGCCATCATAAATTTTGTGAAGTAGGGCAGCACTCACTATGCCATTCTTCGTCTTTCTGCGGATAAGCGAGGTATGTGCACTTTGTTTAAGCTGATGACACGGACGTCGGCAGGGGGTTGCAGAAGGGACACTCAAGCCACATCAGCACCCAAGCTACACCAGCGCTCTCCCCCAGCCGCGATGCAACACGGCTCTGCACCCCCAGAGACAAAATCCTGCCGAGACTCATGGCTGATGACGAGGAAGAATTATGGCTCAGCAGTTTGCAGGGAGCGGGAAGCTTAAAACCACACACTCGTTGCGCAATTAGCAATGTGTGAAAAAGGACAGACTGATGGGCTAGTTGGTAGTGCATATTTCAGAACAGTAGCGCAATGAAGCACACGGACGGCGACAGATCGAGACCGGACACAGCGCTAACAACTCAGTGTTTATTGCACGTGATCCTCTTGTTATTGTTGCACGCCTTGTTATTTTACTCTTCTGCCATGCTATATTACACATGTTAACGCGATTCCTTGTCCGACATTACGCCTGTATGGAGTCTTCTTGCAAATAAGTCTGAAGCACCAGCGTGGCTCTGTGGTGAAATACTGTACTGCCACGCAGAGGGCCCGGGTTCAAATCCCATACGATACCGGATGTTTCTTCTCGTTTCATTTTTAGATGTGAAGCATCTTATAGCGGAGTTCAATCCGGTGGTGGTGGTGGTGGTGGTGTGCGGCATGACCACCCTTACTGCGCATGCGCAAACCCTCTCCACCCCTCTCCCCTACCCTCTCCCATCCCCCTCTCCATTTCCGCTTTTCCCATCCCCTTCTCCCCCTCTCACTTCCCCTTTCACCTCCCCACTTCTCCTTTCCCCCTCCCCCTCTCTCCTCCCCTCTCCCCCTCTCCTCTGCCCCTCTCTCCTCCCCCTCACCACTCCCCCTCTGAAACGCGGGCTCTAAATGCCGAAACTACTCCTTCGCATCGCCTTATGGTCCCCTTTAGCGGGAGATGGTGTGATTTTTTTATTATTTCACGCGATAGCTGTTACAGACACCGGCGGCGGCGGACAACTACGGCACTGTTGTTGTGATCTCATAATAGCTTTAGCTGTAAAACAACTAAGAAACACGTAATCTATGTCCTCCTAGATTCCGGAAGCACCCATCTCCACTCGCTAAGCTACAGCATCGAATATTTGATTATGGTTCTCGAAAAGGGTACCTAATTGGCACGAATACTTTGCTGTCGAAGCTTGAGGACATGAATCTAAAGCAAATAAAAGCAGCAATTTGGAGCTAACGAGCTACAGAGCGCACTGACAGCCACTTGATAGATTTGAGGTGGACGGCAACCGCTTTCGGCGGTGCGACCATGTTTCCCGGGCGCGCGCATGCGCAGTTCACACCCGGTATTCCTGTGTACGCAAAGCATTTTGCGTATAGCGGAATATAAAACGCTCCAACAAATGCATCCTGATCAGACCAAAAGAGCGTCGCGGAACAAAATGCTCATTTACAGCTATGTGGGCAGGAATTAGTGTAAGAAATGAAAAAAATCCATAAAACCGACTGGTGGGCTAGTTGGTACTGCATATCTTATGTTAGAGCGCAAGGAAACATGAAGACGAAAAAAAAAAAAAAACACCAGGACACAGCGCTACTAACAACTGAGGTTTATTGCCCCCACAAATTAAAATTTGCTACCTAAACTTACATATACAGGGTGTTTCTTTTTCGACAATACATATTTTTTAAATAAAAATGCTGTCACTGTCAGGCCTCAGTCGTATCCGCAAAACGAACTCTTCGTCGAGGTGGAAAAACTTTGCCGCACTAAAGTTACAGTGAAATGAGCAAATAACAAAAAACTCATTAATTTTTGAATTATTAACTTGAAGGCTGTTATTTATATCGAAAAGTTCTAGAACGTGACAATTTACGGCATATTCATTTTTTTTAAATCTAAAAAAAAAAACACACGTAGTTTGAGATATTACTCATCCAAATTGCGGACCCCAATCCAGGTGATACCGACACTGAGCCCTCCGGTTGCGCAGGAGGTGCACCATCTGGGTTATGTCAGACCGGAAAACTCTCGTGATAACTTTCAAGATAGGCTCGTCGCAGCAGAATTTGGTGTGAAAAAAACGCCGAGTCGTCCCCAAAACCTCATTTTACCACTGATTCTCTGCGTTTAGTATGTATACAGTGCTTATCCTTTTTTCGCGCTGTACCCAAAAAAACACAGCTTCCGCCTATTCTTTCACTGAACAGCGTAAAACTAGGCGGCAGCTACTGCGGCGCTACTTCTCGCAGACAAGCGAAATAGTTCTTTGCATTTAATTAGAGTTTAACAAAGACGGTGATAGCGAGGAGAGCGCGAGGAAGAGGGAACAACGGTAGCGAGACAGCTTCCGCGGCGGCCACCTGCGATGCCACAGTAAGGCGCGCCGTCTTGCGGTCGCCGATGACATCATCACTAAGGCATGCAGCGAAGGCGTCCACATATACCATACATGGAAATAAAGCGCTGCGTGAACGGAGGCCTGTCTGCGGCGGCTGTTGTGCAACGCGCCTACGCGCTGCCTTTCGCGATCTTCCGGTCAGTGAGGCAGTCGCGCCTCAACTTATCGTAAAATCAAGACACCTAAGCAGCTGCCCTAATCGCATTAGGCAGTATCGTAATCGTCGGTGAATTTGTTCCCTACCACCACGCATAAGGCATACTGCAGGACATCGCTGACCTCCAGACAGCTCGTTACCGACTACTCCTCGCTGACCCTCGTAATTGATGCCCATCTTACACACTAATACTTTTTAAGCATGCACTGGACACACTAATACTTTTTAAGCATGCACTGGATAGCATTGGAGAGAGTGAGTGAATGTGATGTCTCACGGTCCCGCTTTTGTTGTGAAGGATAGCTAGCTGTTGAATCGTTACAGATATCTGCTAAAACAACTGATTTATGATTAGGGTGGCCCTTCACTATTAAAATACCTCCATAAGTTCTTGTATTTCCCTTAAACGCATTTTCGTGATAAGTGTCGTAACATGAACTTGGCGTACTTCGCAGATGTTCTAATTTTTCACTTCGTTGACTAAAGTCGAGTTGCTTTATTTCTATGAAACTTACGACAGGGAGCTAACTTTTTAAACTGTGTAAACACCGTACTAAACAGTTTAAGCGCTCGCTCAATCTATGAATCCGACTAGCCCCACAATGTTCCTTGCTTAAGCAAACTGACTACTAGTTCATTTTCAGCAGGTTTTTTTTTTTTTTTTTGGTGGGTGAAATAAGACAATGCTTGGTCTCCACCTTTGCAGCCCCACTTCAAGCTCACCCTTACAAAAATGCGTATGCATACAGATGACGACGCGGTGCGTAGCAGCCCGCGCAGAGAACCGTTAGTGGTACACCGTAATCTGATTTAAGGATCTTTCGGAGGGCCTGGTTCCCTGACACAAGCTTTCACAGCATTGTCATCAATTGTCGTTGAAGAAAACACTAGAGGTGTGGGTCACCTAGAGAAATTTACTGATATGATTATAGTGCCAGAGGCGCCGTCAGCAGTAAAGCGACAGCACCCAAACCAACTGGCCAAAGCTCCCTTTTGCGACAGCAGAACCTTACTGACGCAGCAACTTACAACTTCTGGTTGACTCACATTGGCAGTGGACGTGTCTGCTTTGCCCCCGGACGACGACGCTTCCGCTAGTGGCCCGACCATGGCTGTGGTGCCACTCCAGACATCGGAACTTTTTTCGGGACGACTGCCTGGCGACGTGGCGGAGGACATTGTCGCCAGATTCGAGCAGGTTGCGGCCTGGACTGCGGGGAGAGCTGGCTTCAGCGCGGGCGCGAGCGGTGTCGAATGCAACGACGACGTCACGGGCTCGTCGGAAAACATCGAGGGCTGCTGTTGATGCAGGGCCGTCGAGAACACGGAGCCTCCGTCGCGAGGCTGGAAGGCAGCATGCGGCGGCAACACCGCCGGCGTCGGTGCCGTGCTGGTGGCCGTTTGGTACCACTCGCACTCGGCTCCGGCGACACCCTCCGGCGGAACCGATTCTGGAGACGTCACGGCCGTCGCGGGGCGCCAAGTGGGAAGCTCTAGCGTCGCGTCGTCGCCAGGAGAAGTCACAAACGGCGTCCAGATGGGCCGCTGGTGCGCGGCTGTACTAAATCTCACCCCGTCGGAAATGCCCTGGCAGCTGTCCCGTTGGAATGGCGCGATCTCTTCCACAGTTCTCGAGGGAGGCGCAACGTTTATTTGTTCGCTCGACTGCGGTGCGCTCAAGCCGGTCGCAGCTTCTGCAGCGGCTTCTCTACTCGCAACAAGATCTTTCGCACCACTCAGGGAGCTTGCGGGCGCAGGCTCATCAGAACCTGGCGGTGCCTGCTGGGTGCGATTGGACAGCGTCGTCTCCTCTGCGGATGCCCACCTGTTTCCGAGTGCGCGCCGTTCCTTCTCGTCGTCGCTTGATGCGCGCTGTCTCTGGCAGGCTTCATCATTGTGAGCATGGCTGCCATAGGATGTCTCGAGGGTTTCGACGCCCTCGTCTTGTGCTTCTCCTGCAGTATGTAAAGCAAGGATTCGCAATAAGAAATCGCGATTTATTCGCCATCGTTGTGTATGTTTTAAACTTTTCTCGTTACAACGGCAATATCAAGGTTGACACAAATACTTAACTGATTCTGTTTTCAATATTGAGGTCCCTGGAACTTTAATGGCTATGACCAGCAGATGTACACAAATTTGACACGGAAGCCCCGATATAGTCTTTAGGAACGCCTTACTGGATGGCTCCAGAAATTTCGATCGACCACCTGGGTTTCTTTAACGTGCATTGATATCGCACAATATAGGGGCCTCCAGCATTTCGCCTCCATTGACACGCGACCGCCGCGGTCGGGATCGAAGCCGCGACTTCCGCGTCAGCAGCCGAGTACCGCAACCACTGTACCACCTCGGCGGCTTATGACGGATGGCAACTGTTGACCCGAGGATCAAACATTATGATCGCGATTCCTGCACCGCAGTGATATTTATGACTTATTCGGTGGTTTTAGGTTTATCGTTCGCGCTTCCATGACATGCAGAAATATTATCGTAAATCAAACTTTATTTTTCAGCACCAATTTGCTGAGCGACAACAATTATCCACTCGTTCAACCTCTCAATCCTGTTGAACATAACCGCAACTTTGCGCCAAAATTGGCGCGGTGGTCTTCCCGCGAGTCCCAGAGCATGCTTGTCAACGCTGTTGTGATCAAAACCACCACAGCTGAAAACTACTGGCCGAGCGTCCACCCAGTTGTGGAGCACGTGACAGGGGCGCTGTCGACGCGTGTCTCCTAAGGAACAAGCGCTGTCCGCTCCTGCGTGTCCCAGAGACAGGCGTCGTGCGGGTGCATGTGAAGCAAAGCCGCGTATCGCGGTGCCGCTTGATCACCGCGAACGCCGCTGTGCAGTCGCTTGCATGTGAAGCAGGCTAATTCACGAATCGATAATTTCAAAAGTTTTTGCAGTTAAATATATGTTTAGCACACATCACCGTCCACCGGCTACATTTATTGGCATGCGAATAAGTGCCGCAATTTATTACAAGCTGCAAATTATGAAATCAAGCTTGATATAAACAAAGCTTGCGACCGATCACCACATAGTAATCGTTCTAAAAGATTTCAGTGGCGCAACAGCGGAAATAGTTGCACTGTGTGTGCAGATGCCCAGCTTGTTCGGCGATACGCATGAGATTTTAAAGGGGCCCTGCAATACTTTTTCAGCATGGTCAGAAAAGGCTTCCGATCGATGGTTGAGCCTCCTGAGAGAGAGAGAGCGTATTTTCTGGCTCCTTAGAATTCGCGAGTGAAACATTATATTGCGCCACGTGGCTTATAGTGAGCACGTGGACTACAGTGCAGCACGAGTCCACGCCCACTGGCTGATTGGAGCATCGTGATCTGCATAGTTATTGTAACCCTCGCGGTATGCCGCCATGGGCCCGCGCTGGCGCTCGCGATCACACTGAAAGTAAGCCGGGCGTTCAAAGAAAAAAAAAAAAAGAAACGAAAATTGCTCAAGGGCATGGCGCACGCTGACGAAGGGACGCATCTTCTTGGTCCCTTGTCATCCACTCCCCCTCCTCGTAGCTTTCAGCGTGCTCGCTGTTACGAAAGGAGAGAGAGAAAGGAAAGAGAAAGCGCTTGAAGCGTGCGACAAATCCCTTTATTAATAATAATATCTGGGGTTTAACGTCCCAAAACCACGATATGATTATGAGAGACGCCGTAGTGGAGGGCTCCGGAAATTTCGACCACCTGGGGTTCTTTAACGTGCACGTAAATATAAGTACGCGGGCCTCAGACATTTTCGCCTCCATCCAAAATGTAGCCGCCGCGGCCGGGATTCGATCCCGCAACCTTCGGGTCAGCAGTCGAGCGCCATCACCACTAGACCACCGTGGCGGGGCGCAAATCCCTTTAACTCCGCTCGTACTTGACGTGCCCGCAAAATTTTTGCGGCAGTTCATTCGTGAGGTAATGAGCTCTCTTAATGAAGCCATTACTTGGAAAAGTGTTGAAGGGCTCCTTTAAGGTCAAGACACTAACAGAAGAAGGCAAGTGCAAGCACTTGTGCGACGCAGATGTTGAGTTGGGGCAGCGGTCATAGAAAGTTTTCTCGGTGACTGTAAATCTGAAATTATTATATTGTAATGCACTGAGAGAGATGCGGCCCACGTGGCATACCGTCGTCGCCACTTTCACGCGGAAATCGAAGAGCAGCGCCAACCGCTAGCCCGACCGAGATCGTGGCATTGCCCCCCTCGTAAATAGCATCATCTCGATGCTCGCGCCTGGAGAGGTGTGGCGCGACATATTGTCACGGGTTCGGTACGTCGATGACGACAGCAGTTAGCGCGTCTGAGATGAAAATCTTTATGGCCGAATTTGTGGCAGGGAAACGGAAAGTCAAACTACAGCAATACCCACTGAGCACTGATAGCGGCGAACGGAGCGTCGGCCATCGATAAACTGATCTGCGGCTAGGAGTGCCGGCATTTATACATGTGGCATCGAACATTCGAGTCTTATCGCTGGTGGCTGCGCTAGTTCCAGAGTAAACTGAACTGTTCGCGTTTGTGCGCTCAAGTCGATCAGAAGATTCCAAAATAATCTGGAAGCTTCCCAGACATTCGGGCGCAGTTTGCGAAATGCAGTGGCTATACGTGTAATGAATCGGTTACATGGAAATACAAAAAGAAGTGCACGTGGCATTGCCCCCCTCGTAAATAGCATCATCTCGATGCTTGTAACAGAACATGGAAGGGAGAAAGAAAGTACATACACCAACAAAGTACAATGATAAAGGAAGAAATCATGGCCGATCCCCCTTAGAATCGGTATAGCACAAAAGTGAAACATGTCTCCACAGGAGTAGTTGAGCGGTTATTGTGCATCGTTTCGCCACAAGTGCGAAGGAATGAATACTTTAGCAAGAAATGGTAATGTCACACGAAGAACGGCAGGCAGCTCGAAACTTGCAGCACGCTCAAAAGCAGAAAGGACATGCTAATGATTAGAGGCCGGATTTTTAGGCACCAAAAAAGCGCGTCTTAGGCGCCAAAAATAGGCAGGCAAAACAGCGTTTTAGGCCTCCAAAATCGTAAATATAGGCACAATAAATTTTTACGTAAATTCAAATAATTTCAAACAAAGATGTGCCCGACCCGTATCTACGACAGGAAAGTCAGAAGTGTTGTTGTTCATGATGGCACAAAGTCGCCAACGGTTGGGGACAGCCATGAAATTGTCCTTTTTCCCGCATGGTTCGCAGAACACGGTCTCTCGTTTTAACGCGATAGCGTTAAAGAGCTCGTATCGCAGAAATTCCGTCGTCGGCGTCGGCACCGTTGGTTGTGAGCGAAAAATCATCATCTTGTCCGTGACCGAAAAATCGAAAAAGCTGCAAATAAAATAAATAATAAAAATGTTGGGTCCGAGTGAGAATCGAACCCAGGCCGTCTGCGTGTCAAGCAGGTGTTCTACCACACAGCCACGCCTCTGCTTAGAGCTGCACTGAAAGTAACTTTCATGCTTCCCAAAAATACGCGTCCTGTATACAGGGGTCACAGTACGAGATGTAATATCGCAGTAATATTGCGTGGTACAAGCGTACATTGCCATCGGGCGTCACACCATGTCAATATCATAACGACTTCGTGGTTTAAAGACAGCCATCCATTACAGAAGGCACACGCACTACCGCGCATTACCTTAAGACCACGTAGTGGGTCCATCGCAACTTCGAAAACGTTTCTCGCGCATAATTGCCCCTGGTTTAAAGCATGCTACCCGTTACATGAGGCACACACCTTAGTGCGCACATTCTGTTAAACACTCGTAGTGTTCAAAGTGCGCACTAGGGGCAGGATATCGCTATCGCGTTCAACTCTTAAAGGCGAAGCTTAAGCGTTCCCCAATTTTTATTGTCTGGCATGGTGAGTCAAGTGTCCACCGTCGAATCAACACACTCCTGGCTCTCTTGCGTTTCGGCGTGGCTGAGAATGGCAGCACAGGAGCAGATGCCCAGACCACTAAAAGACCAGAAGGGAAGGATGCCTCGTACTGGCCGGGGCTAATCGCGTAGGGTCAATTTCTCCCCTCTTGGTGAACACCCCGAAGAGCCCCTCACCAGGTTTGAGCATTTCGAGCTGACAAGTGTAATGGATGCACTGGCCGCTCACGATCACGTCTACCAAGGTTTGCGACGCTACGCGCTGCGGAAAGACGTGAAATTTCAAACTGAACGCCGTTGCCCTCTTTCTCGTAGGCGCGCGCCCCCAGATGGAGGGGCTGACGTACAACAATGAGTGGTCCTGCGTAGTTATTTGGGCACTGACGTCGCTCACCTAAGTAGACATTGATGCTCTGACGTCGCTAACAATAGGACATGACGCTGCGAGAAGTATTCGAGACGACATGTGCAATTTGTTTAATCTGTTGCTTGAATGAATGAACGGAAGCTGAGAGAAATAATAAAACACAGAAACGGAATTTAACAGCGAAGCTGTTCAGGCTAGCCATAATATGTGCGGCCTACCACAGAACGGATATGTGCCTATCAGAAAACTATCACCATTGTTTAAACGGGTATGCGCCACAGAAATTGGGTAAATACCACCACTGGTCAACTAAAGATGAAGAAGACAACATTTAGCCCAACAAATGGCTGAGAAGCGATGGCGGCGAGCAGAAGACCCCCAGTACGTACAATACTAGGGAACGGGAAAGGCAACGGCGGCTGCGAGAAGACCCCGAAGCGATGGAAGGCCTACGTCAACGACGACGTGCCCGTAGATCTGAGAGTTGCAAACGCTTGGTTTCAGCGCGAGATTCTGTCTCGGGAGTTTGGACATCCGTGTCGTGTCTGACAGTCTGGTTTAACTCGAACCTCTGTACGCTGAGGATCAACGTAGAAACAACCCAGAATCACCTAGCTAAACCTTGAAACGACCTAGCAGCAACCTAGAAACAACCTGCATCACCTAGCTAAGGCCTAGAAACAACCTAGAAGCAACCAGATAAGTCTTCAGAACGGTCCAGTTTCGCTGTTTCGAGCCTTTGCTTGGCTTAGCGCAAGCTTCGCCATTTCTTTATATTTCTTTTTACTTCTAATCGCAGCGAGATGCCAGACTTATCTGCCGCAATTCCGCATGCGTTCGTGTTCTCGTCATTGCCGCGTCGTGCCAATGCCAGCCCCGACAATGCTTGGCGCCTTTTTGGTGCCTTTTTGGAGCATCGTCCCTTACAGCAGTTCTAGCTGTGCGATGCGGTGTAACGATACGTGATCCGAGCCAGCCTCTACAAAAGTGTGCGCACTGAGGAGTCCATCCCACAGAAACGAACGCCGAAACGACACAGCTCGTCAACGCGGATGCACGGGGCTAGTGGCAAGGGTTTCAAGATCGCCTTCTCGCATCACGGTTTCTCGGCTCATAATGAACCAAGTTAAAACATTCTTATGGTAAAACGCTCTTCATTGGGCACGCAACAACGCCCAGTGGCTAACTACAATTTCTTATGTGAGGTCGGAGCGGCGTTTTCAGAAGTAAATTACAAAGAAAACAATAGCCGCGTGCGCATCACACTTATTATTTATTTTGATCTAAACCCTCCTTTCCCCTGACGGCACTGCACGGTTTCGCATTCGTTCTCCACCTTCCCGCGGCTGCACAAAGGGACCTCCTGTTCCCTTGCCCACCACCACACGCAGGTCTTCAAGGCTGTTCTTGACTTCCTTGGGCACACTGTACTGGACAACCGGCTGTACAAGCCACCCGCCGCGTCCTCGACAACGGACGCCACTCTCCTTCTTCTTTCTGATTCCCATCTTCATTTCTCTCTCCTCGTTCCCCGGCAGACGCTGAGACGGGCTTCCATTCAGGTTCACTGCTGCTAGCGCGCTTGTTCTTCCCGAAGTTGGTTGAACTAGAGGGCTAGGTTGAACCCCATAGAGTTTTAAAAGGTCATTATTGCCCGGTAACATGAATAAAGGTTTCAAACTGCACTTGAAAGCGAAATTTGAGGTTAAATAGTGCACATATAGGCACCGTTTTTGAAAATAGGCATTTATAGGCACTTATAGTCATTTAGGCACGAACCCCCAAAATAGGCATTTATAGGCACTGTAAAAACACTATAAAGGCCCTTCTTAGCCTCTAATTCATGCTTATTTATCAAAGTGGCACGATAGGAACGCGAGGAACAAAATAGGCATTTGCCTAAAATCCTGTCTCTACTAATGAGACATATACCCCTGCCACACTGGACGTTTTAATGTCATTCGAACAGAATGACATTCGCACCTAATGAGATTATGCGGCTGCTACACAGCAATATTTAATGTCATTAGAACCGAATGACTTAGGCGATCGAATGAGTTCGAGAAACACATTCGCCATCGCACTAGCACCGAATGTATACTCTCAACCCCATAGACTACTTGAAATGTGGCACTCAGCATTCTCAATTTGAGAAGAAATAATGCAAACACGCTATTAATTTTGAGTTTTTTTTAAGGCATCTGTGATCTTAACGAGAGCAGTTGTGTTATGGTTGTGTGGAAGGCTGTCGCAAAAAACTTTGTACTCTCGACCTCAGTGGTACAGAGACCACTCGCAGGCTTCCGGCCGACGGCGCGGTCGGCCATAATGTAAACAAACACACGCCGACGCGCACGTGTGCTTGCAGCGATGGCATCAGCTTCGCGTGCGCACTGTACCCGGACGGAGACGCTTGCTCTGACAGCAACTAAACGCTTTAGTTGCTGCAGCTTAGCGTCGTTGTTCAGTGGCACCGCCATGTCCGCCATGTTGCTTGTGTTCATTCTATCAGCTGCGGCTAAAAGCTAAGGCTCGTGTTGGCTTGCAGTGGCCAGAAATATTCCAATACAAAATTTCTATGCGTGTTTTTTTTAGCAAAGCGACTCCCTACATGTCTTTTAAAATAAACAACTTACGTTTTCTACCACGCTACATTTACCTTTTCTGGCTTTTTTTTCTAAATTATCGACATTGGTATCACGAACGAATGACATTACTTTTTCCTGTGTAGCACCACCTCATATCAAATGACATTCGTTGCGCCGAATGACGTTCGAACCAAATGACATTAACACCTCCAGTGTGGCAGGAGTAATAAACAACAGCTAATGAGACATAAAAGTTTTATCTGTTCAGCTGTTTACACAAAATAACGGCAAGTGGAATGGAAAAGAAAGAGGACAAAAACCTTAGGGTCAAAGCAGTATGAATGGTTACATACACATTACTGACACACAACTGTACACAATGGATTGATAGGTGCTTTAATCTAAAGCTTCTCTCTTCCGTTGAAACTCCCCTATTTTCTGGAAGATGTTTTCTTCCTATTTGAAAAAAAAAAAAAAAAACGCCAATGGAACTTGGTTAGTAATAGCTTTCTATTTGAAAACAACAAATTTTGCATCTTGTTCATGGCCAATTTAATACTCCCTTGTGGAACATGACTGAAGCCCCAAACTAAAATAAATACGAAACAGACATCACACTTTTCGAGCATCTCACAATGTAAGATAATTTTGAAGTCTGAAAAGAGTGTCCCTGACCATGCAGAAACACTGGCATTTGCAATAAATACCAGATATAGTATTTGTTGCAAAGTGCGGCAACCATGCCAACATATAGCTATATTAAATGTGAAGCATTTCTTAGCGAACCTCAGACACTTTGGGCGTTTCTATCTATCTATCTATCTATCTATCTATCTATCTATCTATCTATCTATCTATCTATCTATCTATCTATCTATCTATCTATCTATCTATCTATCTATCTATCTATCTATCTATCTATCTATCTATCTATCTATCTATCTATCTATCTATCTATCTATCTATCTATCTATCTATCTATCTATCTATCCATCCATCCATCCATCCATCCATCCATCCATCTATCTATCTATCTATCTATCTATCTATCTATCTATCTATCTATCTATCTATCTATCTATCTATCTATCTATCTATCTATCTATCTATCTATCTATCTATCTATCTATCTAGCCGCCTACGTCTGGGCGCTCTCGCGGTTGTCTCCATAGGTCGTAATATACCAAAATTTGCACAGCATAGGATGAGTGTACGACGAACACGACTGACCCCTCAAGCTCTTACCATTTCGCCTTTATTCTTCCACCCTGCATGTTTATGTAACTTATTGCACCACACGCCTTCTCGCGTTATATTTTTTAGCTTATTTCTGGTTTTTCGGAATAGGCTACCCAAACATCGCTTAGTGGCGCTGCCACTCTTGACAGGCAGCGCCATCTCTGGCATAAAAATAGAAACTGGTGGCAAACAAAGCGCGTTTTTCCTTCTCTCCAACGCGCTGCCGCTAGCTTCCGTGCACGTGCAGAGCTCTCGCGGTGCACTTTCGGGCCTCACAATCTACCGCCTGCAGTGCGGCTTCAAAAAGGTCTTCAAGCTGGACAGGCACTTCCGAAAAGCGAACTTGATAAAATGAGAAAGGCTCGTCAATCACGTTTACGGTGAAGAGCAGACGATCGACGTCAAGGACGCCCGACTCAAAGCGAAATGCATTTCCCAAGTCGTGATTACACCGTGTAGGACGTATACCTCGAGGTACGTCTCATTCTGGCATGTTAAATAGGCGTAATGGTCCACATGCACTCCTAAGTGAAGCCGTACACGCTGTCGATGTTCTGCGTTGTGGACTATGAATCATATGATTGTTATTTTGATATGGCATGCTTGCAGTAGCAGCCGCGTACTTTCGTGAGCAAGCGTTTGCGGCGTGCGAAAAAAAGAAATTATACGGCCCTGACGCTTTTTCCTGAGAAGGTTAGAGTCAGGTCCTCCGTGCCGCTGAAGCATCACCCGCCGATTAAGACGCGAGGCAGCTAGCTGAGCTTTAACCACTGTGAAGCAAGATGAACTGCTCGCCTCGTTTTCTCGGCTCTCGCGTCATGCTTGCACTCACTTTTTATGACGATATCGACATTACAGGCGTATAAAACCTGCTGCGCGAACACGGCTAGAAAATCGCACGAAGTCAGAAGGTGACAACTGCAAGGTGGCACTTGCAAATAATGTATTAAATGTCAGTTATATTTAGCGGCTCAAATATATATCGCCCTAATAAACTGACGAAAACAAAGCAAACCAGCAGAACGATGTCAAAATTTGATCAAAACGCACAGACGTCCGTTCCGGCGTGATAAAGCAGCCTTCCCGACGCGTAAGTTGCAGGCGCCAAACTTTTGACAATGTGCCGAGGTCAGTTGAATTCAACCAACCGCGCAACGCCAACGGTATAACGCGAGTGTGAACGTTAAAGAACGACGGGTAGGTCTCACGAACACGGGGAATCAAAACACAAACTTGTTTCACCTACAACCGTAACTAGACTTTAACAATGAGAGAAGACAGCGAGTAATCATTACTGTACATAGTCGCTGCGTGCATGCGCCGCGTTACGTACTGATTCAGGTTGTCGAAACGAACAAAAGCGATGAACTGAGACAGCCAAAACACGGTACCACATCATCTCGCCCTTGTTGCAAAGGAACGTACGGTCATCCTTATGCAATCGCAATCACAGCACACCTTATAGGGCTGAACAAGCATGCACTGCGTGCACACACGGCCGCTTGTTGGCGAGGCAGGTTCGCAAATTGGTTACTGCGGCATTGCACTCGGGAAGGTGCACGGGGAATAAAGCTAAAGCGGCTAAATTATCAGAACTCTAGAAATATTACGAAACCCCGCTGTCATAGGCGTGCGCACAGGGGGGGCAGGGGGGGGGGGCGCCCCCCTAATCGCTTAGGAGGGGGGGGCACGAAATCGGCCCCGTACGTTGACCCTTCGAGTCACCTAAGAGGGTGGGGGGCGCAAAATCTGCCCCATACATTGATTTAATAGGGTGGGGGGGCGCTGCGATGAACCTTTGCCCCCCCTAATGGGGAACCCTGCGCACGCCTATGCCCGTTGTTGTTCAAATGAAGTGAGGCCTAATGAAATATGATCAAATAAGTGTGGTGATCTCTTGCCGTGAGATGGAGGAAACTGTGAGTGGCGCCCTCGACTGTCGTCAAACGGAGGACTCGTCGGATGCTTCTCCCTGGATGGCGAACGAGGAAGGCCTTGGTCTTCTCGACGACCTCTGAGTGCGTCTTCGTCTGTCGGTAGGGACATCGTCGCCTTGTGGCCCGCTTCCTTCTTCTTCTTGTTCACCTTCAACTGTGGCTCACCCCCACTGCAGGGGATTGGATAAGACTTGTGTGGTTTTATAAAATGTTATAGCACTTTAGAAGGGAGGTTACAGAATAGAAACAGTACAAATTTGATAGGAAATTTTAGCCTTCGATCTAATACGTAAAAAAAAAAAAATCGGATTCTGCCGAAGCGCGACTGCACGCACCTCTTCTTTGTCCGTGCGCTGCACGCGCAAGTAGTTCAACAAAACGGTTTCCTCGAAAATGGATGCCTGAAATGATTCCCATTGGTACTAGTACTGGGAATCGTTACCATGCCATGGCAATGGGACCATAACATACCGCGCCCTGGTACCATGGGAACTGTCGTTGAAACCAATGCTTCGGCAAAGAGACTTGTTTTCATCAGACCCGACAAGGCCAAGTCCCCCTATCGAAACTTTCGCTCCGACGGCATACCTTACCTCGAAATATGAGCTCTAAAAGACACTTTAGGCAACATCCTGTGTTGCAATTTGCTTTAACAACAGGTTCGCTCATGCCAGCCGTTGGCTGGCATGAGCGAGTGTCGTCATCATGAACAGACACGCGCTATCTTCGTCCTATTCTTGTTCATTTTGTGCTTCGCTCCCAGAACGCGTGCGCCGCATTTGTTCAACGTGGGATGGAATAACTCTGATGGGTGAAACAGCGAGTACAGAGAGATAAATAAAGAGAAAAAGAAAAGAAAGTTAAATTCTTGACGAAGAAAATTTATTGACGAGGTCGGATCCGAACCCGCGTTCCTACGACCCGAACGTGAGCATCGTAACCACACGGCCATTCAGGCGCGCTATTGCAGAGCATAACATAGCCTTGTAAAGCATAGTATAACAAGAGGGTGGGAAAGGGAAGCGAGGACGAGGAGGAGGGGAGAGCCTAAAGCTTAGCATATAAAGAAAGAAAGAAAGAAAGAAAGAAAGA
This sequence comes from Rhipicephalus sanguineus, assembly GCF_013339695.2. Lineage (NCBI taxonomy): Eukaryota > Metazoa > Arthropoda > Arachnida > Ixodida > Ixodidae > Rhipicephalus > Rhipicephalus sanguineus. Next base: position 37,787,114 of record NC_051178.1, read on the forward strand.
AAGAAAGAAAGAGAGAAAGAAAGGGAAGAAAAACAAAAAGAGGAAGAAAGACGGAGAGAGATAGAATCAAACAGAGGGAGGTACATACACAAAAAGAGGAAGCGAGAAATAGAGAGAAAGAGAAAGAAAGGGAAACACAGATAGAAGGAGCGAGAAATCGAAAGAAATAGCTATATAGAGAAAGAAAGAAATAGGTAGACCCACAGAAGAAAGGAAAAGAAAGAGAGGAAAGGAAAGAAAGAGATTAAGAAAAAGGAGAAAAACTGCAGGGTGTTTAAACAAAGTCGCGCAAAGCGAGGCACAGTGAAGCGCAGGCCCGTCGCCACTCGTGCTCCCCGTCGACCGACACGACTAGCTTGGAGATGCACGGCTTCCTCCTCGCGAGCAACCTCCGCTCTATAGTGCATATGCATAGGCGAGCGCAGGGTTCCCCGTCAGGGGGGGCAAAGGTTCATCGCAGCGTCCCCCCACCCTACTAAGTCAATGTATGGGACAGATTTTGCGCCCCCCCCCCTCTTAGGTGACTAGAATGGTCAATGTTCGGGGCAGATTTTGCGTCCCCCCTCTCAGGTGACTAGGGGGGGGGGGCGGCCGCCCCCCCCCCTGTCCCTCCTGTGCGCACGCCTATGTGCATATGCACTATAGAGCGGAGGTTGCTCGCGATGTCTGTGGGCGTGGCTTCGCTACCGCTCATGCGCGGCTTGGCCAGGTAGTGCGGTATCTGATCGCTAGACGACGCGATGCTTGCTTCTCTTTCTTTCTATCTTTTTCTCTGTCTACTTCTTTCTCTCTCTTTCGTTGATGTCCTCTCTGTCTCTCTTTTTCTTTCTGCATTTCCCCCTCTCTTTCTCATTCTTTGTGTGATACGCTTTACTCACTCCTTTCCCTCCTCTTCACCATCACATCTCTCCTGACGCTCACTTCCCTCTCCCACGCCTTGCTACACTATACTTTGCAATGCTATTCTATACACTGCTAGCGTGTCTGGATAGCCGACCTCTGGAGGGCACGATTAATTGACAGAAACGCTGAGCCTCCGCGATCAACAATAAACGTATTCCGGGAACAAGTGATATAAATACGCGGAGTATATGAGCGTTCTAATGACGGTCTAGACTGGTTTCCTGTGTTTAAATATGCCTGATTACTCATTTTTATAATATCAATCTAAGCGCAACGGTTTCCTGCCCTGTAATAAAGGAAAAAAAGTGCCTGGATAGCCGAGTGGTTCGGACGCTCGCCTTCGGATCGAAGATACGCGGGTTCGAATCCCGCCTCTTGAAAATTTTTTTTTCGGCAAGAACATTTCTCGTTCTCCTTATTTATATTTTTCTTTCCGTTTCTCTGTTTGTTTCTCTCTTTCTTTCCCTCTCTCTCTCTGTGCTCGTTCGCGTGGTTATTACAGGCCATGCCAGAGCGGTGAGTAGTGGGATCTGCTTAAATTCTGTGGCACATACCTATGCATGATGATGATAGTTTTCGGCATGAACGGATGCCTTTCTGTGGCGGCTGTTGTGGAACGCGCCCACGAGCTGCCTTCCGCGGTCTCCCGGTTAGTGAGGCAGTCGCGGTACACTCCGTCTGCGGCGTTTGATGCGAAATGGGCTGCACGGAATTGTCCTCGCCAGTCACGCTAGTCACGGTGTTCTCTTCTTAATGTAAAAATACAGAATAGTCTCAGCCAGTTCTTTCTGAACAATGAGCGACGCAACTGGTGGAGCGACTCAACTGGGCTCAGAATTTGCAGTGTCGTGATTGTCGGCGATTTTTTTTTTTTTTTTTTCACGGAATGCCTCTTTCCTTTTGACTCACCTCATTCGTCACTGTGGCCTCTCCTTCTCATCATCCCCCCTTATGCAATTCGAACCAAGTTGCGGTTCTGCTTATTCATTTGATTGAGTTTCTAAATGCTTAAAGGCATTGCAGATGGGAGTTGAACAAGCAACTAAGGAACTGAAATAAATGTCATAAAATATCACCCACAATTTATAGATGTGAACTAGAATGTAACGGAATTAAGCGAAACAGAAACAATAATAACTCAATGAGCGTGTGGTGGTAGGGGGGGGGGGTAGTTGGTAAGACATGGCAAAAACAAAACTAAGCCTTGTCCATTTCTTTCTTTTCTCCTGTTTCTGAGCGTAGCTTTATGTTTATTGCAGTAATAACTCAACCAAAACGTTAAAAAACGCAGCTCGTTCGAAAGTACTAGCGGAAAAAAAAAGAAACGTAAATAAACTAGGTATTCTTTGTTACCTATGTATTGTCTGCTACAGGTGACACGCCATACGGACGGCGGACTAGGTGGCTTGAAGCACTGGTGAAGCTCCATATCTTACTTTGTGAATACAATATGATGCTACAACTTTACGAAAGTTGTTATGTTTAGTGCATCTGAGGCTGGCACCGGAACAAGATATTCACATAGATATTGTTTCTATTTTTGCACGAACTAGAATATTTTTGAAATTCGTGTTGGCCTGTAAGCTCATATATCGCTCTTCGCACAACCTATATTTCCCTATATGTTTCTATCTGTTGGTTGCCTCCACTCAATTTTCTTGCTGATGTGCATTTACTCTAATATCAGAGTGATATGTGCGGTTACCCTGATTAAAGACGAACTGCCAACAGTTGAAGAGTTGTCACAAATGCAGCTTTGTAAGCAACACAGCCCCCGTTGAAGCGGCTGACGTGAGGGCCTCGTTACACTCAGTACAGGAAAAAGGGAAGCGCGTCTCCATGTTCAGCGGGGAGGTTACGTGTTGGAGGCGGTGGGTCGTTACGCCTGTTCACCTTAAATGCAAAAATGGGGCGCAGTACAAAACAGGGACAAAAACAGTGTCGTCATTCTCTTTTTTTGTCCCTGTTTTGTACTGAGCTCCATTTTTGCATTTAAGATTAGTCGTTATCAACTAGCCCAAATGGCTGTTTTGATACAATACATTTCGTTATCCCTAACCTATTCTAACACCGTGGTCCGGTTTAAGCGCTCTGTAAGCCCGTTTATCGGGGGGTGGTACGAGGTTGTGAACTTATGCTGAGTGGACCGCACGCAGAATATCGTCTATCACTTGAGAAAGGTAGGTACGGCTTCGGTCTGTCAGCGATTGCCGTGGGGCTCCGAACACTGAAATAAGATCCCGAAGTAAAAAAAAAAGTCCCAGTTTCGCCGCAAGGGCGAAGCAATGAATGCGATTGCAAGAAACTGAAATGTCACACGAAGAACGAGAAGCAGCTCGATACTTGCTGCGCGCCGCTGAAGCACAAAGAAGGACGCGCGAAAATAACGCACAGGCATGCACAGGGCAAGCGTGAACTAACAACTGTCGCAGTTGTTACGTCTTTGTGCTTGAGCAACGCGTTGCAAGTGTCGACAATATAGAGTTTGAGAATTGGGGCTCCAGAAAGCTTGGGGGGCAAGGAGCTTGCGAGCCGCCAGGGCGCATAAGCAGAACCCAAGCCACTCTGGGGCTCTTGTGCTCGCGTTGGCCCAAGACCCAAAAATCTAAAACAAGTGTGGGTCCCCAAGACGTCTTGGGTCACCACATGACTATGCAGACGCCGCTCGGGCCACGACGCTGTATGGCCCGCGTCTCGCATGACTTTAATTTCACCACGTGTGGCGCCCCGTGCGTTTGCGCCAACGCAGCTTGCGTTTGACCCAGTTCTCAAGCTCTGCTAATCCTCCGAACGCAAGAGCATTCTATATATACCCAACGCAGCTTGGTGACCCAGTGTCTTGGGTCCCCAGATGCCCTTAGATATTTCTTTTTCTTTTAAACTGCGCCGCGTGGAGTGACCCCCTGCGTTTCCTGCCACACGGGGCAGTCTGGTGCAAGGTGTGCCTGCCTGGTGTGCCCAGTGTTCTTTGTTTTTTTAGGGGCGAAGCTCCTTAAAGCGGCACCCGTTCGTCCCTCCTAGTCGTAGTGCGTAACCAGTCATAACGCTAGTACCAGATCTTGACCTCCAAGGTGGTGCCGGTGGGAGATTTTTCCTGTGCGTTGTTGAACAATAAAAAATTCGCAGCGTGCGCGTTAACTAAAAGCCGAATTCTTCTGTCTCTCATTCCCCGTTAGCAGCCATTGGCATGTTCCAGTAGGAAACGTTAGTAGAAGTAGAAGTGTAAGTGTTAGCTAAAAGCCGACTTCTTCTGTCTCTCATTCCCATTAGCAGCCATTGTTTACCTCCAAGGTAGTGCCTGGTGAGATTTCTCCTGTGCGTGATTAAACAATAAAAATTTTGTTCAAAACGCCGTTGATTGATGAAATAAACCAACGAAAGACGCCAGATGTTTTCTAAAAGCAAAACGAAAGAACACCAGATGTTTCTAAAGCAAAACGAAAAGACGCCAGCTGCTTAACGAAAGACGCCAGATGTTTTCTAAAGCAATGGTTTTCTAAACAATGAAAATTCACAGCGTACATGTAAAATTAAAGTGAGCTGCAAGTCGTCATAACTCATCGAACCTTTAGTATAAACGCGCCCGATCTCACGTCGGTGATGATGCACTGGGCAGAATTCACGGAAGATTCACGGTTTACCGATGAACCTCCGCAGCTTCGCCCACTCATCATCATTCACTCCGTGGATATGCTGTGATTTTTTTCTTCCACATCATGAGTGTGCCCAGAAAAGGGCCACTTTGTCGTGCCCGTCTTAAGGGCAGTTTTAAAATTGAAAGTAAATAAGGAGCGTTGCGTGATAGAAAACATGCTCAAGCTCCTCCGAGATTTGCTTACGACCAGCGGTAAATGGTGTGTATAAATAGCTCGCTGTTATTTCAACGGCGCATGCATGGGACATGGTGCAGTTGTCTAATACAGCAGGCTGGGGAGCGAGAGGTCGATGGTTCAAATACCCGGTCGAATGCTTCGGAATTTTTTTTCTTCTGCTTTTCTTTGTGTCTTTTTATGTAGATATACAGACGTATACATATCCGGGGCATGGCGGCGACGCCAAAAATCAGCCGAGAGTGTCCGCATAATTGGTATCGCAATAAAACCAATAATAACGCTCGTTGCTGTTTGAAGCCAGGACGGGAGTACCGCGGACTAAGACGTACCGAGCCCTTCCTTCTCCCCCATCCCACCCCCGTTTTCACACTTGCCATTTCCTGCTCTCTTGTTTGGGATGAAATGCAGTGGCCATGTGATTCGTTAATCAACAGTCCTTGCACTCTTCCTAAGAGAATCAGTGTACGCTCCTACAGGGCAGTAACTCTCCGCCAAGAGAGAGTTCACGTGTCTCTTTAAAGAGAGTCATACACGTGGCTAGTCAGGACTCGCCGAAGAGAGTAACGACAGATAGTCTTTTTTTTCCTTAGAGTTTATGCCCCTACCGGGATCATCGCTTCGCCGCTCGCGAGGTTTGTAAGCTAGAAGTTCGGACTTTTTCGCGGAGCATGTTTGGTGCTCTCGAAGTGTTTGTTCGACCGTTACATCGCGCGTTGCAACGTGTGCTTTGTCCGGCCGTCGCAGCTCTCGATAACCTATAAGGTCATATCGTCGGCGTAGAAGCTGTGACTGAGCCCTTCGATTTCGTCTAGCTTGTCTGGTAGCGCCATGTAGCTAGGTCACCGTGAGCTAGGTTGAAAAGAATGGCCGATATCACCGATCCTTGTGTGGTGCTGGCGCTCCCCAATTCTACTACCTCGGGAGTAAGCGTCCCGAGACAAAGCTTGTCCTATATCTTCGCGAGGAAGTCTCGGACGCAATTGTACGTTAGTTCGCAGGGGCCGAGTTCCTGCCGTTTGGCCAGCACAGTTGCGTGTGTTGCGGTGTCAAAGGCTTTCTTCAGGTCCAGGCCAAATGACCTTAGTGGACCTGGTTGGACTATCTATAGCCTGGTGTTTGATCTGTAGCATCACGCCTTGCGTAGAGAGTAGGACTTTTAAGGGCTCGCGTTTTCTTTGTTAGACGCAATAATAATGAGAACTAACAGACGATAATGCCAAGGAAATTACAGGGGATGTTAGTTGTAGTAATTGGGATATAAATGTGTAGAAGGTAAGGTGGACGAAAAGATAACTTGCCGCCGGCAGGGACCGAACCTGCGACCTTCGAGTAACGCGTCCGATGCTCAACCACTGATAATTGCTTTTAAGACGCGAGAGAACACAATCACAAGAAAGGACGCGGGACAGAGCGTTTTAAAGGGTCCCTGCAACACTTTTTCGAATTATCATCGAATGGCTTCATTCAAGGAGTTCATAGCCCCACCACGAATAAACTGCCAAAATTTTTTTTAGAATCCGTCATGTACTAGCGGAGTTACAAGGATGTGTACCACGCTTCAAGCGCGTTCTCTCTCCTTTCGAACCACCGACCCAGTAGCTAGCCGGAATTTTTTCCGGCGGCGGGGAGGTTGAACCACCTAAAGCCCCTCCATGCGTTTTCCGCCGGCTAGGTTAAGTAGCGCCAACTCGTCCGCCCCCTCTCCCTTTACACCGGTTCCCCGCCTAGCAGAAACCGAAGTGCCGCCATGATGTTTCTGCTGCTTTTCCGGTTGATGCACCTGCCCCATGCCCGCCCATGCCCTCGCGACGCAGAAACACCGAGCGAAAACTCGCTCGGCGGCAGGCAGTTTACGACGAACCTCAAAACAACAACACTTGCGAAACGGAGAAGCAAATATGAGCTTTCTCGCGTGTGCACGTGCGTGCGCAGAAACAAGATGGAAGGAAAAAGCGGAAGGAAGTGGCTCAAGAATTTCCTTCCGGAAGCTCCGGAACCGGAAGTGGGCGTCGTCGTCGAACAATAGATGGCGGTACTTAAAAAAGCTGCAGTAGACGCGATGGAGGGGGTTTAGAACCACCCTTTTTACATGTTTGTGCGTGCTTGTACGCGAGATCGGGCTATAGGTGGCAGCACCGTCGCCGCGTTTGTGTGGATAGGCGGTTGGCGGCGCGTATACAAATGTACGCAGCGACGCTTCGCCATATGCGGTTTGAGTCGATTGTTGGCGAGTCGCGCGTTGAATGCAGCCTACTGGTGATGTATGTGCCCTCCATTGCTACATCAATGCACGAAACCGTCCTAACGTACCTATCAATTGTGAGAGAAGTGCAATCTGCCAATCAATGGGGTACCGGCCTTCAGTCACATTCACGTTTTGCCCCGTGCTCGATGTTTTTTCTTGCTTTATTTGCACGTGTTTAAATTGTGTTTTGCCTATACCACAATATAAACTGTGTTGCGCGACTGAGCCATTGAAGTATTTACTTCTTGCTCTAGCGGCTACAAAGAAAGAGAACCTGTATTTCTGCGTAATTAGATGAAGTAGAACATGGTGCACTCTGCTTTTCTGTTTGCATGAATACGCGTATTGCTGTAGAAATGCGTGGCTTCAGGTCTTTTTTACCGCTTACCATCCTCTGCAGACGATATTTTCATGCTTTGCGGCATCACAAGCAACGTTGCTTGTTGGGCGAGTTGGAACGAGTCAGTCATAGCGTAGTTTAGCGCAAAAAACAGGCAACAGACGAGTGAGAGGACAAGGACACAGCGCATTCTTCCAACTAAAGTTTATTGGATTGGAACGCATGTATATATACACGCAGGGAAAGCAAGAAAAGAAAAAAAAACCAAGAAGTAAAAATCGAAAGGTGAAAAGAATAAAAGTGCCGATAAGTCACACACGTGTGCCAACACCGCCCACCTTCCCATGTCTCGCCAAAAACAAAAGCTCTTTGTCAGAAAGATGCAAGGAAGGCGTGCTTACGCATGCGTCCCCAGACCGTTTAATTTCCTCAGCCTCGATGATTTCCCTCACCCTTTGGTCCCGACTGCGTGCAAGGACCGCAGTGTTATCAAAGAGGGGCCTACACTCACAATCCCGCACGTGGATGCCGAGGTGCCCCGATACTGTCGTTTGGACGCTGTAGTAGTGCTCACGGAGCCTCTCGTTCAGGCAACGTCCCGTCTGACCCACGTACTTTCTACCACACGTCAGAGGGATGGCGTACACAACGCCTTGAACGCATGGAACGAACTTTCGCTTATGGTCTGTGGTGCAGCCTCTCTTTTCTTTCATCCGAGAGGTCGAACTGCACAAGCCCGAAAGCTTTTCAGGGGCCGAAAAAACCACGCGAACCCCAGCGCTTTCCCCGATTTTCTTAAGCCTGTGCGAGACATCATGCACATAAGGCACCACAGCTGTCTTCTTCTTATCTTGCGCCCTCCATCTCGCTCTGCGTTCCTCCTTCTTCCTGGGGTCCCTGATATCCCTAAGCAAGCCTTCAGTCACAGACGACACCACGTCCGGCGTGTAACCTGCGACCCTAAGGCGGGACACCTGCTCCAGAAAGGCGTCATCCACCTTGTGGTGACACGACTTGCACAGGGCCTTTTGCAAGGCCGAGTGCGCTATTGCCCTTTTCACCAGCTTCGAGTGGCCCGACGAGAAGGGCAGCAATGGCTTCTGAGCACGAGGCTACATTTCTAGTACAGTAAGTTACATTTCTAGTACATCGGGCTCTTTTTCATGTTTCAATGTTCACTCCAGTTTTCTCATTTCTCTGGTGATCGTCAACCTGTGCCGAGCACGCTCCATGTCCTATTGCCTACGCCTCAACTTGCTCCCCCCGGATGTTCTTGGTCTTTTTGGACAGTTCGCCCCTTCCAGGGGTCACGGAAGAAGGATGTGCAAGGTCATAAGGTCTGAGTGTCTTCGTCAGGCTAGGGTATACAAGGATGCTTTACATATCCGGCTTCAGCAGGAACACGGACGGAGCCATCTGAAGCGGAAAAGGTGGCGTGAGCTGTGTGGTGTGATCGAGTGCTCTTTGGAGTCTGTGTGGAGACGACAGCTTCTTCTGCTACGTTCATCTCGCCCTGGACGCTCAGCGGAACCGCGGGACCCACAGAGGGGTGTTCGTTTGGAAGGTGACGTACGTCTACCTGATTTCGTGATACGGACGCTTAACTTAGGACCAAAATTCGCTGTAGAACCTTCGAGGTCAAGTGCTGAACTGTTATCGTTTGTTAGGAGAGTGTCGTCTCGGGTGGATGAAACGGACAGTGCTAGGTGTGTTTCCGCAGGTGTTGACGTTCTGTTTCGGGCCAGGCCCTCGCGTGTTGTTACCCCTGTGGCACGTGTGAGGCGTTTCTTTCTGGAAAATAACTTAAGCTTGCTTACGTCTGATAAAGAGGGTGGTTTCATGGTTTTGCCCTATGCTTGCTTCAAAGATAAGGCACTTCAGGCCATTAATGCGTCGTTTAACCGGCGGAATGACGTGTCTTTGTTGAAAGTTAAAAGGCACGCAAAGAAACTCTGCGAGAACATAGGTTTGGAAAGTTTGGCTCGCAGTATTGAAAGGTGCAAGAAATGCTCGTTAGACTTGTTCTTTTCGGCAAAGACCCACAAGGAAGGGTGCCCATTAAGGGTCATTATTTCGGAACGAGGTTCGTGGCAGAAGCTTGTGGCGTCGTTTTTGTTAGAGAGCCTGCGATTGCTGAAAATTTCTGATCCTTTCTTGATCAAGAACGCCGATGATGTCATTGAATTTTTGAAACCTCTTCCCAGTATGTCCCTTGCCGCTTTTTCCATTGACGTGAAGGATTTGTTTTATTCAATTCCTCACAAAGATCTGTTACATTGTGTCGAAGACGCCATAGATGACTATGGTGCTGTATCATTTTCTGGAAAGTTGGGTATTTCCGTGGCGGGTTTTTTGGATCTTCTTACACTGTACCTTAAGTCAACCTTTTCTGCCTGGGCTGGTGATGTGTTTTTGCAACGTCAGGGCATCTGTATAGGGTCGTGCATTGCTCCGATCCTTAGCGACCTGTTCTTGGCCCGCATTGATAGAAAACTGGAAAACCAGTTACAAGGGGCTAGCGTTGTGAAAGTTTTTCCGGTATGTGGACGATTTTTTGGTTTTTCACTCGGCAGATTTGGCAGGTTGCGAACAGAATGCCATGTCTATCTTGAAGGTCTTCCAGGACGAGCTCCAACCCCTTGAGGCCACGTATGAGCTCCCTGAAGGTGACACCATCAAGTTTCTAGACTTGAGGCTGTTTTTTTCGGGACATCACACCTGTTGGCGGTATGAGCCTCGTGCTCAGAAGCCATTGCTGCCCTTCTCGTCGGGCCACTCGAAGCTGGTGAAAAGGGCAATAGCGCACTCGGCCTTGCAAAAGGCCCTGTGGCAAGTCGTGTCACCACAAGGTGGATGACGCCTTTCTGGAGCAGGTGTCCCGCCTTAGGGTCGCAGGTTACACGCCGGACGTGGTGTCGTCTGTGACTGAAGGCTTGCTTAGGGATATCAGGGACCCCAGGAAGAAGGAGGAACGCAGAGCGAGATGGAGGGCGCAAGATAAGAAGAAGACAGCTGTGGTGCCTTATGTGCATGATGTCTCGCACAGGCTTAAGAAAATCGGGGAAAGCGCTGGGGTTCGCGTGGTTTTTCGGCCCCTGAAAAGCTTTCGGGCTTGTGCAGTTCGACCTCTCGGATGAAAGAAAAAAGAGGCTGCACCACAGACCATAAGCGAAAGTTCGTTCCATGCGTTTCAAGGCGTTGTGTACGCCATCCCTCTGACGTGTGGTAGAAAGTACGTGGGTCAGACGGGACGTTGCCTGAACGAGAGGCTCCGTGAGCACTACTACAGCGTCCAAACGACAGTATCGGGGCACCTCGGCATCCACGTGCGGGATTGTGAGTGTAGGCCCCTCTTTGATAACACTGCGGTCCTTGCACGCAGTCGGGACCAAAGGGTGAGGGAAATCATCGAGGCTGAGGAAATTAAACGGTCTGGGGACGCATGCGTAAGCACGCCTTCCTTGCATCTTTCTGACAAAGAGCTTTTGTTTTTGGCGAGACATGGGAAGGTGGGCGGTGTTGGCACACGTGTGTGACTTATCGGCACTTTTATTCTTTTCACCTTTCGGTTTTTACTTCTTGGTTTTTTTTCTTTCTTGCTTTCCCTGCGTGTATATATACATGCGTTCCAATCCAATAAACTTTAGTTGGAAGAATGCGCTGTGTCCTTGTCCTCTCACTCGTCTGTTGCCTGTTTTTTGCGCTAAACTACGCTATGACCGGCATCACAAGGATTTCCAAATCGCCAACACATCACGAGATGGTGTCACTAAAATTCTGCATTCACACCTCGACAATTAGTACTTTTTTTTTCGTTTAGGACGACGCCGAATGAACTATGTGACGTGCTTGAACGAGAAAGCGGTACCCACATTGAAATGATTTTGGCGAATGGACGGTACGATGGTTAGACCTAGCGCCACACCGACACGGGCGTGTACTCACTGATTAGAGTGCATACAAGTCTCGTAAGGCGAAATGCTTATGTATATCGGGTAGGCACACGTACAAGCATTTGATAGTGTGCTAGCACAACGGAATAAGGTGTAATCTGAGGACGCGCATGACGCACGCACACATGCGAACACCGTGTGGCTAGCAGACGACGCAAGGAGCCATCCACATCGCGGCGTTTCGTCCACTCGCCGCTAGGTGCCGACTCTGCTCGATCTCGCCGCCAATGCACATGCGAAATTGAAAGTTTGAACCCCGCCACCCTGGCTATACGCTAGTGCAGCGAGCGTGCTGACAACTACGCAGAAAACAGGGGGGGGGGGGGATGAGAATGATGCAAGAAGCTACGACCATTCGTCAGCGCGCGTGATGACCATGACCAGGGCCGTACCCAGGAATTTTTTTCGGGGGGTGTTTGAGTGTAGAACGGCCAACTTTGGCAACTGGTGGTCGCTGTGAAAGCGTGCAAGTATGTTAGTGTCACCCGAAAAGTTAAATCATGCAAAAATTTCGGGGGGTGTCAGAAGCCCCTCAACCACCCCCCCCCCTTAGTTACGGCCCTGACCATGACCACTTTCTTTTCTCTTTTTTTCTTCGTGCGCCCTGCGTATACTTTCAGTGTGGTCGCGAGCGCGCGCGCGGGCACGTCGCGCCGTGTTGCATCAATTGTTGAAAGAAGAGCGAGCGATTCCTAGCTGATGTTGAGAATTAATTGTAAATTCCAGGCCGCGTGCAGCACTATAATGTTTGGCTCACGTGTTCTTGAGAGCCTCGACTACTGATCGGCAGCGTTTTCCGACAATGCCGAAAAAAGCGTGCAGGGCACCTTTAGTGGAATCACGACTGCTTGCTTGCGAGCCTTTCGTAGTGAACCGATAATTTCGCTTCTAGCTATCCCACGCGCGCTTGCATGGTGCCTTCCTCTTGGTTTCCCCTTCAGGCAGGCGTTGTGCCCCTTTAGGTGGCAGTGGTCAGCCTGTTTCTTCCCTATTTCTTCTGTGTCTTCGTGTCTTTTTCTGCATCAAAACCAAATAAATAAATAAATAACATTTGCTGTTGCATCTTGGCTGATTGCTGTTGTTTAGTGATCTGACCGAATATATTGTCACGTGGTTGTGACGACGAAGGACGCAATAACTGAAGCAGGTAAAGATGAAACCTTTTTATTGGGTGAGCGCGTGCCCAAGAAAAGAAAGACTCAAAGCGCTAGAAGTACTCGTTGTACAAAGATAATGGCGCGCGGGGGCGTCGGTCGTCGATTATCTGATCACCGGCGCAACGCGTCGTCTTTTGTACATTATTGAGTGAACATTCCAACTTTATCACTGAAGCTCGCGTCAGCTACGGAACAAACTCGGCTACTCGTGTCGTGCGCGCTATCTTATCAGAATAGTCTAAAACAATCGAGAAGGTCCTACACATCGCTGCATAGCCTGCGCCTAGCCATGGTAACTGTTTTTTTGGGTGAAAACCGATCACATCAAAATAAAGTCATACGGTCCTTTATGCATTTGCCTCACACGACTGGAAGGTGAAACCCACAGTATAGTTTTAACGCGATAGCGTTAAAGAGCTCGTTTCGCAGAAATTCCGGTGTCGGCGTTGTCGGCTGGATTCCGAGGGGCCGCGGGTTTCAAACCCGCGACCTTCGGGTCAGCGGTTGAGCACCATAACCACTAGGTGACCGTGTCGGGTTGTTTACAATATAGCAAAACCTAGCTACAACATAGCAAAATCTAGTTAAAACGTAGCAAAATTTACTTTCAACATAGCAAAACCTAGCAACAACCACTCACACTTAGCACCAACCGGCGCAAGCCTAACGACTTGAGGATCGACCAGCTTCGCCGTGCCAAGCGTTGCGTGACTTAGTGCAAGCTTCCCGCGTTTTTTTTTTTAACACGAAAGTGTTTTATGCCTGGGTCCACCAAGTCTTTGATGACGTATTTCCGTCACGGAAATACGTAAGCAAAATGTACGCGATCAGATGGAAAAGAAGAACTTCCGTTGATGATTGTCGAATCCATAACCTCTCAGTCTGCGGCGATAACTTGCGGGTGCTTAAGCCACTGCGATAGCGTCGACCATATTAAAGAGGCTCCACGAACGCGTCTTTTATATCTTACACTTTCCTCTCGCAGTGCTTTTCACTCGTGGGGTGGTGTCACCGTCTGGAAGTGGAAGAGTGCGTGGTCCCGGCAATTATCTCCGCCAACACGTTGTTGCTACGGCCGTTCCGATCGGCGTGTTTTCAAACGGACAAGTGTAATTTTGTCAATGCCTTAACACACTGCGAGGTGGCGGCTTTAGCCAAAGCCTCGCTCATAGCATCCGTCCTTACTAAATAATAGCTCTCCGACGCTCGCCTGGCTGTCACACCGCGTACCCCGCTCGCCCTGTGAAAAATCACGGCCAGGCTATAGGGGAGACAAAACGCGCGTCGCGTCACATCAACCGGTACTATATCTGCGAAACGCCAATAGACATTGTGCAAGCTCTCTTATATCAATGTAAAATAAACATTTAGTTACTCTTGTGGGGACACGTTTTACTTTCGTGTTATACTGATTTCTATGACGGAGGGATCAACCGTGTGTTTTGTTATGAACCCTTGGTGTCGGCTACCAAGGAATGGGAAACGTAGTCAAAGAAGGATGAGAGTTAGATGGAGTAACGATAAAAAGTTTGCAGTGATAAAATGGAATCGGCTCGCTCGGGAAACTGGAGATCCTTCGGAGAGGCCTGCGCCCTGCAGTGCACATAAATAAACGATTACGCTGATGATGATGGTGTCGGAGATTGTATTTGTAAAAGCCCGCAAAATATAGGCGTCCCATCGATTTCGCTTTCACGAAGTGAGTTAGCCTTTCTCAAAACCGATAATAAGTGTCGTATGTTGACGACCATGGCGAGACGACAAAGCCGCCAGCAAGAGCGGCTTCGAAGGTTCGGTCGTTGCCAGCGGAAAGTTGTCTTTTCGTCCAACTTAATTTCTTCAAATTTATATCAGAATTACTACAAATACTTTCCTGGCTTGATTGTCTGTTGGTTCTGATTGAATATTTGTCTAACAAGGATAAACGAACCTGTAAACTCTCCTTTTTTCGTTCATTCATGTGTATGGTGCTTTTTGCAATTACAGAGATATTTCTGTTGTATACATTGATGGGCGAAGAAAGTTTTCTTTTTTTTCCAAGGAGGGAGATGGTGTTGTGTTGGGTTTAGTTTTCAATGCTATGCAGTCTCGCAACTTTAGAAGGAAGTCGTCCGTTTGTATTACTGCGGCGCTTTCCGCCCTGTGCGTTAGGCCTACCGTTGAGGGCCTCGCCGTATCCTCGGCTGTACGTGACATCCACTCCACACGACACTCCCCCTCTCTGAACCAACGAACAAAGCTTTATTGATATTCCCTTGCCTTCGAGAGGAGGATGAAGAAGAAGATCATTCTAACTATCCTAGAATTCATTAGTCATAGCGTTCATATGTGACCACTTTTATCTATAAATTATTCGTTTCATGGCCAATCCCCCAGAGTGGGTGTGAGCCATTCATTAAGGCAATCATCATCATCATCATCGAGCTTAAGAAGTACGCATGCACATATGGATCCCCCTTTGCTGCATCCACTGCCAAAATCGCGACCTTCTAGGCGATCAACGAAGAACCATCCCCCGGGCGACGACGATGTGCGACGCGGTTACCCGTTGGCGGCTACTGCCAGCACCGAGGAGGCACAGCGGCGTGCCAACGAGCTCGACCGTGAGGTCGGGCTGTCATCGGGTGTCGAGCAGGGAGCGACGCAGAGAATTCCCGAGCCGCGCAGCGCTGTCCGAGCAGTCCACACTTACCCGGTAAGAGCTTATAGACTTATGCGATTTGGGCTTATATGCATGGCGGGTTGAGCAGTACCAATGACACAGGCATATTGAGTGCTTCTTCCTTTTTCTTTTTTTTCGTGTCTTGCATCTGTATCATGATACGTTCGGCAGCAATTATGCCAGTATCTGTTTTCGTGTAGTCTGTGTTCAGATGGAAGTTGCACTTAGGGCCCTTGTCGTGGCTATTCGCTGAAACAACTTGAAAGGCAGACGCTAAGCGGCAATGATGACAATCATTTGGAAACTTCAATCATAAGTTCTTTAAAAGAAGTGAGGTGAAATGTGGGAGCTAAAAAAAAGCAAGGAAGTACTTGTAGCATGCTCTTTTGCTATAAACGTTATACGTGGTACAAGTTTCGAGAAACACGTTCTAACACGCGTCGTGAAATTCACTGCATTTCAAGGTGACAGGCTTACGGACGTGATATTTTACAGTACAGAAACTTACTAACTAAAGTTAAGTGCTTCTGTAATGTTCAGTGCGTAACTAAATCAGCGCACTTTGCGTGTGCACTGATTCAGTTACTCCCAAAAACCGCCTAAGACGCTGCGTTATACGGGGTGTTTTAAAATGAAGATGCTACAGTAAGCCAGCTGCCGCGTTCCCGCACGAACTCTAAAACGAGTCGGAAATACGTTACAGCTGTAAGAGTTACGTTGACAAGACAGGCATGAAAGATGCACCAAGGTTACTTTGAAAAGAAAGCTTCTTAATGAACTTGCTTAATATGTACTGATGGGCTAGTTGTGTTAGTGTCTGTTTTTGCGTCTTTTTATGTGTACGTATTTGTTGCCCTTTTGTGCGCCGCCTATTCGAAAATTCTTAATTGAACATTCTTGCTATAAACGTGCCACTGTAAGCGAAAATGTACCCAGCTGGCAGGTCTTGGGGAATGATGCTCCCGCTAAACTCCGGGGGCCTCACTCAAACTCGAACACATCGGGATGTACCGGAGTATCTACATTCATTCGGCGCTGCTTTATTCCCGTGGGCGACGGACGGAGGAAAACGGCGCTCATTCCCTGATTATACTCCGATGGATGCTCCGCAAATACCCCGGCGCATCACTGATCAGCTTACATTGGCTGCTGGAGGAGTGACGTAGGCAGCCTCGCCGCGGGACCTCTGACCGACACTTACCTTCCCACGGGAGAGGTTGGGTGATTGAGACCCCTGCGTATATGTTCTGGGAACGGGATGATGACCAGGCTTGTACCCCCCTTTGCTGGACCGAACGGTGCAACTAACAAGAAGGAGACAACGTGGCCGGTGAAGGGGAAGCGAGGAGTGGTGGAGAGAGACGTTCCAGCAACGGTAGAGATGAAGAATCCTTCTTTAGCTCTCTAACAGTTGTAAATATGTAAATAAACTTATTGTATCAATTGGAAACCTAGGGTCATCGAGTCATTGAAATCGAACTCGCTTGTAACACAAACATGGCATAGGCCACCCGAATCGAAGTGCAGCGAGGATTGTGCGAAGCCTTCGGCCGCGTTCAGAAAAAGGAAATTGTTCCGTGGACCTTGTGGACATTACAAGCGACTAGAAGCGTCAACAAAGGTTGTCATCGACAGCAGCAAGTTGCGGGAGCCTTAATCGGGTTTTGATGCCGTGCAGCAGACGACACATTGTGATCTCGCGAGTGGCGAACAAGCGGACGGTCGCGGGTGTGGCGAAAAACTGGTAAGTGAGCTCTTGTTGAATTATCTGCATCATTTTCGCCGAACAGTGCTAAAATTGGATACCGTTATGTTGATAACCGCACAGGTTACCAAGACTAGGCTAGTATTACAGGATGGCACTAAAAAATCCAGCGGAAATTTCGAAAATGCAGTGTTTGGACCAGGTGTTTTAAAAAAAATATTAATAACTTCGGTAACTAATTAATAACTTCGGTAACCACTGTAATATTTGGAGCGTGGAGTGACTCCAGAGATATGCATTAATGGAAAACATTAATGTTGTGGGTTGATTCAATAAAGCGTTCTTAAGTGTTATAAAGAAACCTAAGTGGTAAAAAGATATTTTTTGTTGTGGTTAGTATAAATAAAGGGTTATTTTTGTCCGCTTTCGAGACTGATAAACGTCAGGTTGAGGTTTATCATTATGTGTAAATAATCTTGATCTTTAATGTAAACTGAACTAATAGAACATGAAAAACTGAAATCAGTAATAATTTTTTTTATAAACTTAGCGAATTGAGATGGAGAAAGCTGTTTAGTACAGATTTTTAGAACGCATATACGTACTCATTTTATTTTGATATGATAAGTGGTATCCGAGATACCAATATAGAAATTTAATTGGCACTTCGGAGGATGTGGTCCATCTATAACAAGAAAGGGAGAGAGGAAGCTGACGCGACCAGTTTGTGGGTGACGGAGAATGCGAAAGGAAGGCAGGGGTTGCTTGGCACAAAAACGGGTTATGGGGCGCTTGACGTTTCGTTGGAAGGGGGGTTATAGTGTAGTAGTAATGGTTTGAGGATAAGAAAAAAAAACGCTTATTTCGGCAACCCATTAGAGAGCACGGCTCAGTGTCGTTGAGTGGAGGGGAAATGGTGGTGAAAGAAAATGAAAGAGAGGGCAGTCTTTTCCGTGTTGCTGAGGGGGGAGGGTAAAAATGCGCTGCGGCTTTTGTTTTCTTTTCCGTCCTGCTGCCAAGGCCGTGTATGTAGCTTTTTTTTTTTTGGGGGGGGGGGGGGGCAGTTTGGAGGCACTATTAAATTTCAATTTATATCCCCGACCAGACAGTTAAAACTGTCCGGATGTTCACCTTCAAGTAAAGTGTCTCTGTGAATAAAAAAGTTTCTTTCTATCTCTCTCTGAGGACCAGTGGTCGAAGACGGGACATAGTTTGGACCTGGAAATGACGCTGGTCCGTGAACAAAAGCAGGGAAAAGGAAATTCCTCGAATCCTGGTGCACTCGTCGTGACGCGTCGGCGTGCAACACCATCGGTGGCCTCTTGCCGGACGTTTGCAAGGACCTGTGTGTTGAGTAGACTGATCGACCTTCCCTCATTTTTGTGAGAGTGTACTGAAGATGCAATTGGCATAGGTGGTGTAATGTTTGTACCTTTTATTCTTAATTTGTTTTGTTAAGTGGGAGTAATTTTTTAAATTTGTGCTCGAGGCTGTACGTTTGGAAACTATAGATGTTCACGCAATAACTATTTTGAAAAATGCCTGTTACGAAAAGTTTCATGGCAGAGCGGGCGCAGCATATTAAGAAAGGTACAACGCCAACTTGCCCCGAAGCCTGTTTTGCAGAGCAGAATACAGGTACGCTTTTCTCATAGAGTGGCCGTAAGCATAGAAACAGTACGCGCTTAATTTAATATGCGGGAAGTAGGACGATAAGCAGTGATGAAAATGGAACTGTAATAATCAGTAATAATATTTTATAAAATGAGCAATAAAAAGTTAATCGGGAGAGGTATTCTTGAGACTGTCACCGAGAGTACCGAAATTCGCCCATTTTAGGGAAAAAATGGTTTTTAAATGTTGAGAGGAAGTAGAGGTATCGTTTTAGAAATGTATGAAAAAGTTGCGCGCGTTTTTCATTTTGTTCGCGGTGCGAAATTGTGTTTTTATCACAGTGCGGCTGGCTGACAACAGAGTACATGGGATCTGCTTCATGATATTGACTCCTTTGTGTGGTCCGTTTAATTAGCGCTGTTCTGTCAAATTTTGTCGTTAATTTTAGTATTGACTATTCTGAAAGCACCTGCGTGTTCTCATGGACTGGTACCCTGTATGGGATTTCATGAGTATCTGTGGCTTGAGTGTCCTCAGTTTTCAGTTTCTAGCATGATTTACAGTCCTCATGTACTCCTTTTTTGCTAAATTATGCAGGAAGAAATCAGCTGAACCCTTGAGTCGTCAATGGATATGATGAATGGTTCCCGGCGACTACGCTTCCTCCGTTTGTTGTGTATTCTTTTGCAACATTCTGGGCTTCATTTTGAAACGCTGCTCTTAAAACTTGAGTGCTGTTGATTTCACGTGATCTGTCTTCTGCTTTGTTTCTTGGTAGCTTTTTGCATCTTTGTTTCTTCTTGTATTGCTTTTCCAAATGCTGCATCATGAACCGAAAACTGCAGCTTATTGTGAATAAATGAAATAATAAGAACTCAAGTGTTCTCTTGAATTTCATCTTTCAGAGCTCTGCGGGAAAAAAGTACACTGTGACTCTGCAGTGTTTGCATGAGAATTCCTTCATGTAATCAACGCGTGACACGAACAGCATAGAGTAAAGAAACTGTAACAGCGGAGCAAAGAGAAAAATACTCCCGATGCATATCTCACTGAAATTCCGTCCGGACGAAGTAAGGAAATGCGTAAAATACTCCGGAGGTGATACGAAAAAACTCCGGATAGCCGGAGTGGAACAACAGCGATAAATACTCCGGAGGTGCCACGAAAGAACTCCAGCCCGCCGGAGTGAAAGGACAGCAAAAAAATCACAGCATATCCACGGAGTGAATGATGATGAGTGGGCGAAGCTGCGGAGGTTCATCGGTAAACCGTGAATCTTCCGTGAATTCTGCCCAGTACATCATCACCGACGTGAGATCGGGCGCGTTTATACTAAAGGTTCGATGAGAGTTATGACGACTTGCAGCTCACTTTAATTTTACATGTACGCTGGGAATTTTCATTGTTTAGAAAACCATTGCTTTAGAAAACATCTGGCGTCTTTCGTTAAGCAGCTGGCGTCTTTTCGTTTTGCTTTAGAAACATCTGGCGTTCTTTCGTTTTGCTTTTAGAAAACATCTGGCGTTTTTCGTTGGTTTATTTCATCAATCAACGGCGTTTTGAACAAAATTTTTATTGTTTAATCACGCACAGGAGAAATCTCACCAGGCACTATCTTGGAGGTAAACAATGGCTGCTAATGGGAATGAGACACAGAAGAAGTCGGCTTTTAGCTAACACTTACACTTCTACTTCTACTAACGTTTCCTACTGGAACATGCCAATGGCTGCTAATGGGGAATGAGAGACAGAAGAATTCGGCTTTTAGTTAACGCACACGCTGCGAATTTTTTATTGTTCAACAACGCACAGGAGAAATCTCCCACCGGCACCACCTTGGAGGTCAAGATCTGGTACTAGCGTTACGACTGGTTACGCACTACTACGACTACGACTACGAGGGACGAACGGGTGCCGCCTTAAGGAGCTTCGCCCCTAAAATACTCCGGAGGCGCCACGCAATAACTCCGGACAGTCGGAGTAAAAGCTTTACTCCGGAAATCTGGAGTATAAAAAAGTCCCAGTGCGGGTCGCTAGAGTACAAGCATATAGACCTTATGCAAAATCTGCTGCCATCTAGCGGCCGCCGTGCGCATTTCCGCCATGTTGAAGGCTAAGCGCGCTCCGCATTTGCACACACAGAGCGTACGTATCGGCGTGTGGCGGTTGACAGGAACGGCAATGCCGACATATTTTCGTGTACCGTGTTGCTCAGATTGAGGAAATTGGGGTGCTGAAAAGAGGTTCACAGACAACTAACCTCCATATCATTAGATTACCTCGCGGCCGACGAGAAGCGGCGATTCGTTCCGTTGCTCCGGCTACCGCTCACGACTAACGCCGTGTTTACGTTCGCCGTTCTTAATAATGCGGTATGTGACAGCATCGGCACTCATCAGAAAACACTTTTTCGTGTCATGCCGGAACCAGACAGTTTACGCGCCGTGTGCTTGCAGGCACAGACAAACCGCGGCTTCGTGTACGATCTTCAAAGCTGCATCGCGGCTACTCGTGCATGCCTGCGCTGCTGTTGACATTACTTATTCTATTGCGATAACAATTACATATTAGACTTCTCTAACGATCGAGTGCGTCATCGATTCTCAGCGAACGGACCGATTGTGCTGGAGCGTGTTGTTTGTAGCTGGTTTTCGATTGTGGAGTTTAACAAGGTAGCATTTGGTTAGATGCTTCGCGCGTATAGCTTCACTATGCGTATTTTTCAAGCATTTAATGTGCTATCGCCACGAAATTCAGAGGGGCGGCCTGGATAGACTGACCCCCCCCCCCCCCATTACTTTGCTTTATTTATAAGTACCCCAAGAAAAGCACATATATCAGGCTCTCCCAGTAGATGACCCCCTTCGGAAAATCCTGTATCCACCTCTGTGTACTATGCAATGTTAACAGATGTTTGTGTGTGACACTTTTCGTATGAAATTGAAAAAAATAATGTTGTACCGGCAAATGTGTAACACTCGACCATGGGTGCGTTACCGTTGGTTACGCGCTGAAGTGGGTTCGAAAGCGTTCAGTCGGCAACGCAGAATTGCCTTGCGGAAACGGGTTGAAATTGTAAGGCGCCAGTAGGCCCCGAAACTGTCGACGTGAACGCGAATATTCTTGGCGTATCGCGTTATTTACGAGCACATGCCCACTTTGAAATAAGTCAACAGCACTTTCTTACCGTCATCGCTGTGCCTAGCCGTGTCGCGCGCCAAAGCCTCCTCCCAACCATCATACACTACACGCATGGTATTCAGACAGCTAACAAAGCTTTGTTCGTTGCATTGAAAGCAGACAGATAAGATTTATAAGCTAGAGCAAAGCTTCATTCTCAACGACGGCAGGCCTACATGTGACTTGGTGACAAACTTGTACCTTCTCGTTGTGAGGCGATTCTTTACACGTAATAACTGTCAACGTAATAACTAGGAAATGCCGGTAACGCTTAATTACATGCCGTTACACACTCGTCTGACGTTTTTATGCACCGGTTACCCACTATCAAAGCAGATACAAGCAAGAAGTTATAGCAGCGACAGCAATACGATTCGGACACAAGCTTCCAACATGGCGCCAAATCGGTAGTTTCGTGAAACCTCCGACAGATGGCAGCAATTTTGCATAAGGTCTATTACTCCCACTTGGGAGTCTTTCTTTATAGGGGACAGTTGTTTACATGGAAAAGTGGTGGGACACCGCAATTTATGGCATACAAATTTTTAACAGTCCGGAAATTTGCACGGAATTTAAGATATCCAAAATAGAATTTCAAGGCCCCAATCCAGGCCATAACGGAGCGCGTTCCGGGCGCGCAGGTGAATTAGTCATCTCAGTTTAACTTTCGCAGCGGCACAGTGTAGCCGGCTCGACGTAGAGCCAGTGGCGGATCCAGAGGGGGGGGGGGGGCAGTAGGGGCCACTGCCCTCCCCCAATCCTGTGTCAGCCCCCCCCCCCCTCCCTGCCGCCAACCCGTGCCGCATCTCTCAGTACCGCCAACCCGTGTTCGCACCGGCCACTCAACCCCATACCTAACAAAAGCTTAGCGCAGGAAGATGTGCCTATATCTGAAGTGTGGTAGCCCGTAATTTGTTTAATTCTTCCAATTTATTACGATTAGAAAACCGAAATGAATGGAATCTGTGTTAGCACAAATAAACATTATTGATGCTGTGATGGGGTCATTGTGGTAATAGTAACTACTGAAAACAAAAAAGTCAAGACCCCCCCCCCACCCCACCCCCCTTGAAATGAGTGTCTGGATGCGCCCCTGCGTAACATGAAAGGTGCCGCACAGAATTTCTCTTAATTAAAAATTTGCACTTTGCAGAAAAAGACATCCTATATGGAGTGCCTCGGAGCACACTAGCAAGCGCTAAATGTTGTGGGAATAGAGAGCGCCTTGTCGTTTGCGCATCGCACTAGACCTGTGCGCCGCCACCGCCGCCGCGTTATAATTGCGGTGCGCCGCCGTGTGTCTTTCCTTATAATACGAACGGGGAATCTGGACATGAAATACCTCCATGATAAAATGCATCCCTTCGCTGGGATGTGTCCGTTGAATAGACTGTCCATTTCGGCCGCCACTGATTGCCTAGTGCTGAGCGAGCAGCGCGCGTTCTGTTTCCGGTTCTTCCGCAACGTCATTTGGACGTCACGAAGCTTTCAGAACTCTTGAAACAAATGAGAGGGACGGAATGCGCTTCAACGCAACGAACGTAGCTTCCAGAGATCCGCTTTACGGCCAGTGGCGTACCAACTCGTTCGCGAATGGGGGTGCTGGCGTTGCTCACTCTCTTCTCACTCTCTCTCTGTCTGCCTGTCTGTCTGTCTCTCTCTCTCTCTCTCTCTCTCTCTATATATATATATATATATATATATATATATATATATATATATATATATATATATATATATATATATATATATATATATATATATATATATATATATATATATATATATATATATATATATATATATATATTTGACTTGAGGTGATTTTTTATATTCATAGAGCTGATCACATGACTTGCTTTGCAAAACTGTTTGTTTAAAATCAAGGAAGAATCTGCACAAACAGATTGTGCAGGCGACAACACAGCAGTGTTTAATATCATTTTGGAAATATTACCGTGAAGTTTAAAAAGTACACCCGAATTTAACCTGATCATCTCAGCATTGCATTAGCAAACTTCCCAGTCTTAGTTTGGCGTTGTAGATACGGTGAGTATGAAGAACCTGCTATGACTCTAATATCTTAAATTCTCACTTATTAAACAAAACATGTGGCTGAAAAAGCAAGGTACTTCGCAGAAGCCTTCAGCATATAAGCCGGATGCCAATTTATTTACTGTTAGAGCCCTCTAATATAAAGTCTTTCTTAAAAAGAAGACCAAGTTCAGTCCATTATTACTTAAACAGACCATATTGAGCTGGTTGTGTATACTTATAAGATTATAAATTACTACGAATTTATTTACTAGGTGTCGTTCCTTGCCCTCCTACTTTTCCCAGCTTGGGTGGAGGCAGGCCCGTAGCCAGGGAGGGGCCCTGCCCCCCCCCCCCCCCCCCCCCCCCCCCCCCGAAATTTTTGATGACACATAGTGTTTTACCGAGAATAAATAGGAAAATAGGCGTTTTTCTCAAATAGTCAAGGCTTTCAGCAAGTGCACCCCCCCCCCCCCCGAAAAAAATCCTGGCTACGGGCCTGGGTGAAGGGTGGACGGAAAAGCGGTGAAGTGGCCATTTACTTCTCCCCTCCGGTTCCTCCAAGTAAATAGCCTACGTAAACTGTACAAGCTCAATGTTCCTTGAAAAAATGTGGGCGATTATAACGTTAAAGGGACCGACAAATGGGCAGAATATGTGATTACAGCCTGGCAGAAATGAAAAGACCGTGAAATATAGTGACAGATTCCAGCATCCTTTTCGCGTTATGAGTAGGATTTATATCTTTAAATCGTGCTTAAAAGTAACAAAAATCGGTATGTCGCGCAGCCTAACGGAAGAGTCTTGAAGCTGGAATATGAAGTCAGTCACTTTACTGTACGTAGTCACGTTGTCTGATGCTGTCATGCGCGCCATAATTGGTCCCTCAAATTTATAGTATGTATATTATTATCTATCCCCGCTCTGTTCTGTGCTGCCTACGAGTAAAAAGAGTTGCATGTTGAGAAGCGGCGCTGCCTTCGCGACCGCTAGTGGCCCATGTCGAGCCGCGGCGCATGCGCGCGGAGTGCACGCATGCGCAGTAAACCGCCACGTTCGAGCACGAACCGCTCTCGCCCTCACTGTGGCAGCATGTGTTGTCAAGTGTGTATAAAACTTCATATTCGCCGCAGATAGAAAAATTATGATTAAAAATGTTTCACGGCGTTTTCCAACGTCTCCATTCCGTGACTAGACACTGAGCCGTTAGCTTTCCGTTGCGCTAAAGAAAAGAGGTGCCCTAAAAATTGGTTGTCAGTCCTTTTAAACTGCCCCGAATTGTTTCCTTCGTATAGGTGGTTAGCTGTTAATGATTGGTCGAAATTTTCTGGGTCATGCTCACAGCACCTGCTCGTAAAAACGACGCAACAAATGACGCGTAAGTGATCCACCGCGTAATTACCACGTACGCATGACTGCGTAAAAAAAAATAATAATGAACTATTCTCAATACGCCGAATGTTTGTCGTTGGTTCTTCGCTATTCGTCGAAAATTTTCAATGTGCCATAAAAATCGTCTTCTTTGTACGCGACGTCACAAGTAAAACTCGCGGCGTTAAAATTAAGTGTGCACAATAAGCAGCACATTACTGTGCTGAACAATAACTCATTTTTTTTCGCAATAGCCAGACAGTGTCTCTTTCTGAATGTAATTTAAGAAGGCTGCCCGCCAACCCCATTTGCAGCGGCTGCTTATAGCAGCGGGCGAGATGGATTCATATGTGTCTGATAGATACTTTCAGTTGTAGTATAACGATGTTGAGCTGTTTTTGCGCGTGTACAACTCTCTGTGAACTGATCTTTGCTGACAGAGAGGTAGAGAGCGAAATAAACATTATTAGGAACAGACACAATCCTTCGCAGGTGGGCAGCCTTCTTAGTCTAGAAAACCGTGGACGCTGATCATCTCCCTGGTGAGGTAGATCAAGTAACGGGGCAAACTTGAAAGCTGGGCTTCTGAATGTGCTCGAGCCCACTGCCTTGTTGCAAGCCGCCACGATCGCTGCAGGCAGCCATATGATAAGCCAAGTGAAGCAGGCTAATCGGAGACTAAAATGGGAATCTATTTTAGCTTTCCTGGCTAGGGACAACTAAAATGCTGGACACTTCTGCACACCCATCAACTCACAGCAGCTTGAATATGGAGCAGTGGCGATGCTGTTCGTTTCAAGAAAACTGAATTCCTGAAAAAGGAGAGCGTTTGATCGGGCTATAAAACGTTTACTGGTTCCCGCCAATATGTGCTTCGCGGATTACTTAAATTTCAGGCCAGGAAGAACAAAATAAAATCATGGCAGATTGCTGTAATGTCATGTAGCCCCTGCTGAGCGGTAGCCTCCTCTGAAATGCTCGAGCGCAAGACGCACAAGCATGGACTTGGCAGCACGTACCGCAGGTAGCCTGCAGTGCGTGGTCATGACACACGGAGGACAGTCGTCGCAGCAGAATCATAGGACAAGTTTTATTACAAAATTACGTTATTGCTGCGTTCTAGTAAAACTCTGCCTTACTTGTTTTCCCCAGTCTGCAGCCGACAATAACCACTGTCGCCGTGGGGGGGCTATCGCCCCCCTTGCCCCCCCCCCCCCCCCCCCCCACGGTAGGTACGCCTATGTTAACGGCGCATCGGAGGCCGTGCATCAACTCCGATCGTGTTAGCCGTCGAATTAGGTTTACTTCGACTGCCCGTCTAACGTAGCTGTGAAGGTCGGTACGCATTCCCTGCATCGTTCACAAACATCTGGGACACGTTCATATGCAAGCTGAGACTTGTGAAGTTTCTTTAACTGTCCTGTTACTGAACATTTCGTCCACTTTCTTTCTTCTTACGCTGGGAATGTGCTGGCGGGCTCGGTGCGACGACGTGATCAAGAGCCCGATCACGTCACGGCTCACCGCTTTTTCGAACAACTGAATGCGCTCTGCCGAAATGGACATCTCCATTAGATAGACCAAGGAGGATACATAGAACTTGCTGGAGTGGAGGGGCCGCTCGTAGAGTGAAGCCGCCCGTCGCCATCTTGCCAGAGGCAGAAAGCGCGCTCCACGCCGTCGCGCGCCGCGGCTTGCGTGCGTTATTTGACGCTGTGGGCATTTAAACACCGACGGTTTGACGATGGTGGCCTCTTGTGTCGCTTATGGATGTACAAACAGGCTGAAGAAAGGTTGTGGCCTCACATTCTGCCCGTAAGTACGCGAAAGCGTCTTTGAGTGAGCCATTCCGCGCGCGTTACTGAGGAGTGCTAACTGACGCGGACGCGGAATGAGCGCGCAACAAATAATAGCCGTGATATTTTTGACAGTTTTCCTAAAGATCCCACAGTGCGGAGCCTGTGGGAGAGGGCCGTTCACCCTGTAAAGTGGAATGCGAAAGACGAAGGTCATCTATATATGCTCCGTGCACTTCGTGCCGGATTGCTTTGACTGCTTGCTAGAAGCCGTTTTTTTTCTGAGACCCGAGCATACGTAAATGGGCTGAGAGATCCGGCAGGAAGTGCAATGACAGAAGAACTGAAAAAAAAAAACAACTGGATTTGTTGGCACTTTCATACGCATATGGCAAGCACCAAAATAATACTTGACGAAGTTAATTGTCGGCCAGGATCAGCTGAAGTACATGCTGACACACAAACTCAGTCAATACCATGCCGGAAACCTCTTTGGGTTAATACGTGGATGAGGCGGTCATAACAATGCAACAGCTGCACAGCCTATGGCTGTATACAAGTACCTGTTGGTTCAGACGGAAGTTACAGTTCAGGAAACTGCTCCCAAGACATTGCCTCCATTTTGAATGCAGCCACTATAGCTGTATTGCTGCCATAGCAGATGCAAAAAGCACGCTCATTGACAAGTGCAGATCATCAGCCCTGCAGGCCGATACTGACCCGAAAGCCTCTCTGCTTTTGTAGGTTTCGTGGTGCCATATACATAGCAGGCTTCAATGCTCGAAAAGTTCGTACAACAACTACACGTGAGCAGTGAATCACAGCCCTGCACTCAGGTGAGTTGCACCTTTAACCCTTTCAGGCCCAGTGATTCCAATTGGAATCATCAATTTTCTAGGTCACTCAGGAAGCACCTGGTAAGATAAAGCGTTGCTCTTTTTAAGAGCTCATACTTAGCATCTGCTCTACGTATGGTGCCAACCTGGTACATACAGCGAAGCGAAATCACCTGTGAACAAAGAAATAACAGAAACGGTCATGCTGTTCGCGCATTTCGCTGAGGCAGCTTCTTCTTTCACCATGCAGAGATAGGGCACTTATTTTAGTTTTGCGTTGAAAATTGGAATGTTGGCTATTGGGAATTATGCTATCCCATCTAAATAATTGTTTGAGTAATGAATTAAGTAAAATATTGTAAATATTATTAAACAATAATTATTGATTAAATTAATTTCGACATTAATTACTCTTCATTGAAAAGTGTGAGCAATTTTTTTTCATTTTTTAATTACCATGATCATGCACATTTCAAAATTTAAGAACCGGTTGCTTACACTTAAAATAAATTAATTTGGGACTGAAAGGGTTAATTAAACGGAAGAGCAGAGGTCGAATTATTTCACCGTCGCAATACGTCACTGGCATGTGTGAAGAAGTAGAGAAAGGGCTCGTGGCTACAGGCTGAATGTGATGTCATCATAACGTTGAAGAAGGGCAAAACACCTCATCCTGGAAGTTCTGGTAGCTTCCTCCGAGAAAAAGTGGTTCCATAAACTGGAGCGGCACATCCTTGACTTCGACCCTCTTGAACGTTTACAATTTGTGCAAGCAAATCGCTGAATACGTAAAAGTCAGCATACGCCACACGACGGAGGAACGAAACCGAGAATGCATCAATAATAAGGTGAGACCACCTCTGTCAAGGGCGATTACCTTCAATCACCAGTGGGACACCGGTCATCATGTTTTTCACCGTGCGTCTGATTTAAGTGTCTCTAATGCCTGTGCAGGTGAATTCACTTCTATATATGTCGCTTGGCTGCTTACAAGTCGGAAATAAATGTTTGCAACCAGAGCTACTTGATTTCATTGCTTTACAAACGCGGGCAACTTCATCGGCAGCGCGAAGTAGCATGCGTGCGGCAGCGCTTAGCTCTTTTCTTCCACTGGCAAGATGGCCGCCGCGTGCTCGGCGCGGCTTCACTCTCCCCAGTAGGGGCGCATAGGCGACTTCCACTCCAGCAAGTTCTATGTATCCTCCTTGAGATAGACACATCGGGAATAACTTACAGGAAGTTGTTTCTTTCTCTCCTCCGGAAGTCACTCAAATATTGCATGAGCTCAACGCTGCGGCGTCCTTCAGCGTTAAAGGGACCGACAACTGGCCAGGACGTGTGATTAGATCCTGGTGGAAATGAAAAGACCGCGAATTATTGTGACAGATTCAAGCACTCTTTTCGTGATCTGAGTAGGATATATTTTTAAACCGCATTTAGAAGTCGCAAAAGACCGGTATACGTCGCGCAGCTTAGCTGGACTATGGAGGCGTTCACTTTGCCGTGCCTGGTCTGATGCTTTCATGCGCACCATAATTGTTACTCAAAATTAAAGTACGTTTGTTATTCATCCCCGCTCAATTCTGTGCTGTGAACGAGGCACGAAAATTTGCATGCTGAGAAGTAGCACTGCATTCGCGGCAACCAGTGGAACATGTTGAGCCGCGGCGCATGCGCGCGGCGAACCACCGCGTACAAACACGAACCGCTCTGGCGCCGCTCACCTCCCACTGTTTGCAGCATATGTTGTGTGAATACGACTTCACAGCCACCGCAGATCGAAAATTGATTATAAATGTCCCACCACGTTTCCTGCGTTATTATTCCGTGATTAGCACTTTGAGACGCTTTGTACACAATTGTGTACACCGCTTAATTTAGTTGTGTCGACTAGTGGCTAAAAAAGCGCAGGATACATTGATGTTTTGATGAACTGCACCTCCTGCTTAATAAATGTGTCTTCATTTGACTTCATTTTACAGTGTAATGTAGAATACAGTCACTTTGCAGAAGGCACTACCATGTTCGACGTGTACATTGCATCATCATAGGACTGCTGGTGCTTGCTTTGAGCTTTTAGTCCCTGACGTAGTTCCACAGCTGCCTCCCTCTTCATGGCCCCGCATGCTGTTTGCCTACTCGTACTTTTACTTATCCTTGAACGCGATGGCGTTAAAGAGCTTGTTTCCCAGAAACTTCGGCGTCGCCGTCGTTGGTTATGAGCGAAAAATGAGCGTTGTCCATCAGCGATAATTGATGCAAATGAGCGAATAATAAAAAACTTTGGTGAAAGTTGCAATCGAACCCCGGCCTTCTGCGTGGAAAGCAGGTGTTCCACCACAAATCACCGCCATTGCCTGGAATTGCTTCCCCAAAAAAGCCCTATACTGATGTCACGTAACTCGAGGAGTCTCCTTAACGCATGTAATGTAGCGTGGCAGAAGCGTAGAATCTCGCCAGGCCTCAAGACATGTGATTTGCACGAGTGAGGTGTTCCCACCCATTACAACGCGCTCACACATATTTAATCATCAGCAAAAGCATCAACGAAATGAACAGCTGCGTAGGTGCGCGTGTCGCCTCACGGGCGCGTAGTGGGCACTTCGCAGTTGTACTTGCAGTAGGCATTGTAGGATAGTTTGAAACGGCCAATGTTACTCGCACGGAAGATCATTTCCTTGCGCCACGGTTGAGGCGTCCACCGAGAACCGAAACGAGGCTACCGATTGAGAAGGCGACGAGAGCGGGCCCCAATTACGCTATCGCGTTATACTCTTTAGGCGAAGCTCAAATGTCCTCCAATATTTTTACCTTTTCGTCCGCGTCCGCCCTACAATTGTTGGTACGAAACAAGGGTAGTTGAACAAGCGGATAACTTTTTTGTTAGACACAGCCAGATGAAGCCAAGGAAGGACAAACGTTCACTGTGTCACAGATTATACATTGACTAAAGAAGCGAACCACCTAATTCTAGATTAAACGGCCATCATGCTGACACTGCAAAGAAACTACCTAAAGCAGTGCCAGAGCACTTCAACATGGCATGCACTGACACTCCAAGAGAAGGAAAATTTTAGCAACCGTATCTCATTAAAGTGTTCGATAGAGTTCTCCTCCACCATTCAGGGAGGGTGAGAATAATCAAGGTGTACTGGACAGCAACGATTTGCTGCCCCGATGAAGGCCAGTCCCCCTTGCGGAAATGTTGCCTCCCGCGATATTGCCTGCTGGATCATATTTGCTGATCAATTTAGGCCTTTGTCGTCTCCTTAACTTCGGCGTTGTTTAGATTGATACGAACTCTTTCGATCGCTATGCTTGTCAGGTGCGTGAAAGTTTTGGGGCAAGGTCAGCAAGCAGCTTTCTTTATCTTGTTGCAGCACTCTGGGAACTCACGCCGCTATAGCCACACAATATTAGAGGCCGGGAGACATCGACAACACCAGCAGGAAGTCCTTCAGAGTGCTTGTGCCACGGCGATGGAGCGCTCAAGGAAATACACCTTTCCGAAAAGGTTATCTGATTCCTGCTGCTCGGAAGTCACATATACGTTTCAAAGCGATTCAAGAAGAAAGGGGCGTAACACTGACTCGAGGCAGCCCCAGGCAAACACTGGCCACGTCTCTCGTTCGCAAGCGAGTTCATCGAAAAGGGAGGTCCCTGCTGTTAAGCCATCCACCGACGATTTGTGCGCTGTCCATCCAGACAGAGCCACTGCCAACGCGGTATCGACAATGCTAAGGGACATCGTCACGGCTTTGTTTCGGAGGCGCGGTGCACATCATCACGCACAAAGGAATGAAGACGCCGTTCTTGCTTTTACCGACAAACGAAATCAAACGCTGTACAAGAACAAGCCAGCACGTACTCTTGCACTCTACTGCTTTGTGGTGAAAGCGAGGAGAGAACCAGTAATAATGTATTCCCATCGCACCCTAAAGACAAGCGCGAACCAGTGGACAACGTTTATGCATTGGAAACCGGAAGCAAAGGCAAAGCCAAATTAGACACGTTGCCCACGACGGATTGCGCTGACTTAGCAGAGAAAATAATATGTCAGAAAGATACGACCCGGCTACCACACGGAGAGCGGCATTCCGGAATGGCGGCTTCAGCAGATGCTTCTGACTTTCAGCGCCAACGTACGAAGCTTTCCTTCCTTTCCTCACCTGGCGACGATTGTTGCGCTATGGCAACTATGGGCTCTGCTCAAGCTCAGAAAACCGAATCTTCACGCTGTGAGCCATCAAGTACTGGGCATGGCACTGACAACCAGCGTACAGTGACAGCAAGAGCCTTGGCAATTGTTTCTCCGCATGAAATGCGGCAGATTGTGACCCACGATGCACCAGAGTGTTGCTGCTTAACGGAAAAGTGGGAGCCCCGTTGCAGTGCCAAAGCATTTGCGTGCGCCAGTCGCTTAAATGCGGAAAGAAGCGGTGGGCTTTCAAGTCCCCAATTGCCTGCTTTGACACTCATCAATGCCACTCCTGCCACTTCGTTCGGCTTCCAAGACTCGTGTTGCAGCTCAGGTGAATTTGGACAGGCTTTTCAAGGAACCGCCTCAAATGTTACAGTAGCTGGCGGCAGTCGCACAGCTGTCACATCTTTCGATACGGTAGTTTTCGAATTGGGCAAAGCGTCAAACTCCACTTCACCAGTGACGTGCAGTACACAAACAGGTCCAAGCATGATGTGCTTACCTACGCGAGAAGTCGTGAAAACGAAGTCCGCTGAAACCCAGACGACGGAAGCCCGGATCACTTGCACTAGAAGTGCACAGACTCAGAACGCCGACATGGCTTCGACTGAGGCTCACTCTCAGCGATTTGGCCACTATACCAACCGTAGTCAGTACTTGCCCACCTCGCAATCATTCAGCGGCTTCACTCCCAAAGCGCCTCCTTGTTCCAGTATTGCACTAATTCAAGGAGGTCTTCCAATGCACCTGTGTCCACCACGCACGGTCGGTGAAAATTCCTCAAAGTACGCCGACGAAACAGGTCTGAATGAAGACAAAAGAAACACCTTTGAAGAAAGGACACTAACTGATGGCTCAGGTGTCCCAAACCAGTCCATTCTGGCAGAAAGAGTTTGCTTATCCAGCGGCAGGCTTGTTTTAATTTCAAGTTTCACGGAGTCACCTACTTACGAGTATCGAAAAAACTCAAGACTTAAAGCGTCCAGTTATCCCAATCTTAAGAAGCACACAGCGAAGACGAGTTTTGCGCCCTGCAGTAGCAAGGCCGTGGAGCTTCCTTTGGGTCTGCAATGTGCCCAAGACGCCATAGAAATGTGTCTCTGTCCTTCTAAGATCTTTGGAAGATTGTTTGGAAAGCATCAGGTACCTTCTATGCCAACCATTCCCAAAAGGACAGCCTCTGTAGGAGGCGGTGTGACCCGAAGCGAAAAAGATGAACTCACTGAGGAGGTGCTTACTACTACCTTCAAGAAAAACACGTTAGAGGAACCGGAGATGCATCACCCTGCAAATTC
The DNA here is from genome assembly GCF_013339695.2 of Rhipicephalus sanguineus. Taxonomy (NCBI): domain Eukaryota; kingdom Metazoa; phylum Arthropoda; class Arachnida; order Ixodida; family Ixodidae; genus Rhipicephalus; species Rhipicephalus sanguineus. The sequence continues at coordinate 37,820,239 of NC_051178.1, forward strand.
TCTTACTCGCGTGGGCAAATTAGACCAAGAAAGCTCGCAAACCACTGAAGATAAACAACGTGTGGACAGTCCCAAAGTGCAGTCGATACCTTCTGCGTTCCAAGCAGTTAGTCGTGATATGTTCACAAATCTACCATGTATTACTGATGCGCGAAAGAATTCAGCTAATATTGCCACAACTGCCATCCCCTTGGGACATGTCTCAAGGCACAGCGAACAGGTGAAACTCACTGAAGACTTACGCTCGATAATCTCCTGCGATTACGTGCTACCAGAAGAAGGAGCACATCAGCCAATCTCTACTGTCACGACGGCACTACGAGAAAAGAAAGGGGTGCCTCCCGTGGTAACCAAGTTACGTGAGTCGGGGACTACGCCGATAAAACATAGTACCTTGTCGTCTAAGTCTCTTACGGTAACTCCGTGGCGTCGCGAGAACGAGCCTGATGACGAAAAGTCACGCAGCCCTGAAGAAAAGCCTTTAGTCCCTTTGGTGATCGATCCTGACACGTCCACAAGGTCAGCGTGCAAGAGTCTTCCGCGAAAACAATCTGATGACACTGCCATGAAGATCATTTCAGTAGGAGACGTCGCAAACAAAAACGATGCCTACCCAGATGCCAGATGCTCACTAGATGCTTACCCTACTGGATGCTTACCCAGTGCTATCTCCGTCAAGGACATGTTAAGGGAAGAGAAAGTGCACCAGCAAAAAGCTGTGGTTCCTGGTGATTCAGAAGGAGTAGCTGCTGTGCTGCTTATGGACAGTGAATTAGGTTGTACCACGCAGCCGTCGCGGTTTATCATGTCGTCTCAGTGTTTCTTTGTGACAAGTAACAAAAGGAAGTTTATGAAAAGAAACTCCAGGATTGCCGCCAGCGAGCCGCTTGAGAGCACTATCAGAATGCAGCCGGAGCCAACTGGCAACATGATGCTGCAAGCAAATAGCCACAAAGCGGACTCAAATCAAATTGCGCATCAACCAATGAAGGCCGATCGCGGTCGCAGTGAGATTTCGAAGGCGAGGCAAGCTTCTCAGATTACCACAGACGCTGCAAGAGATGAGAAAATATCGGATAAGTTATCAAACTATGACGCTTTTGCGGTTCCAGTACACCCACAAAAATTTATCTCGTATTCCTGTGACTGGGTCGACGAAGTTTCAGCTTCTAATCCGCCTGTACGAAGCTTCAGCGCGAATGTAGTTACCAAGCGAGCGTCGGTACTGCAAGAAAAAACCACCGAGCGAGTCCCTCAACCTGGCATAGCAGACGCTGATCCGTTAATTACTGGCGTAGTTCATTACTGCAAGAATGTAAAGCATAAGCCTCGAAAAAAAATCTGGCCAGGGAGCTACTGTTTAACATGCAAAATCCCAGACATCGTCATGGTCTTCCCGGACCGACTATGGTGCTCCTCCAACCCAAAGTAGAAAAGTACATAGTGCCTTGCAGTGACATGGACGTAGACAATAGGCAAAGACGAAAGCATCGCCGCCACAGCGAAATACCAGTTAGCAACCAAAAGAACAAAATTGTGAAAAATGAGATGCGGGCGCCCGTTATATCGGTAAAAACCGAAGAGAAAAGACCAGTGGCTAAATCGGAACCATCCACATGCTGCTGCGTGTCAATGGCGGTGTGCACCGCCGTCGCCGCCCTTGCTTTCATCTATCTCTATTTCACGAATCTTAAGGAGTCTTCGCAACCCAGCACAACTCCACTGCCTCCAGCTGGTGTCTACTACTGCTCGACGGAGTTCTGCAACAGAGAAGCTCAAAGACTCAAGTCCCTCTTAAGCAGTACGGCGGGGCCTTGCGACGATTTCTACCAGCACGTGTGCAACAAGTGGGTGCGTAGTCAGCGCTTGGAGAACTCTGGAACTGGGGCGGCCATTTCTAGCGACACGATGATCCAAGACGAGCTCATAGATAGCCTGACAGCCGATTTGAGGAAACAAACCGGTGTAGCTCTCGAACTCTACAACGCGTGTACAGACCGCAGCCAATCAGGAAGGGCACTCGCAGCCATGGGCGAGTTGTTCCGGCAGTGGACAATTCGTCAATGGCCGGCGGAGGCGTTAGTATCCACGCGAAATGTCTGGTCTTTTGCTGGTGAGCTTATTAAAGACGTTGGCTTGAATGCTCTAGTGGACGTACACGTAGCCGTCGACACGGAAGATCCCACCAAGGTCGCTATAGGCATGAGAAAGCCGTCCTTTCTATTTTCTTGCAACGATGCTACCCGTCCTGCTGTGATTAACATGATCCAAGACGCTCTTGTAGAAACTATGGCCGCTGTTGGGCACTCAGGAAGTCCACAGCTCGTCGACGAGGTGATGCAAGTGATCACTCGCTTCAGTTCTAGTCCATCGGAGCCGCCACTTTCGGAAACCGGCATGCGCGGCTTCAGTGTCGTTAGGCTGTCGGACATGGACCCTGGCATCGCCGACCTCCTGAGTGCTACTTTTGGCAATGACTCCTTCTTCGATAAAGAAACGAGGGTAGTGCTCAAGTCTGCAGATTTTCTTCAGGGACACCTAGTAGCAGCCCTTCGAGAATTGCCACCGCGAGCTGTGATGAACTATTTGGGCTTTGTGGTTTTCATCAACCTCGCGCCATTCTTCCTGGATAGGCACCGGCTCCTCCGGCAGCTCTTCAGCAAGAGTGCACTCGGCCGGGCTCTTCCCGACGGGACGGGTCGCCTCTGCTTGGTGGCCGTGGAACGCGTCTTGCCCGGATGCTTCGCGAAGACATCGAGCCACTATCTCCGAGACTCCGGAGGCATTGTCGCCAACAAGCTAGCGCAGCTGGTGACGAGCTTTGGGCGCAGCGTCGAGTATCTCGCCTGGATGGACGACATGGGATCCGTCATGTCCCGCTATCTACTCAAGGAGTATGCGACGTTGCCACACAGCAACGACAGCACATTCTGTCCCACGTCTTCTGTTTCATACGCGAAGGACAGCTCGGTCAAGTTCTTCGTGGCCTTGTCGCGAGACCGCCAGAGAACAATTCTGAGCCCCCTGACGAAAAGTGACGGTGCTGACGTGACGCCCGTGCCGCGCTCGCAGCTTCTGACTACGGCGACGTATGATGCCCCCAGCAGGCGCCTTTATGTCCCTGCGGCGCTTTTCAATGCGTCCGTTCCTGTTAATACAAGCCACTTCTCGCTTCAATTTGCGCGCTTTGCCGTGCGCTTCTACCGAGCTGTCTTGGAAGCGCTACTTCACAGGGACGCCGTGCAGCCTTCACTGCGCTACAGCGAAGACCTGCAGCGTCGCTTCGAGGATGTACTCAGCTGCTTCGAGTGGGAACTTCGGCAGCTGCCGGCAGGTCTGAGTCACTCGGCCGTGGCCCCCAATTCGATTACGGCACGTGGCGCTTTCCTGCAACAGACGGTCGCTGTGCAGCTAGCCTTCAGAGCTTTCCAGGTATGCAGACTTTACATATACGAGAGAGCATACACTAGACTGCATAAACTCGAGTGTGTCGATGACTATGTAGGAGTAATGGTGATTTACAGAACCTGAGGGAAACAATGTCATGAAAGAAACGGACAGATGAACTCAGCGAACATTACTTTCTTTTCCCTGCGTCGCATAAGGGCACTACATTTCTGACGAACCGCTGCGCATGCGGTCCTGGATACAGCGTTGATTTTTTATATACACCGTTTGTCGCATTATTTTCAGAAATGGTTCGTTCTCCGAACAAATATGCCTCATACAGCCTCAAGTAGACAACCTCGCCTAAAAATCAGTTATATAAAGCTGTTTGAGTAATGTAAAAAACAGTGAAAAGTGCGTTGAATAGTAACTCATTGCAATATATTGTAGTTTAGTGTCGTGTGTTAAATTTTTTATTAGCCTGAGCATAGTTCGGCAGTATCACTCATGAGTCGACTCACTCAGACTCAGATCGAGCCGTGAGTCTGAGTGAGACCGGGTGAGTAATATTTCGGTGAGTGTTAGTCCGAGTGAGTCCGGTTGACGAAAAATGCGGTGAGTCTGAGTCCAAGTCAGCCCTAAGCATAAAATACAGGGTGTCCCAGCTATCACGCAGCATGATTTTAAAAAAGAGGAACGGCGTTACGCGAAGCGAACCTGTTGCATATTGTTCCTTGTACACTGGAGTAGCCACTGCTATTTTAAATGCGGAGCATTTCTTAGTCGCACCTGCGGTATCGGCCGCCGTCCACACCCCCACTGCGAATGCTCGGCTGGTCTCGTGCCGGCAGCAAGCCTCTCCTCTCCCTCCCTCCCTCCTCTCGATCGAACGCGGGCGGTGTGTATATAAACGGCGGAGTGCGCGTTCGGAATTCAGTCAAGGGCGTCTTGGCTTTCGCTTGACTTGACGCTTTGCTTGACTCGAGTAGATGCGTTTGAAGCAACAGTACCTTCAGTGAGCGTCCCACCACTCGTTGAAGGCAACGTTACCCCACCCTCACTGTCGTCGGCGTCAACAACAGCAAGCAACGCAGAAGACAAGGCTGCGAAGAGACGAGCATACGACGCTGAACGCAAGCGTTTGAAGCGAGTTGCGGACCCGGAACTTCGTGCACGAGAAGCTGCTGCGAGATGGCAACGACGGGCTGCGGATCCTTCACTCGGGGAACGAGAAGCAGCTGCGAAACGGCAACGACGGGCTGTGGATCCTGAACGTCGTGCTCGAGAAGCAGCAACCGTTCGTGAACGTCGAGCAGCGGATCCATCACTCGGGTAGCGCGACGCTTCTGCGAAACCCAATTACGCAACATTCACGCGATACCCTTCCCCCCCACCCCCCCACTCTGCGACGCATTTACTCGAGTTCCCCCCGTGGGAAGATGCGGGTGACATTTTTTTTCCTTAATGAGGTTTAAATATTTAGTCATAACTATCATTGTAACTCGGCAAGTACTCATATAATTGTCAAAATGTCAGTGAGGCGTATGTAGGCATGTTCAAAGGACATCTAACTGTGCAATTTTTAACAACGTACTAATTACATACTCATTCTTTCCGGCTGATAACCAAATCCCGCGAAATATGAAAAATAACACGTGACTATGCTCCCACCCGCAAAGGAAACCAGCGCCCTCAAATAAGCTTACTACAAACAATCGCTTTGCCTGTTGTCCGTTGCGAGAGACAGCGTTCCGCATTTTGGCAAGGGTACAGGTCGGGCGCCAACGATATGCGTGCAATTTCGCTGGGATTCGTTCCGTTCGATAGTACGCCACAATCATTGTCCATATCTCACGGGCGACTTTTCTTGTTGATAACGCGGCAGCTGTCCTGATTACGGCCTGGCTCTGTAAAACCAAACGGTGCGTTTCTTAGGCCGGGGAGTGGCAGATAGGGCGATGCTTTTTTTTCTTTCTCCATTTTTTCCTTGATACTGTCTACCTCATGGGAGCCTGTTTGAGGGCGCTGGTTCCCGACGCGCGCAAGTCTAGTCAGATGTCACCTTTCATATTTCGCGGGCTTTCTTGATTAACCGGAAAAAATGAGCGCGCAATTAGCACGTTGTTGAAAGTAGCGCAGATAGATGCCATTTGAACATGCCTACATACGCCTTATTGACATTTTGACAATTAGGTGAGTACTTGTCGAGTTACAAATATAATTATGACTAATTAATCAAACCTCATTACCGAAAAAAATAGCAGTGGCTACTCCAGTGTGCTAGGAACAATATGCAGTAGGTTTGCTTAGCGTAACGCCGTTTCTCTTTTTTTAAATCGTGCTGCGTGATAGCTGGAACAACCTGTATATTGCTTGAGTGAGACTAAATGAGCTCCTTACTTTTTTGCCGACCTATGGTTCTATCTACACAACTTCAGCATTACTATCAGCCTTATGTGGGCTCACGTTTATACTCCCATGAACTCACACATATATACTTCAACGCGCTAGTGTTCATACGCTAGCTGAATATTTATTGATCAGAGGCGTGAGCTGCGGAGGGCAGGGCAGGTGCCGTGACACCCCCCCCCCCCCGAAAAAGAAAAAAAACTTTCACAGGAAGTTCTTGGCAAAAATGTCTGATATGAGCCATATCTTTCAATAAAAAAATCACAGCATATCCACGTGGTGAATGATGATGAGTGGGGCGAAGCTCCGGAGGATATCATCGGTAAACCATGAATCTTCTGTGTAACGCCCCATCAATCGTCATATAAAGAGTGAGAAACACTGTGTGTATATTACAAACATCAAACTTTTATTTTTCTTAATTAGATGATGCTTGACCTGCGTTGTCCCTTCATTATCACGGCTTTATGGTCCGTGAAATGAAAGGATAGCGGTTCCTGTACGGGTTACAATTGGAAATTTGAAAATACCAGGTCTATACGCGTCCCTCGGATGGTCGTTGGTTTCATATGATTAAAAGACGTGCACGTGAGAGCATATTTGGCTGTCATATGTTGTATTAACCACTCATTGTTCTTTTCGGTAATATCGACATTCAGGTCACCAACTAACACGAATGGTCTATTCTTGTACTTGTCATAATTACACGATGCCGTGTCAATGAATGTCCTGATATTCCCACTCGACAAATTGGGCTCAAGGTACATGGTCATGATGATGCATCCATTAAAATTGATGGCAGCATATTCACCGTTGTGGCTCTGTGTCGTTGGTAGTAGTTTCAGATCTTGTGCCTTTTCTGTTTGTTTTACGTATACGGCCACACCACCTGCAGGACGCTCTGCATAATCGATGCACACGACTGGAACGTATCGTATGATATACGGTCTTTTGGCGTTCCACGTCTCGGTAAGATAGAGAACGTCCACCGCAGTAAGTACGGGGTCCCGTTCCACATCGTCTACAAGCTTGACATAAAACAGAAGGCAACAACAAGTAAAGAAAACATAAGAGAACGGCAGTCTTTTGCCAAGACGTTCGACTATCTCGTGGGTGGGTCTCTGTAGCCTTGTCTTCCAGCGAAAGAAAAAGCGCACCAAGAGGGAGCCTCATGGCGCGTACTACTTCTGAAATGTTGTCTTCGGGCGTCGTTGAAAACACGAGACGTAGTGAAGAAGAAAGAACGCCACACAGGCGAACACGCACGAGAGTCTCGCTCGTCAACGTCGTCTTCTTCTACTGCATACCAGAACGCGCGCTTCTTACGAACTATAGGTGGCTACTACAAACAAACGAACAAACGGAGGATGGACAGACCCACGGCATAAGGATCTTCGCCCCTAAAAATGTCCTCACTGTACTGCAACCACTGATAACTCATATTTGAAGGTACGAGATCAAAAGGCGCCAAATAGAGGACCAAATATTGTCTTAAAGATCATTGACGCCATGGTCGAAAAAGCTAATTCTACGCTAACGGGCTCATGAGTCGACTCACTCTGACCCACTCGGACTCCGATAGGGCCGTGAGTCTGCGTGAGTAATATTTTGGTGAGTTTGAATCCGAGTGAGTCCGGCTGAAAAACAATTCAATGAGTCTAGTCCGAGTGAGTCCGGTTGACGAAAATTTTCGTGAGTCTGAGTCCTAGTGAGCTCTAAGAGCAAAACATATTTCATGAGTGAGTCTGTGTGAGCTCCACATTTTTTGCCGACTTATGAGCCTGAGTACACGCATGTCAGAAAGGGCGATGAGTCGCACTTTTTTGCGCGACTACAGCGGGATCACTAAAGTGGTGTCGGACATTTTAACGGGATAGCGTCAAAGAGCTCGTTTCGCAGAAATTCCAGAGTCGGTGTCGGCGCCGGTGACGGCGTAGTTGGTTGTCAGCCAAAAATCATCATGTTGTCCGTGACAGAAAAATCGAGAAAATGCAAATAAATAAATAATAAAAAATGCCAGGCCTGCGCGGAAATCGCAGCACAGTCGCAGCGAAAGCTCGAAGAGCGGCATTTCTAGAGCCTGTCATAAACTCTCTTGTGGCTACTAATACATGTACACTAGCAACGCACCCACTGCGCCACAAATCATAATTTTTGTGATGTTGGGAAGCACCCACCACGACATTACTCGTCATTCTGCGGAGAAGGGAGGTACTCTCTGTAAGGCATTATGTGCAGTTTCTTGATGCGACGGCTGATGACGATGAAGAATTGTGGCTGAGCCTTTTGTAAGCTTTAAAGGACCTACTAGTTACTTTTTTAGCATTGTGTGACGCCCGGTCGTTATTTGACTCTCCCACCACGCTTTATAGCGTACGCTAACGTGAGAAAGAGATAGAGAGAGGGAATTAACTTTATTGAGACCCTGAGGAAATGGATCATGGAAGCCTTACGGGCTTCCTTGGCAACCAATAGAAGTGCACTTGCGAGGAACCCACTACGCTATAAATCATAATTTTTGTGAAGTAGGAAAGCAGCCACTATGCAATTTTTCGTCATTCTGTGGAGAACCGTGGTACCTGCTAAACACCTGTAAGGCATTATGAGCACTTTATTGATGCTGTGGCTGATGACGACGAAGAATTATGGCAGAGCCCTTTGTAATGGGTTGGAAGCATTCAACAACCCACTCGTTGAGCATGTCGCATAGTGTGACGCCTGGTTACAGAATTCGCGTTATGTGACGCTTGGTTGTTATTTTACTCTTCTACCACGCTACATTACATATGTTAATGCGGTTCCTTCCCGATATGGAGCCTGTATAGGGTCTCTTTGCAAAGCAGTTTCAAGCACTGGCATGACTCTGAGGTAGAATACTGGGCTCTGTTATGCTAACCTGTTAGCTCTGCTTCCCGGAGAAGTATCCGACGTGATAACGTGTTTGTCGAGGGAGGCGTTTGAGAGCTATGACGAGGTTAAGGAGGCTCTGTTGAGAAGATATAAATTGTCACCCGAGGCTTTCCGGCAAAGGTTCCGGTATGCAAAAAGGGGCAATGAGTCACACGTTAACTTCGCGTTTCGTCTTAAAGCCGATTTAATTGAATGGCTCAAGGGCGAAGATGTCTATGACGACCGCGATAAAGTGGTAGAGTGTATAGCATTGGAGCAATTCTACCGCTGTATCGAAGATGATGTCAGGCTTTGGCTGCAGGATAAGCTTGGAGAAGTACAGCTAAACAAGGCAGCAGAGATGGCTGAAGAGTACTACACTCGTAGAAACTTGCACAGTAGGGCCGTGCGTGTTGAAAAAGCTGAGGGAAAGGAGGGCTTTTCAAAAAAAACCTCATGGCCGGAAACCGGCTCCGCACCGTAATTTCAGAAAAGACCCGTCTTTTACGAAGGAGACTGTGAGGGAAGGGCAGACGGTAGCGCAGAAGTCGAGTGAGCTGCCCAAACAGCGCACTGATACTACACGGGCGTTTGAGTCACGGAAGCCGCTAATCTGTTACAATTGCAAAAAAGAAGGGCACATCGCGGTAAATTGTAAAGAAAAGGTTGCTTTCGCAACGATCCGTGAATCAGAAAAGAACATGCGGTTGTTAGAGCCGTATATTAAGGAGATTAGTGTCAATGGGAAAACGTGTCGAGCACTTCGAGACTCAGCGGCAACTATGGACGTTGTCCATCCTTCATTAGTGTCTCCGAACGACTTGACAGGAGAATGCGCATGGATCAGGCAGGTCGCCGAGGAGCAGAGCACTTGCTTACCGATCGCTACGGTGATCATTGAAGGCTCTTTCGGTAAGCTTTACACCGAAGCGGCTGTGTCTGCTGCTCTCCCAGCTTGTTTTCCTTATCTTTTTTCGAACAACTCGGAGCAGCTTCTCAAAGAGCAGGGTAAATCGTTTTTTTCTAGCGTTGCGTACATGGCCCACACGCAATCGCAAGCGCGGAAGCATTCACAGGAACTTGATCTCGTTCCATGTAGTACACCACCACCGGCAAAAGCGGCCGAGCTGCGTGACCTTGGCAGCGAGTCGAGCGAGCCTCGGACAGAAAACTCTCGGGGTGGGTTACTAGAGCCGTCTGAAGCTGATGCGGGCAGCGTTGTCTCCGTCGGCGGAGAAACCGAAGTGGCGCCGTTGGGCGAGGCGGGCAATACGCTCAAGCCTGTAGCTGAAAGTTGGTGTGAGCTGTCGAGGGTTGATCGAGCGACGCTCATTCGAGAGCAGCGTGAAGACATCTCGATAAAAGCGGAAAGCGTAAAAGTGGGAGTAAAGAAAAAGAATGCTTCAGAGGAGGAAGGAGCAGAAATTCCGACTTTAGCGATGTAAGCGAAAGGGGTTCAGAGGTGATGTTGGAGCAGTTGAGCAGTTGGAGCCAAGGTTAAGTCAAGTCCAGAAGGAGGACTTGAGAAGGATTGTTTCTGAGTTTAAAGACGTGTTTTCCAGCCGTCCCGGAAAAACGACGGTTATTAAGCACGACATCGAGCTAACATGTGAGGAACCAATCCGTAGTAAGCCATATCGATGTTCCCCTGTGCAGAAGCAGATCATGAAAGAGGAAATCGATAGAATGCTTGAGTTGGGAGTCATAGTACCGGGTGAGAGTGACTATACATCTCCTCTAATATTGGTTCAAGTGCCGGGAAAGGATCCTAGGCCATGCATCGATTATCGGCGCCTTAACGCCATAACTCGAGACCAGACCTATCCGATACCAAATCTAGAGGAAAGGGTGGAAACGGTGTCAAAGTCAAACTACATTCCCACGCTAGACCTCGTGCGAGGTTATTGGCAGGTTCCCCTTACCGAGCGTGCTAGCCGATACGCCGCGTTCGTTTCTCCATTCGGAACGTATCGTCCCCTTATGCTGAGTTTTGGACTGAAAAATGCGCCTTATTGCTTTTCGGGTCTAATGGACCGCGTTCTTAATGGCCTGTCCGAGTTCGCACTGCCGTATCTCGACGATGTCGCCATCTTCTCGAACACCTGGAAAGAACATGTCGAACATTTACGAGTCGTGCTGAACAAGTTGAAAGAAGCGGGTCTTACAGCGAAACCTGCTAAATGTCACCTAGGATGCGGCGAGGTGTCTTACCTGGGGCACGTTGTGGGGCGTGGCCGGCGCCGACCTTCAGAGATCAAGGTAGCCGCCGTCGTGAACTATCCACGACCAACCACCAAGTCTGAGATAAGGGCTTTCTTAGGGCTAGCGGGATACTATCAGCATTATGTGCAAAACTACTCTACCATTGCCAGTCCTCCAACTGACGCACTTCGAAAGTCGGAGCCAGTTAAAGTGACATGGGACTCAGAAAAAGAGAATGCGTTTTGCGAGCTGAAACAAACCTTAAGCGGAAAACCCGTTCTCATGGCACCCGACTTTTCCAAGGGCTTTATCATTCAGTGCGACGCGAGTGATCGCGGAATGGGAGCTATATTGTGCCAGGAAGATGACACTGGTCACGAAAGAGCAGTTTTGTATTTAAGCCGAAAACTGAGCTGCAGGGAAGAGGCATATAGTACCTCTGAAAAGGAATGTGCCTGCCTCGTGTGGGCCGTTCAAAAGCTGGCCTGTTATGTCTCCGGTTCCAAGTTTGTGGTCGAAACGGACCACTGTCCTCTAACCTGGTTGAATAACATGTCGTCTAAAAGCGGCCGGTTACTGAGGTGGAGCATGATACTCCAACAGCACAACTTGAACGTTCGTTACAAGAAAGGAAAGCTAAACGCGAACGCAGACGCACTGAGTCGCGCGTTCTAATCAGTGCCGTCTTCGGCTATTTTTTTGGTTTTCGCTGGCAAATTGGGGCAAAATTTTGTCCTCATTGCGGCCTCAGCTGAGCGCTTCCATCCTGAGTGATCTCAAGGGGCCAACATTATTTTGAATTCTGTTTCATTGCGTTTGTTACACGTGTAATATTTTGAGTTCTGTTTTTATGAGTTTTGTGTCCCACATGTGCCTCTTGATATAGAGGGAACAAAATTTCGACAGAAACGTAGTTAGGAATATATTATTCTATTTAGGTCTGGTGTTCTGTCGGGTGAACGAGGGCACTTGCTTGTGTCGTGTGTTGTCTGTTGTCGGACCGTTCTTGACAAGTTGCAGAACGTTCAACAAGTGCTGCTACCAAAGATCGTCAGAAGAGACGAGCAAAGCAAGTCGACACATCTTGTCGACAAGCCACTGGAGCCGGGATCCGGCCTGGCGACTGGGATCTGTTCACGGAACGAAGCGTGGAGCCAAATGTCCCCATGACCCTGGAGGTGAACCTGGATGGACCTGGCGAACGCGCGCGCCCGGCATCCGAGCCACATGGAAGCAGCTCGTCTTTCCGGCGCATAGTCTGGCGGCGGGGGTGCTGTTATGCCAGGGCTCCCAACCCAAACTTCCTTGCTTCGACAAGGCATTCAAGCTGGTAAAACGTCTGACGCAACCAGCGTCAACACCCGCTGATGCAACGAGGCGGGAGTATTACGCAATCCCCGGTAACTCCGGCGATTCGTCTGACGCAACCGAAGGAAATCTCTCCCGCAACGTGCGGCAAGCCCTCTCATCCGCGGATCCGGTTCGAGCCAGCGACCAACGGCGGTTCCTGATTGGAAGCTTCGCACTACTGGCTGATGCAAGGTATCGGCCAGGGCTATAAAAGAACCAAGCTGCGCGGAGAGAGAGAGCCAGCGAGACAGCGAACGAAGAAATCCCGGGTCGTCGTCGCACCGCTGTGCGAGCGCCATAAGCTGTCGGCCCCAGCGCCGAATATGTAACGCCTCTGTACATATGTATATAAATTTGCCTTAACTCACCGTCGCCTTGATCGCTCCGTCTATCAGCTCTGCGCAGAAGCAGTCGCAAGCTGAGACACCTGTTACCCAACAGCTCCCACGCAGAGGGCCGAGGTTCGAACCTCGTTTCATCCTGGAAAATTTTTTATTTCGTTTTTTTTTATTTCGAGCGATAGTGGTTACGGACACCGGCGGCGGCGGCGGACAACCACGGCGCCAAAAATGGCCCTTGTTGTGATCTCATAATAGCTTTCGCTGTAAAACGTTCCGGGTTGGAGTGAGAATCTACCCATGCCATCTGCGTGACAAGCGGGCGTTCTACCACAGATCTACGTTATTCCTTCAAAGTGCCTCGAAAAAGAAACACTATATTGTCACGGGTTCGTGACGTCGACGACCAAGGCAGCAGTCGCCGTGTTCAAGATGAAACTCTTTATTTGGCCGAACTTGTGGCCGGGAAATGGAAAGTCGAACTACAGCAATACACACTGTGCACTGATAGCGGCGAACAGAGCGTCGGCCCTCGATAAACTGAACCGCGGCAAGGCGCGCCGGCATTTTATATATGCGGCATCGAACATTTGAGTCTTATCGCTGGTGGCCGCGTTAGTTCCAAAATAATCTCAGCTGTTCGCGTTTGCGCGCTCAAGCCTACAAGAAGATTCTAACACCATCCGGAAGGTTCCCAGATATCAGGGCGCGGCTTGCGCAAGGCACGGCTGCACGTGCTGCCTTGCGCTTGTTAGGTAAAATACACTTGTTAGTTAAAAATAATGAAAGAAGCACGTGTGGCATTGCCCCGATCTGAAAAGAATGTTGCAGTGGCTTAGCTCGGCTATGCCAGGATAACGTAGCGTTAGCAAAGGTTCAGCTAATTATACTGAGCTTTCCTGATTGTCTAGGATTAGCGTGATTATCATGCTTACTGCTGCTCCAATGACACACACACACGGTATACGTATTATGTGGCACATGAATATTTATTTTGCCAGGCAACTACTTCGGGATCCGATGAGTTAAGCTTCTCCGCTCTTCTGCGCCGTTGAGCAGCATTTACGCTCTCCTTCTCCATGGCTATGCCACACTGGCAAAAGCCAGTCAGAGGCGCTATCAAGCGGCTCCAGCGCAGTGTCAGACGACGACTGCACAACGAAGGCGAATAGATGCGCGCGCGCCGGTGCCAATACGTCTGCCAAGGCTACGACGTCACTCCTCTGGAAAGCGCAGACCGGCGGCGGCGACGGAGTGCGCGGGAGCTGCCGGCTCCTGTGCGGGATATCACTGATCCTCGCGCATGCGCAGCACGGCTCTTGAGGATTCACGCGAAACTGGCTCGGCTAGGCCAGTGTAGCTAACGCTACAAAAGCATCGTCCCGATGCTTGTAACCGAACATGGAAGGGAAAGAGTGCATACACAAATAAACTACTATGATAAAGGGAAAGAAAGCAGAGTCCTAAGTATAAAACAGCTTCAGGCGCACGATATGGACGACTACAGGTCGTGCGTGGCGCCGCTGAGAGTTTGTGATGCCGTCCGGGATGACCTCGTAGCCTAGAGCGCCGAGTCGTCGAAGCACCTTGTATGGCCCGAAGTATCGCCGAAGAAGTCCACGTTGGCGTATCGGCGTCCAGACCCAAACACGGTCACCGGGTTGATATTCTATGTGGCGTCATCGAATATTAAGTGACAGCTGTCTACCCTCTGTTTTGATGCGCAGGCGGGCGAGCTGTCGGGCTTCTTCGGCGCGTTGCAAATAAGCGGCGACGTCGAGGTTGTTTTCGTCGGCGACATTTGGCAGCACTGCGTCGAGCGTCGTAGCTAGGCTCTTTCCGTAGGCCAACTTGTAGGGCGTCATCTGCATCGTTTCTTGCACGGCTGTGTTGTATGCGAACGTCACGTACGGAAGGATGCAATCCCGCGTCTTGTTCTCGACGTCGACGTACATGGCCAACATGTCGGCGATGGTCTTATTTAAGCGCTCGGTGAGCCAATTGGTCTTTGGGTGGTAGGCGGTGGTCCGGCGGTGGCTTGTCTGGCTCTATCCCAAGATCGCCTGAGTTAGGTCAGCAGTAAAGGCCGTACCTCTGTCGGTGATAAGGACCAATGGGGTGCCATGGCGAAGGGCGATGTTCTCAACGAAGAACTTGCCTACCTCGGCGGCACTGCCTTTGGGCAGGGCCCTTGCTTCGGCGTAGCGGTTGAAGTAGTCAGAAGCTACGACGATCCATTTATTTCCGGAAGTCGACGTTGGTAGCGGCCCCGGTAGGTGCATCCCGATTTGCTAGAATGGCCGGCTAGGAGGTTTGATTGGCTGAAGAAAGCTTGGTGGTCTTGTCGGCGGCGTCTTGCGTCGCTGACAGTCTCGGCATGTCCTTATATACGTTGCGAGCGATGTCGGTGGAAAGGAGTGGCCATTGTACCTTTCCTGTATTCTTGCGAGCGTGCGGGAAACACCGAGCTGTCCAGCCGTCCGATCGTCGTGTAGCGCCTGGAGGTCTGCTGCTTGTAACGCCGAGGGCACCACGAGAAGGTAGTTGGCTCGAAGTGGCGAGAAGTTCTTCAGTAGAACGCCGTTTCGCAAGGAAAAGGACGCCAGTCCTCGCTTGAATACCTTCGGAAAAACGTCGGTCGTGCCCTCGAGGTACTCGACAAGGCGCCTGAGTTCCGGGGGTCGGCTCCCTGTCGTTCAGCGAAGTTGTCGGCGCTTATGGTTCCCAAGACGCAGTCATCATGCCGGTCGTCCTGCGACGGTAGGTCGACGGGGGCGCGAGACAGGCAGTCGCCGTCGGAGTGTTTTCTTCCGGACTTGTAAACGACGGTAATGTCGAATTTTTGGTCTTAGGCTCCACCGTGCGAAGGGTCCTTCAGGTTCGCTAGTCAACACAAGGCGTGGTGGTCGCTCACAACTTTGCAGGGCCGGCCGTAGAGGTAGGGGCGAAACTTCGATGTAGCCCAGATGATGGCCAGGCACTCCTTTTCGTTTGTAGAATAGTTGCTTTCTGCCTTTGATAGCGACCGCCTGGCGTAACTGATGACCCTTTCCATCCCGTCAGTCTTCTGCACAAGGACGGCGCCGAATCCTACGCTGCTTGCGTCGGTGTGGATTTCCGTATCGGCGTATTCGTCGAAATGTGCTAGTATCGGAGGGGCATTTGAAGGCATCGTTTCAGTTCTTGAATTGCTTCGTTTTGCACCGTTTCTCACTTGAATGGCACGTCAGTCTTAGTGAGGTGCGTTAGAGGCTCGGTTATTCGCAAAAATTCCTTGACGAAGCGTCGGTAGTAGGCGCACAAGCCGAGAAATCGGCGTACAGCCTTCTTGTCGGTGGGTGGCGGGAAGGCAGCGATGGCAGCTGTCTTCCGCAGGTCGGGGTGAACTCCAGACATCCTAATGACGTCGCCCAAAAACAAGAGCTCCTCGTACGCGAAGCGGCACTTTTCTGTCTTCAGGGTGAGTCCGGAGGTCTTGATTGCTTGAAGTACAGCTTCAAGGCGGCGCAGGTGTTCGTCGAAGTCTGAGGCAAATACAACGACGTCGTCCAAGTACACGAGGCACGTTTGCCACTTCAAGCCAGCCAGCACTGTATCGATAAGACGTTGTTAAGTCGCAGGTGCCGAGCAAAGGCTAAAGGACATGACCTTGAAATCGAAGAGGCCGCCTGTTGTTATAAAAGCAGTCTTCTCTCGGTCTCTTTCATCGACTTCGATTTGCCAACAGCCGGTCTTGAGGTCCATTGAAGAAAAGTACCCCGCATTGTGGAGTCGATCCAGGGTGTCGTCTATCCGTGGGAGGGGGTACACGTCGTTTTTCGTGATCTTGTTCAGGCGGCGATAATCGACGCAAAAACGTAGAGTCCCATCCTTCTTTTTCACTAACACCACAGGTGACGCCCACGGACTCTTTGGACGGTTGGATGATGTTGTCGCGTATCATTTAGTCGACTTGTTTCGTTACCGCCTCGCGTTCTCGCGTCGAAACTCTTTACGGGCTCTGACGGAGTGGTCTGGCATTTTTCTCTGTAATGATGCGATGTTTTGCGACAGGGGTCTGTCGAATTCTTGACGACGACAAGAAGCAGTCCTTCAGCTAGGACTTTGAGCTGGTCTTGCTTGTGCTTCGGGAGGCTCGGGATGACGTCGAAATCTGGTTGGGCACATCGATCCTTCGAAGCAGGTTCGGTAGTAACGAAGAGGGCGAAAGCATTGCTGGCGTCCACGAGTTCATCGATGTAGGCGACCGTCGTACCAATATAGAAGTGCCTATATTCGTGGCAGAAATTTGTCAGCACTAACTTTGCTTTGCCATCACGCAGCACGGCTATGCCTCTTGCGACGCAAATCTGACGGTTCAGAAGCAGATGCTAATCGCCCTCGATGACGCCTTTAAAGGGGTCATGAACCACTCCTCGGGCTTGGCGTGAAAAACACCCTGGAATGAGTCGGACCCTTCCCAGGAATATATAACCGGAAGAATTTTTCGCTATGGTCTCTAAATTACGTCATCATAAAACAGCGCACACGCACGAAGACAAAACAAGAAGAAGCGTTCGTGTCTTTGGATCTTTCCTTCTTCTTTTGTCTTCATGTGTGTGCGCTGTTTTATGATGAAGTTTACAAACTTGCCCAAATAGCTACTTTGCCGAAGTACGTCGTTGTGACTAATTTTCCAGCTGCCCCACATGTCACTTACGACAGAAAACACAGGCCTTATAAATACATTATAAACGCCGCGGTGGCGTAATCCAAGATGAAATGCAATTACCAAAACAATGCTTGAAATCAGATCCTTGTTTTACGAGTGTGTATAGATAAATAAAATATGTCAGTATATCGTTTCTTTTTATGAAGCCGGTCGCTAGTAAGGACAGAAGCCAAATTATGTTCTGAAAGATTACTTCTCTTAGAGAACTAGGTAAACTTGGCAGGGAACTCTGCTTCCAGGAACTTTTGCAGATCCGGCGTACGTGGAACATGGACTTCCGGCTCGCGCAGCTTCCTGGCCTCAGCGTTGACCAGCTTTTCTTCATTTACTACGCCCTAGATAACTGCGAAGCTGCGGACTTGGTGTACCAGGAACAGCGTGGTCACTGGCTGCCGGCACACTACCGCGTCAATGTGCCGCTGCGCAATGTCGTCGAGTTCGCGGAAATCTTCAATTGCCCGCCCGACTCGGACATGGTACGCGTTAGCTTCGTACCGCGCTGCACGGTCGTCACCGTCGACCGATGGGATCACAGCCGTCCGGACAGTTTGTGAACTCTTCTGTTACATACACGAGTGACGTCCAATTGTAATCGTTTCCCCTATCGGTTTAATTCTCGACAATAACGCATTGTTGCTGTCAAATGCATGTATTATTTTTTAAGCTTCTAACTGCACATAAACGAATTGCTATACTATGAGGCGGCGCCAAATCACGGCGTTTTGTTGGTGTTGTACGAGCGCTTTTTAAACACGAATGCGTTACTTTGCTAAGTTGGGGAAAGTTCCTGCTCGCCGGAAGTCCGCGAATTCGTGTACAAAAAAAAATTCGGCAGATCCCACGCACTGTGGGAATCGATGTAATGCGAAGCAGCCAGCAAAGAGCTGCATACATCGCCTTGTTTGTCTTTGAGCCAAATGAAATCATTCGTGCCATGGCATCTAGTCCACCATATATCGCATGTTTGCCATGCACGCATGCATGCACAATCTAGTAGACACCATGCCAATGAAACGCATATTCTGGTATATACAATGCATGACCTGTCGTTTATGTTCATTACGCACTCGTGTCATGCCATACCAATTTCGGTATATACCCAGTTAACAAAACGGCCGGAAGCACACCATGACAGTGGAATGTAAATCATACCGTACATGACATGCATAACATGATTCGCATGTTAAGACCTCTCATTTATGTTCGTCATACAGTCACATCGCGCAATATCAATTTTGGTGTATATCAAGCGAGCGAAATGGCCGCGAGTGCATCACGAGTATAGCATGTAAATCATGCCATACATGACATGCATGTCATGATTTTCATGTTAACACCTTTCATTTACGTTCGTCATACAGTCGCTTCGCGCAATACCAATTTTGGTGTATATCAAGCGAGCGAAATGGCCGCGAGTGCATCACGAGTATAGCATGTAAATCATGCCATACATGAGATGCATGTCATGATTTTCATGTTAACACCTTTCATTTACGTTCGTCATACAGTCGCTTCGCGCAATACCAATTTTGGTGTATATCAAGCTAGCGAAAAGGCCGCGATTGCACCATAAGCGCGGCATGTAAATCATGACATACATGACATCATGTCACGGTTTTCATGTTACCACCTGTTATTCATGTTCGTCATACAGTCGCGTCGCGCAATACCAATTTTAGATGCGAAGTATCTTAAGGCGGAGCTCAATCCGGTGGTGGTGGTGTGCGGCGTGACCACCCTTACTGCGCATGCGCATACCCTCTCCACACACCTCCTCTCCACTCACCCTCTCCACTTTCCCTCTCCCCTTCCCCTCTCCCATACCCCCTCCCCCTTTCCACTCTTCCTCTGAAACGCGGGCTATACATGCCGAAATTCTCTCCTGCGCAACGCCGCGATGAGCTCGAGCGCATGCGCGTCCCCTCCCCTTCTCTCTCCTCTCCTACGCTGCCCCCCTCTCGCCCGCCTGTCGACCGCGTTCCCCGCTCGCCCTGTGAGAATTAACGGCCAGGCTAGATGGAAGATACGACGTGCGTAGCGTCCCTCTTCGCGTTCCACGACGCGAGGTCGGTAGCATGCCCAACGAACGCCAACGGCACGCGATCGTGCAAGTGCTCCGGCTTCGCATCGCCTCATGGTCCCCTTTAGCGGGAGATGGTGTAATTTTTTGGTATTATCAAGCTAGGAAAACGGCCGCGAATGTATCATGAGTGGGGCTTGCAATTCATGTCGTACATGACCTGCATGTCAAGCTTCCATGTTACCACCTCTCATTTACGTTCGTCATGCAGTCGCGTCGCGCAATACCAATTTTGGTGTATATCACGCAAGCGAAACGGCCACGAATGCGCCATGACCATGACATGTCAATCATGTCGTACATGTCATGCAAGTCATGATTTTCATGTTACCATGTCTCATTTACGTTTGTCATACAGTCGCTGCGCGCAATACCAATTTTGGTGTACATCAAGCTAGCGAAGCGGCCGCGAATGCATCATGAGCGTGGCATGTAAATCATGACATACATGACATGCATGTCATGGTTTTCATCTTTCCAACTGTTATTCATGTTCTTCGTACAGTCACTTCGCGCAATACCAATTTTGGTGTACATCAATGTACTGAAACGGCCTCTAGCGCACCATGAGCGTGGCATGTAAATCAGGTTGTACATGACTTGCACGTCATGATTTTCATGTTACCACCTCTCACTTACGTTCGTCATACGGTCGTGTCGTGCAATACCAATTTTGGTGCATATTATGCCAGCGAAACAGCCGCAAGTGCACCATAAGCGAGGCATGTAAATCATGACATACATGTCATATATGTCATGGTTTTCATGCCAGCACCTGTTAATCATGTTCTTCATACAGTCACATAGCACAACACCAATTTTGGTGGATATCAAGCAAGCGAAACGGCCACGAGTGCGCCATGAGCATGACATGTAAATCATGTCATGATTTTCATGTTACCACGTCTCATTTACGTTCGTCATACAGTCGCTGCGCGCAATACGAATTTTGGTGTACATCAAGCTAGCGAAGCGGCCACGAATGCATCATGAGCGTGGCATGTAAATCATGACACACATGACATGCATGTCATGGTTTTCATCTTACCAACTGTTATTCATGTTCTTCATACAGTCACTTCGCGCAATACCAATTTTGGTGTACATCAATGTACTGAAACGGCCGCTAGCGCACCATGAGCGTGGCATGTAAATCAGGTTGTACATGACTTGCACGTCATGATTTTCATGTTACCACCTCTCACTTACGTTCGTCATGCGGTCGTGTCGCGCAATACCAATTTTGGTGCATATCATGCCAGCGAAACGGCCGCAAGTGCACCATGAGCGAGGCATGTAAATCATGACATACATGTCATATATGTCATGGTTTTCATGCCAGCACCTGTTAATCATGTTCTTCATACAGTCACATAGCACAACACCAATTTTGGTGGATATCAAGCAAGCGAAACGGCCACGAGTGCGCCATGAGCATGACATGTAAATCATGTCATGATTTTCATGTTACCACGTCTCATTCACGTTCGTCATACAGTCGCTGCGCGCAATACGAATTTTGGTGTACATCAAGCTAGCGAAGCGGCCACGAATGCATCATGAGCTTGGCATGTAAATCATGACACACATGACATGCATGTCATGGTTTTCATCTTACCAACTATTATTCATGTTCTTCATACAGTCACTTCGCGCAATACCAATTTTGGTGTACATCAATGTACTGAAACGGGCGCTAGCGCACCATGAGCGTTGCATGTAAATCAGGTTGTACATGACTTGCACGTCATGATTTTCATGTTACCACCTCTCACTTACGTTCGTCATACGGTCGTGTCACGCAATACCAATTTTGGTGTATATCATGCAAGCGAAACGGCCGCAAATGCACCATGAGCGTGGCATGTAAATCAAGACATACATGTCATGGATGTCATGGTTTTCATGCTACGACCTGTTATTCATGTTCTTCATACAGTCAATTAGCACAGTACCAATTTTGGTGTATATCAATCTAGCGAAACGACCGCGAGTGCGCCATGAGCGTGGCATGTAAATCATGTCATACATGACATGCATGTCATGATTTTCATGTTACCACGAGTCAGTTAGTTATGTTCTTCATACAGAAATGTCTCGTCATACCAGTTTTCGTATATATCCCTTCATTTAAACGGCCGCGAGCGCCCAGAGACAATGTCATGTAAATCATGCTGCACAGACATGCGCGTCATGATTTGCATGTTAGGACCAGTCATTATGTTCGTCATGAATTCTTGTCACGTCGTACCAATTTTGGTGTATATGAAATAAACGGAACGGCCGCAAGAGCCTAAGGTCGTGGAATGTAAATCATGCTGTTTATGATATGCGTGTCATGATTTTCATGATATGACCTGTCATTTATGTTCGTAATAAGGCTATGTTATGACACACCAACTTTGGTATACATACGATTAACGAAACGGCCAGGAGAGCACAAAGTCGTAGGCGGCTAGATAGATAGATAGATAGATAGATAGATAGATAGATAGATAGATAGATAGATAGATAGATAGATAGATAGATAGATAGATAGATAGATAGATAGATAGATAGATAGATAGATAGATAGATAGATAGATAGATACGCTCAAAGTCGCAGAAGTTCGCTAAGAAATGCTTCGCATTTAAAACACGTGACCTCTGCCACCGGTACTGATCGATGCCGGAGCCCGCAGCAACTTGTTAGTAGGCCTTCAACTTTTTGTAGTAAAAGTGTCGCAGCAGCATGCATGGCTGCAGCGAGTCTGATGTCGACATCGACAGAAACATGTCGTCGAAGCGCTCTTTTGAAGAGGAGGGTTCAGGGGACGAGCGTGAGTTCAAACGCGAATGCTGTACACCCAAGTAGCCAAATACGAGAAGGCTTGTGAAAAGCAGACACCGGGAACCTGCTTGAAAAACTGACGTTATGCATTTCATATCCGTACGTGAATGCGCGAGAAAATGACGTGCTCGTTGGGCTTGTCAACGTAGTTCTATAACACATCCTATAACACAATTCTACCTCGCGCATTGTTTCATTCTTTATAACACAACTCGACCGCACCGCTTTGCCGCACCCCTCCCTGACGACAACCTCGCCAAAGGAAACGCTTTCGTGCTCTCGTTCGTAACTTGTAATGAATATGCTTAGGGCTCCTTTGCAACATTTTTGTATTTATAGTGGGAGATGTATTGGGGGGTTTGAAGACTTGCAGGGTTTATTGCATTCAATTTAATAGTGCCACGGCCACTGGATGGCGTGATAGTGTCAATAAGTATGCCTTTTGCTTTACTGCGAACGAATACATCTACAAAAATAAATTCTCCACTAATTCAAGGCATTGTTGACGAATGAAAATAAAGTTTACAGGTGTGTTCAAGCGTCTGTGGCAGAGTTGCCAGTTCCGCTTATAATAAGCGCATTTGGGCTTCTTTTCTCGCCGAGTCGCTTGTAGAATTTTACAGTCACTTGTCGCGCTTTTTGGGCTTATTTGCATTTTTCCAGCAAGTATAGTTCACCAATAGTGCGTTTATCGATGAGCTGTTGTAGTTGAGTGTTGAATTCAAACATACGTTGGGGGAATCAACAAGTGACGGTAATCACGCAAGGGAAAACGTGCATTCAACCGAATGAAGGCTACCCTGGAGACAATTTTAAAAGTAAATATGTGCTTTCGTTGATAGTTGCGCATATTTTCGCTCTACAAAATAATCAAAACTGATTTTTTAAACTCCCCTTGGTACTTGAGTGACAATTTTTTGTGTATATAAAAACATTTTCAAGAATGGGAAAATTTATTAAATTTCCGCTTCTTTCGGGCTTTTTTTGCGAAAGTCGCGCGGCTTTTTGGGTGCTTCTTTTGCTATGATTATTTGCTTCTTACCTGGGTAGCATCCGGCAACTCTGATCCGTGGTCTCTGCTGTGAAAAAAGTCACAGTTTCACCGCAAGGGCGAAGGAATGAATGCGATAGCAACAAATTATAGTGTTACACGAAGTGAGGCTGGCAGCTAACTGTATTGTATCCGATCTCGCGTAACTACAAAACGATGGTGTAAGAAAATACGGCCGTTCCAGGGAGCGATGCTCTCCGCATAGTCACTTCGCGTTGAGAGCGCAGCACGTAGAAGGGTATACGAGCCGCCCGCCCCGCTGTGATGGCTTTCGATAGCGCGCGCGCCAGCGATCGCGACCTTAGATTCAAAGTTCAATGTTGCTCCTCGGCTCAGCCCTTACCGCGAATGAAGGTGCCTGTGTGACACCGGTAAAAGCTTCGCTCTAAAGAGAGGACAGACGGAAGGGCGCCATTCTGTCGTTTTGTTTTACAGCGAAAGCTGTTATCAGATCACAACGGCAGGGGGTAATCGTCCGCCGCCGCCGGTGTCCGTAACCGCTATCGCGCGGAATAAGAAAGAAAATGAAACGAGAATAACATTTCTAGGCATCAAACTGGGCGACAGATACCACCGATGGTGCGTGTTACACTTTGCTCCCACCCACCACCTGCCTAACCATCGGTAAGCAGTCACTCTGTGCTCTCGGCCACGGCACTGGTGACAGTGATGGTGTTTGGGGCCCTTATATATATTATAGCGAAAGCTGTTTTGAGATCACAAGAGCCGATTTTGGCGCCGTAGTTGTCCGCTGCCGCCGCCCCTGCCCGTACCCGCTCTCGTGCGAATTAAGAAAAACTGAAGGTAGAAACAAATTCCAGGAACGAATGGTATTTGAAGCCGGGTGCCGCTGCATGGCTGTCAAGTATTCTACCACAAGGCCACGCTGGTGCTTGAAACTTCTCGCACAAATGCCCTATACAGTTGGTCTCATGTCGGGCAAGCAATCTTGTCAAGATATGTGATATAGCATCGTAGAAGAGTAAAATAACAACAAGGCGCCACACAATGGGAATTGCGCAACGAGTGACCGGGTCGTTCTTTGCTTCCAACCCATTACAAAAGGTTCAGCCATAATTTTAGGGGCGAAGCTCCTTAAGGCGACACCCGTTCGTCCCTCGTAGTCGTAGTCGTAGTAGTCGTAGTGCGTAACCAGTCTTACGCTTTGACCTCCAAGGTGGTGCCGGTGGGAGATGTTTCCTGTGCGTTGTTGAACAATAAAAAATTCGCAGCGTGTGCGTTAACTAAAAGCCGAATTCTTCTGTCTCTCATTCCCCATTAGCAGCCATTGGCATGTTCCTGTAGGAAACGTTAGTAGAAGTAGAAGTGTAAGTGTTAGCTAAAAGCCGACTTCTTCTGTCTCTCATTCCCATTAGCAGCCATTATTTACCTCCAAGGTAGTGCCTGGTGAGATTTCTCCTGAGCGTGATTAAACAATAAAAATTTTGTTCAAAACGCCGTTGATTGATGAAATAAACCAACGAAAGACGCCAGATGTTTTGTAAAAGCAAAACGAAAGAACGCCAGATGTTTCTAAAGCAAAACGAAAAGACGCCAGCTGCTTAACGAAAGACGCCAGATGTTTTCTAAAGCAATGGTTTTCTAAACAATGAAAATTCACAGCGTACATGTAAAATTAAAGTGAGCTGCAAGTCGTCATAACTCATCGAACCTTTAGTATAAACGCGCCCGATCTCACGTCGGTGATGATGTACTGGGCAGAATTCACAAGAAGATTCACGGTTTACCGATGAACCTCCGCAGCTTCGCCCACTCATCATCATTCACTCCGTGGATATGCTGTGATTTTTCATCGTCACCAGTCACAGCACAAAGTGAACATAATGCCCTACATATGTGTAGCGGGTACCACGCTTCTCCGCAGAATGACGAGTAATGGCGTAGTGGGTGCTTCCCTACTTCATGAAAGTTACGATTATTTATGGCGTAGTGGATTTCTTGCATGTGTGCTTGTATTTTTTGCCCCAGGAGAGTCGATTACGGGTTCTAGAAAGGCCGCTCCTCCAGCTTTCGCTGTGACTGTGCTGCGTTTCCGCGCAGACCTGGCGATATCTTTCCTTGCGCCTCACACCATTAACACTAAGCCGACAGTTAGCCAACACTAGTAAGCATTTGCTAACACTTCCGACAGCCAACGCTGTCTAGTACTAGGGTGGCTACTAGTACTAACCAAAAGTTCGCCAATGCTTCAAAGCACCATACAGTGCTAGCCGAAATTAGCTTGCGCGAGCTGACAGTGAGCCAACATTAGGAAGCGCTAGTTGAGCCTGCACGAGCCACCAACATTAGCCGATAGTAATCAACAGTAGCCAACTCTGTGCAGCGCAAATTAAGCCAACATTAGCACGCAATAAGACGAGTAGCGTTGTGCATAATTTTAGCATAGGCCTAAGAACCGATATCAAATGATTTAGCATTTTAATCACGCAATAAAGTCACTACATCGCTGCCGAATGTATCAGCGCGTCGAGGCACTCGCCAGAACTATTGCGGGCTGAAATGACCGCTAAGCGAGCAAACCTATGACGAGAAGTGATCGTGGCGTGGCATGAAAACTGAGATTACTAATGTGTTTCATTTTTCTCTTCTGTGCTCTTCATTGAACCCCAAATAGACGCCGTCGCAAAAAAAAAAAAAAAAAAAAGATCACTACAGCTACAAAGCACGGCAGAGGCGCTGGCTGGCATTTCGCCTCTGGATTTTTTTGCCTTCGCGGGTCGGATCTCTATACGAAAGGGTTCTTTCTCTTCCTTCTTCTGGCTTCTGTACGTATGGGAGCTGCCTCTTTCAGCACGTCGGACTTCTGATTCGTGTTGCAAGTAATCCCCTTCGTTGAATCGATGTTCCTGCACCCTTGTAGTTCGTCGGGCCCGGTAGGGCGGTTCACCGAACAGACCGCATAGGAACAACCATGCTTCACCACCATTTCCGTTCCACAGATTCCCTTCTCAACATGAGAGGAGGAAATGACATGTAATGCCGTTGTAAGGAACAGCAGACAAAGCCTCGCTTCGATTCAGTGGCGCCCGCTCAAGTTCAGACAAATCAGGCGTCAGGCACCACGTCTGGCACTATGGCAACGACGTCAACAGTACGTTGGAAAGGACAAGCAACAATGGTGGGCAAGCTTCCCCACGTAAGACTTTCAGCTCATTTCACTGGGGCGCTCTGAAACGTCACGGGGCGAGTGAAATGTGGTCATGTGACCCCGTTTAAATGAAGTCGAGGCTAGGCATTTTTTTTCGTTGTATTTTGAATATTCTAGACAGAATAACTTCGGACTGCGGGCCGCTAGTGCTGCCGTTCTTGCTGCACTAACATGTCCGTACTTCAGTTCACGCAACCCACGAATAAAAAATGGGGCGTTGAATAGTGTTGGAGGGCCCCTTTAAAGTACTGCGTGGCCAACGGGACGTTAGAGAGCTTTATTGCCGGGTACCCAAGCGGCTTGCGTACCCAAGACGTTGGGGCAGCGGTACCGCGCAGGCGCGACGCGCCCAGCACATGCGTCCCCAGGTCGCCGGGACCGTACCTGCGCAACAGCAGGAAAAATCGGCGAATGTGTCCAGGAAGAGGAGAAAGAGAGCTTTTTCCCGCCATTCTTCTGGTCCCTTTGGCTGGTAACTGCTATTCATTACCGCGCTGTAACAAGACTGAATATTTTAAAGCGAAAGCCTTAGATTCCTCATCAAACGTGAAAATTGACTGTCGGCCTCACGTGTCGGCAGCGTCAGCACGAATAATGCAAAAAATCATCAGATGATGACGTCATCATTACATCACACACGGCCAAAATTTGTGAGGTCATCATGACGTCACATGATGACGTCATCGCACGACATCGTCGCTTTGCAATACCTCCGTGATCGGTGGCCCGATCACGGAGGCAATGCAAATCTAGGTGATGTGTAGAAAGCTTGCAATTAGGGGTGTGCGAATATCAAATTTTTCGAATACGAATCGAATACGAATATCCACCTTCGAATATCGAATCGAATATCGAATATCAAAGGAAAAATGCATCCACAGTAACAGTATTTTATTTAACATGTAGCTATTTGAAGAAAAAAAAAACATCAATAGCCTGACTGGCAACACAACATACACTGCTATCTCCAGAACACAATGTCCAGGCTAGCACAATGCACATCACGACACAAGCAAATATCACGGCACAATGAAAGTAATGACTGCATGTTATCATGAAAAAAATAGGAGTTGCTCCACATGATCAGGCAGCAGGCGCTCCCTTGTAACAGAGACAACCCCCCCCCCTGCTACTGAAAAGGCACGCTCGCATGGAACAGAAGTGGTTGGTATAGGGAGTTACATGGGGCAAAGCTTTGCCAGACTGGAGTATCTGAAGGTGCCTACAGTCCGCCACCAGTCACATTGTCTTTCCTCAGAAGTGGTCCCGCATAGTGAACGAGTGGTAGTGCGGCAGGTTACGGCCGCATAATATTGAAAATGTACGGTTACATGATCGCCAACAGCGCTGCACGTCGGAGATGCACCAGCAATAAATCATACGTATTGGGGCGCTCGTCGCAGGCAGATATCGTGCCTCCGTGTACTTACGATGTTTATCGCTCCTCTCGGCAACGTTTTTAGCGATACGAACGCAGCAGAAATGTGGAAGGCGAGTTATTTTAGGCATGATAATCGAATTGCATATTCGAATTTTTCGAATATTCGAAGCTATCGATTATTCGAAACTTTTCGAATACACGATTTTCGAATCGAATACGAATATTTCGATTGTAATATTCGACGAATATTCGAAACTTTCGAATATTCGCACACCCCTACTTGCAATGCCTCCGGTCATGGAGGCAGTGCGAAACCACGTTACTTCCAGAAAGCATTCGGAAGGGGGCGGGGGAGGAGCAATAATAAATCGACTGAAGAAGAAGAAGATGGCTTTCGCCTTCGAGTCAACTTAGGCAGATGCCTAAGGGACCCTGTGCATCTTTGTAGCACAGTGATCGCACCACGCTCTATCATAAGCCGACCGCTGAGAGTGATTTACACGATTTTATTGCAAATACATCTTATTACGACTTTCGATGCGAAAGATTTGTATTTATCTAGGTTAGTATGATTGCACCAATTCTGTTCAGCATACTTTCAGACGACCGTGAACAAGCCAGCAAACGTATCCCCGTGTGACAGCAAACAAATGACATTACAAACGAATGACATTAGCTGTAAATGACATTAGATTTGCCGTGTGACAGGGGTATAAAATCCTCTAAAAAACGGTAAACGTAATTCGGTAACACGGTAACGTAAAGAAGCATACGTTCAAGCTAAAACTCCATAATGACGCCATTAGCTTGTGTAGAAACACCGCCGCACGTGTGCGCAGGCTCTTTACAGTTTGCAAGACGCCATCGGCTGCAGCAAGATGCCAACTTGCTGTGCTGTTGGCTGCTCGAGCAACATTGCCAAGGGTGCCAAGCTTTGTTCTGTTCCTCGTGGAAATGAGGAGGAGGAGGAGGAGAAGAAGAAAAACGGAAAGACAGGGAGGTTAGCCAGTTCTCAGACCGGCTGGCTATACCAGACCGGAGCCATATCGCTCACCGTTTGAAGTTTTCGTGGAAATGAAAACTTCAAACGGTGAGCGATATGGCTCCATCGTATCGAAAGGAATAACTTTGATTGCCCCCGAGGGAGGCTTAGTGAAGAGTCGATCACTACTAAACCATTTCGCGTGTATTTGCCATTCGAAATCTTTTAGTTCAAGCTAGAGCACTGCACGGGCCTTGATTCTCGGCCCGGGACCGGCCCGGGCCCGAGACTCGTTCACGTTTACCCGCCCGAGCCCGGCCCGACGACTCAAAGCGAGACCCGGGCCCGGCCCGTACCCGAGAAAAAATATTGCCTACCCGGCCCGACCACAGATCGGGCCCGACAGGGCCCGAACCAATAGGTGGTGTTCAGGCCCGTAGCCAGGAATTTTTTAAATGCGGATGCATTTCTCAGTCGGGCTATGTAAGGCATCCGGCGTTGTCCGCGCGCCTCTCCGCTCTCACTCCCTCTCCCACAGCAACAGCTGCGGGCGCGCGCGCTTATCCTCGCCCCTAGCAACCGGAGCAGGTGGTGCGGGCAGAGTAGCGAAGAGTGAGTGGAGAGGAGGAGCGCGCTCTGGCGTGTGAGGGCGCTCGCATCGTAGCAGCTCGGCGGAGCTCTCGCGTTGTGGAGAGAGTGTAGGAGAGGGTAGGCTCAGTGCTTCGCCGCTCCTTCTCTCGCCGTTCGCTCTCTCTCCTCCCTGCGCCACCGCCTCAATACAATGCGTTTGAAACGCGTTTGTAGCGTTTGTGCTGCCTTGGCACAGCCTGAAAACAGTGCGTTCTAAACGCGTTTGTGCTGCATTGAAGGCGGTGGCAACATCCCTGAGGTGATTACGAACGCACGTAGGAAGCGTTCATTGAAAGAGGCGCCCAAAAGAGAGACACTTGAGCGCGTCGATGTGCCCAGCTTTACGCCATTAAAATTACTACGCCGTGTACTCTCGGCGCAAGAAATGCATTCGCATTTCCTCACGATTCCTTTCGGGGAGGTGGGGCATTTTTTTCGGGGGGGGGGGGGGGCACTCGCTGAAAGCCTTCACTATTTGAGAAGGATGCTTAATTTCTTGATTTATTTTCGATAAAACACCATGTGTCATCAAAATTTCGGGGGGGGGGGTTGCCCCCCCCTAGCTACAGGCCTGGTGGTGTTGCCCGAACATAAATCGACCGCAAGGCGTTTTAAGTGGCAAATATCTACGCATGCTTGGCGCATGCTTCGCTAGCAAGTATACTTTAACCTACGGTACTTTCTTGTAAACAAGGGCTGGCTCACCGTGGAAACAGTTGAGCGGACATACTGGGTACGATCAACGTTTGTTCGGCCGTGGTATACTGTACCTAATTTTCTAGGAATACAATCGGGATCATCAAGATAGTTTTGTAGCAGATATTGTAAGAGGAAAAGTGATTTGCAGCATGAGTCCGGTTTCTATAACGAGCGCAATAAAAACAGAGGGGACAGAGAACATAACGCTCACTTCACTTTGTTTTTATTGCGCTCTCTATTGAAATTTAAACGGACACGAGTGTGAAGCAATGAATCGGCTTAGATTGATAAAATGTAGTCTGACAAATCTAATGTCGTTAGTTTCGCCATCACAGGTGCATTAATAAAGGAGAAAATCAAGGTCAAGGTTTCATTTTTAAATTTCGCGCCAATATCTCCACGCGTGACAACACGAATTTCAAGGCGTATTTCTCGTATTTTGGCGACTTTGGCTTGTCGAAATTTCTTGAAGCTTCGTATGTTAAGTCTATGACCCCCTCGGCAGACAATTTACTTTATTCTTACCGATTAGGAACTGCGTAGGACCTAGCAGGCGCCGTCAAAATCTATGACGCGTGTGATGCGGGAACTTCAAGGTGGCGTCACCAGCCGTAATTTCTTTCTGCGCGTTTTCTCGCTTCCCATGCGTCTTTTCGCGGCAGGCGTCGTGATTTTGGAATTGTGAAAGAGCAATTTACTAATACGACAAAAATCGCTTTCCCTTTAGTGTCATTTTAAAGCATGGCGTAACGACAAAGCCAACCATGCACCCTTCTGGATATGTAGCACATATATCTTCATCCTAGTAGCACCTTGGCATATCAGAAGAAATAGAGGAAAAAAGCCAGACTTATTACATTTGTTGTAAATACACTATTCTAGATAAAAATTATAACGAACCGCGCGCACCACGTGCACTTTGGAAATACGTATAAGAAGCCGAATGAAAAAAAAAAGTTGAAAAAAAAGAATGAAAAAAAAAAAATTTGTCATAGCATTGTTTTCATATATCTCATCACTGCTATAATATGCAGTCAAAGTTTTTGTGCCATAGTTTATAGTTTGTTTGTTCGCATGTTATTGTACAAAAAATTATAAAGAGATTCCACTATAAGCACACCATGCGCCGTTGCATCACATGTCCTGCCGCGCTAAAGTTTCTTGCACTGCTTGCGCTAGCCGCAGGGGCGCACATCTGTCTTGCTAAATGTAAAGGCGTCGGCAGTCGTAGTTCTAATCTTCCACCACTGGAGCAAATTTAGGATGTCTTTTTGGACCTCTGCAGGACGAAAATAGCTGTCACGCTGATCCCTTCATTTCTCTCGTTCTCGAACGTTGTACCACTCTTCAATGTAATCTATAAATGCCTCTGAGGGCTTCTCCTTGCAGTTTTCAGCAGTTTGTTATGCACGGCTTGCACAGGTCGTTTTTTTTTTTCTTCATATTATAATGGTGTATGCCTTCCTAACGATGTTGTACCGGTAGAATGTGGCCTTCGCTGGTAAGACTACAATGGTATAGGACTGGAAATAGGTGGACGAAGTGATTGCGATCTATTTTGGGGGTTCATTCCAGTTTGGTAATAAAGGCGCGAATAAGCTTCTCGACCAGTGGCGTAGCCAGGCAAAGTTTCGTGAATTCGGCCCGTTAGCTGAGGCGAGTGTGAGACCCCTAATATAGCGGAACAAGACGAACGCTCAGATGGTAACAATGTGGGCACCAAAGCAGGCTGCGCATGTCCATCTCGCGTCACGTGACCTCTGGGAGCCTAGACGGCGCCACGGAAAAAGAATGTCTTTATAGGGATTTTATGCAACGAGACTCCGCGCAGTCTTTCGTTTTACTGGAGGGTTGGAACTTGCAAGATCGTTTGTCCGCCTTGGAGCTCCGTGATCGCGCTTGCGATGACAAGTTTGTGTGGTCAGAGCGATATAACCGCCGCCGCCCTCGGAACACACGGACACAGTTCACGCGGTCGGGCAACAAAACGTGGAGGTTTATTAAAACACTTATTTACATATATGGCGAGCTCGCCGGCCGAATTAGTAACCCGTAACACGCTAACAATGAATACTGGGAAACATAAAACGCACTCTCAAGACAGTATAAGACATACAGTACAATATAACATAAGACATACAATAAGACAACATAATACAATACAAATGCGGCGCCGCAGATGCACGACTCACCACGAGGGTCCGAGGGCAGCGAGCCGCGGTACCGTCCCCGGACCCACCGCGAGGAGACGTCCATCCGCGCGCGCTGCCACACCCCAAAAGAGAGAGTCACTCACTGTTTCTATGCGCCGGCCTAAATTCGCGGCGGCGATGCCGGCGCCACCGCGCTAAACTCGGGTTACAGCGCCAGCGCATCCCTGACCTTGGACGAACGTGTCCACTTACGCCAAGCACGTGCGTTCCAAACACAGCGGTCGCGCCCAAGTTACGGCAGTCGCCAATACAGGGGTGATATAGCACCCCCACAAGTTATAGGTATAAATTTATTATATTACATTTATCACTGCGACTGGAGAATAACATTGAGGATATGAAATAATAAAGAATGCAAATAAAGCACGGAATTGCGAGATGTTAACTATATAGGCGCCTGGTCTATTTTCTTTTAGCTCGCCCGTTTCAGATAAATCAAGTAGCCCCATACTCAAGAAGCGGAAGATCAGTGCTTGTCGCTCATAAAACTTCTCCAAATAGCTTGCCCCACATTAAAAAAATTGTTTTATCGAGATAAAATGTGAAACGTATATGTAAGAGCAATGTACGAGGAACACAGTTGAAGCGACACTAAGGAAAAAACAATTCTTCTATTATCAGTAAATTACTTTTAAAATTCCATAATCACCACGCTGGCCGCGACGAGAGTCTGTGTATGCGAGAAAACGCGCAAAAAGAAAATGCGGTGCCGACGCCACCTTGAAAATAGTGCGACAAACACCGTGACGTCATTAATTCTGACGGCGTCTACTGGGATCTACGTAGTTCCTAATCGGTAAAACTTAAGTACATTGACTTCTGACAGGGTCATAGACTCAACATACCAAGTTTCAAGAAGTCTCGTTGACCCAGTGTCCCCAAAACACGACAAATACAGTGTGAAATCCGTGACGTCACGCACGGAGATTTCGGCGCGAAATTTAAAAAATTGAACTTTGCCCTTGATTTTCTCCTTATGATGGTGAATCTAACTACATTCGAGTTCTTACAGTACACTTTATCAGTCTTAGCTGATTCATTGTATCACCTTAGAGTCCATTTAAGAACTCAGCAAAGTCCGAGCCCGGCCCGACTTGAGCCCGCCACCTCAAACCCGGGCCCGGCCCTAAGCCCGGAGCTTCAGACCCGAGCCCGGCCCGGGCCCGCCGTGAAATGTACTTTACCCGGACCGGCCCGGCCCACGGGCCGGGCCGGGCCCGGGTTTTCGGGTAGGCCCGAGCCCGTGCAGTGCTTTAGTTCAAGCTAATGGCTCGATACTGACGCCTAAGTTAGACAAAAAAAAAAGAAAAAGCGGCGTCACAATATCGGCCACACTTTCTCGCACGGTTTTTATACCAATGAAAGCAAGAGTATTTTCGCTCGCTCGTACTAGACACAGGTACCTGAAATTGCCGACAGTAATTACAGCGAAAACCTTAGTGTTTTCAATTTCCCAATCATTTTGCGAAAGTTTACTGCAACGATTCAGGAAAATATTTCTTAAAGAGCTCTTCTTTCTCTCTCAGCCATGGCGCTGCCCGTGGGTGTTGTGAAATTAATTTTCCACAAGTCGTTCAAAGCTTACTCTGAGAAACCGGAGTTGTTTCTCTTTTTAGCGTTCATTTTGCCAATGTGCATAAATCGAGGGTGGCGATGAGATGTGTACGATAACAAAAGAGACATGGCACGTACTACGTAGCATCGATTGATGAGCGTAATTTACTTAGCAATATGGTGCGGAGCTGTCGGTCTGCAAACTACATTTTTTGACGCATGTTTGTTCTCTAACCCTCTACTTACTTTTTCTTTTGATCTACATGTTTCCTTGAAGCGGGTGTAAACGTTTTTTTATTCTTTGTGTTGTCAATTTTTATATTGTCAACACGAAAGTGCTTCATGCCGGCGTCCACCAAGACTACCATGACGTATTTCCGTCACAGAAGTACGTCAGCAAAATGAACGCCATCAGATGGCAAAGAAAAAACTAAGAAAAAGTTCCGTTGACAGGAGTCGAACCCATGACCTCATCGTCCGCTACGATGGCTGGCGGGCGTTTAGCCCGCTGAGCTACCGCCAAAAACATAACGGGGGTTACATGAACGCGCCTTTTATCTGCCACATTTTCTTCTCACAGTGCTCTTATATAACGGGGTGGTGACGTGTGCCACCAGGCTCGAAAAAATAACTTCGTTGCCTCCACAATTAGCTCCGGTATGGTGGCTACGGCAACGCGCTGTTGCTACGACCATCCCATATGGCACTTCCAATAGGAGAAGTGTAATTTCGTCAACGCTTTAACACATCCCAAGGTGGCGGCTTTACCCCAAGCCTCGGTCATAACATCCATCCATGTCGAAAAATAGCTCCCAGTCTCCGACGCTCGCCTGGCTGTTGCACCGCATTCCCCGCATTCCCCGCATGCCCTGTGAAAATTAGCGGCCAGGCTAGAGGGAAGACGCGACGATCGTCGCGTTTCGCGACGCTTTGAAGGAGTGCATATCGAATATCAGTGCTTACTATGTGCTTACTGATGCCATCTTTGCGCGGGATTCACCATATGCGGTGTCCACATATATCTTGACAACTTCAGCTACCGCAAGGGTTAAATGATGATTATGGGCGTTAGTCGTCGGTACGGAGACGTGCCACAAGGCGTCAACGTGGGTGCGTCCACCATCAAGCGGTGCTATATCTGGCAAACAACAATAGACGTTGTACTAGCTCTCATATGTCAATTCACTATGAACAATCAGCTACTTCTGTGACGACACGTTTCATTTTTTGCGTTATACCGATTCTTATGACGGAGGGATCAGCCATCTTTTTTTTTATGTATGTTGATTTTCCGAAATGCGCCTACTAAATAAACACCACGGTATCCGAAAAGAAAACCGGCAGCAGTAAAGACTTCCTAGGGTTGCGTTTAACACGTTCTGCCTCTTGATTTACTGGTGTGAGCGATCGACGCATTCTGCACTTATGAGCTCAATTATAATGCGCAAATGCCACGTTTGTCGTTGTCAAAGCAGGTCCCAGGTCCAGAAAGCTGTTTGCGCGTAAGGTGCCGCAATGGGATTGCTCATATATGCCGGCACCAGTGCGCGATTTGTTGCTTACAACACACGACATGATACCTAAGGTACCGAACAACTACACCAACTACATATCTTATGTAAACACAGCTTTGTGAATCTGCGCCCAGAATTGTCGCATTTTAAGCAAGCGCTTCTACCCGCCGCATGCGGTTTGGGCGCGCCTTGCGAGTCTCGCATAGGGTGCCTTGATGCCCGCGCGCTCCGCTCCGTGCTCCGCTGAGGGTGAGGACAGGCGCGTCGTCTGCTACGACGGTCGCCATTGCGAATCCCGCCGCAGCTCGGCAGCATGCGAAACGCGCTACACAAAGCGCTTGCGGTGCGCGGATACGTCCGGAATTAAGTGCACACTAGTGAGCTTTCTCTTTTTCTTTTCTTTTTTGAAGCTTGGGCAGCTTTTATTGCTGTCGTTGCCTAAATGTTTATCAAGGAAGCATGTAATTCATGTAAGCTGACGGCCTGTGCATGTGTTATGTGCTAGAGGTAGACGTAGACTCTGTTATGTTGAAAACGAATCCTCTTCCTTACGCCGGAAACGACAAAGTCTAAAGCCTTACTTAATTTTCTCGTAAGCTCTGCATTCCAAATACACAAATAATCGCTTAAAGTATTTGTATACATGTCAGCAGCAGCACTATATGTATCTGAACTAGAGCACTGCACGGGCCCGGGCCGACCCGAAAGCCCGGGCCCGGCCCGGCCCGGCGTTTCCTGGCGGGCCCGGGCTTGAGGTTGCGGGCCGCGCAGGACTCGGGCCCGCTCATTAATAGGCGTAAGTCGGGCCTTCGAGCACAAGCGAACGTTATGCCTTGCATGGTCTAAGGCATTCTGTGCCAATTAGCTTGATTAGATAATCATATTGTACATGGCGATAACGTTTCCGGGACGACGTTAGAATATGAACGATTTATATTTCGTCTGCTTTTGGTGACTGTTCACCATATATAACGTTAATGTTTTTATCTTGCTGCACCAAATTATTAATCAGGACAGGAGCCTCTTTTAAAAAATTGTGTAATTAATGTTTCCAAAGCGAGTGTAGAAAAGAGCATTAAAGAAAATGTCCCGGGTTTGCTTCTATCCACTTTTTCGTGTTAGTTGTACACTACTTCTAAATAAATTTTGTTGCTATGTTTTATTTTCACTATACTGTTATTTTAATGACTTGCCATGTGCCATTCCATGTAACACAGAACCTCTAAAAGACGTCTCGAAACGGCTACGGACGGCTATAAACGTCTTGGTTTACGAGAAGATCAAGAATAGACATTTTTAAAAAATAAAGCACTTAGGCAATATTTCATTTATATTCCTTGTATCACGTGCCAAGACTACGATATGATTACGAGGCGCGCCGTAGTGAGGACCGGATTAATTTCGACCACCTGGAGTTCTTTAACGTGCACCTAAAGTACACGGGTGTTTTGCATTTCGCCCCATCAAAATGCAAACGTTGTGGCCGCGGGAATCGCACCCGCGTCCTAGGACTTAACAGCGAAACAGCTTAACCGCTGAGCTACCACCGCGGGCAAAGCAACATTTCGATGCATGTGCACACCGGATTTTCCGTCCGATCGCCCGCTACAAAGCGCAAGGCATCATTAATCATCATCATCATCAACTAATGATGATGGCCCCGGCCGGGCCATCATCATTAGTTGATGATGGCCCGGCCGGGCCATCATCATCATCATCAACTAATCTAGATGGCCCCGGCCGGGCCTGGTCATGAACAAGCGCACCCTGGATAAGTTTAGTAATGAACGCCCAGGTCGGGCCTGGGCTTGGAACCACTGGCCGGGGCCCGGCTCGGGCTGGGTTCGGTCATGTACACCCGGGCCCGGGACGGGCCCAAGCTTGGAACCACGGGCCCGGGCTGGGTAGGGGCTTCATAAAGCGGGCCCGGGCAGGGCCCGGGCCGAAAAATCAGGCCCGTGCAGTGCTCTAATCTGAACACACACAATTTGGTGTTGCGAAGCTACCTAAGCGCGATTAAGGTGGCTCATTTTGCTAAGTTTACATATTGTACACATATCATACATATCATACATATCGTTTACATATCATACATATTGTACACAGAATAAAGGGCCGAGGGGCAGTATGGTGCGAATATCCTGCTAAAATGAAACGAAAGCTTCTTTAACATTATTATTGCTGACATTTCTTGCTCTCAGTCTGTAGCCGCTACTGTATCGGCACTCGAGTTGCACCTTGAGTCCTTATCAAAACGATGAATACGTTGTTGAGTAGTATGCCGTAAAACTTTGTATGCGCGCAGTATTACTGCGTTTTTCCTTCTTCATTTTGTATCTGCAGTTTCTTTTTCTGTATCTGCACATTTTCTCGCATGCCTAATTGCATGCACATTATTATTGAGTGTTTCCTTTACACTTTGTGCAGCAGATGCACGGCGTCGTTTATTTGTCTCTTTTAATAATAATAATATCTGGGGTTTTACTTGCCAGAACTATGATGATATGATTATGAGGCACGCCGTAGTGGTGGGCTCCATCAATTTTGACCATCTGGTGTTCTTTAACCTGCACTGACATCGCACAGTACACGGGCCTCTAGCATTTCGCCTCCACCTAAATGCGACCACTGCGGCCGGGATCGAACCCGTGACTTTCGGGTCAGCAGCCGAGCTCCGTCACCACTATACCACCGTGGCGGACGTATTTTTTAAGGCGAAAGCCTTAAATGCCTCATCAAACGCGAAATTTGACCGTCGGCGTCCCGCGTCTACGGCGTCAGCGTACCACGACGTCGGGGACCAGGGATGCAAAAAATCGTCACGTGATGACGTCATCATTGCTTCAGAAATTTTGGCGTGACGTCATATGATGCCGTTATCACATGACATCGTAGCTTGGTCAAAAGTGGGCAGATCACGGAGGCAGTACAAAACCAGGTGAGGTCCTCCGATCTTGGAGGCAATGCAAAACCGCGCTTTGTGCGCAAAAAACTGAGAAGGAGAAGATGGCTTTCGCTTTCGAGCCGTCTTAAGCGAACGCATAAGGGAGCCTGTGAGTTTTTATTAACTGGTTTTCCATGACGCACTCATTGTACAACTTGGCTTTGTTTCTTGTATTTTTTTACTGACATAGCGTGTCTACTGTACACAATGGTTCCCCGTCTTCTTGTTGTTTTCATGCGTCTTCTTTGCATAGACGCTTCGCGAAAACTGTTTGTACGCGCATTCACGTATGAGCCTTCACGGCTTACATTATTAAGAAATAAATTATGCTTGCTCAAAGAAATAAAATACTGAATGTGTGTGTGTGTGTGTGTGTGTGCACGCGCGTTAATATCCAGTGTACAGGCCATTTATTTGTGCGCATTAATGCTGCGCTGGCAGAAGCAATCACACAAATAAAACGCAGATTACACAATAAAACACAACTGCCACTAGTCGATTCACAGTGATCGTAAATGACTAAAAAAACAGGAACTGCGTAATTATTTAAGACAGGACGAAAATGTAACCTTGAAACACAGAAACAGGGAAGGATAAAAAACATTTAACTGCAGACATACATACATGGGCATCAGACCAGCACAGAAGGCGTACTTGAAACACGGAAAGGAATATAAAAAACAAGAACCCGCCGTGGTTTTAGTTATGGTGCTTGACTGGTGACCAGAAGGCTGCGGGATGGAATCCCGGCCACAGCGGCCCCATTTCGATGGAGGTGAAATGTCAGAGGCCCGCGTACTTAGATTTAGGTGTACGTTAAAGGACAACAGATGGTCAAAATATCGGGAGCCTTATCGGGGTTCTTGGGACGTAAATTCTCAGAAATAATTATTATTAGGAAAAAAAGAAGGATCTGATCTGCAGACAAGCACGCATAATATATTCCATGATACATTTCAAAATCAAAGGCAGATACAGGACCAACCAAGTGCAGTGAACAATGTTCGCGAAGAAAAATGCAGGATTCATGCACACGTGAACCAAAGCATTTTAAGCATGTAGTTGATATCAGTGTGTCCATTTATTACGCAAGGTTAACACCGGCAGAAGTTATCCTTGCATGTGCGTTCGAAATACCGGACGGAATACCGGCTGCAGGTGCATAATGTGTTCTTCGGATGCCGCTTGTTACGTTTGATTTTTACTATCCAAAGAAACCTCGTATCTTCTAAAACGATACAGCTCCCAGCGTTTCTGAAATGATTGGTGCACTGCGGCACGCAACACCCGGCCATGGTGACGGTAGCGAGCGCATAAAACTGGAGGGAAACGAGCACCGACCTAAAAACAGCACGCGCGCCACACACAAGTGACCGGGCGGGGGATTCAAAATGGCGGCCACGCTGCCGCCAAGGCCGAGGAGGCGGCACCTGCCCTTTCAAAGGCTGACACCACTCTAAGCGGGGGCACTCTAGTCTCGCACGCTAATGGCGGCCGAGAGTGACGGGCTATTCGCCGCGATAGGGTAGCCGCGAGATCGGGCTACAGGTGGCAGCACCGTCGCGGCGCCAGTGTGGATAGGCGGTCGTGGGCGCGCATACAAACGCACACAACAGCGCTTCGTTGTGAGCGATTTGACCCGGTTTCCGGCAAACAAAATGCGTTGACTGCAGCTTTCTGGTAATATGTGCGCTCTTCACTCCCGAATTAAAGCACGA
Organism: Rhipicephalus sanguineus; assembly: GCF_013339695.2. NCBI lineage: Eukaryota > Metazoa > Arthropoda > Arachnida > Ixodida > Ixodidae > Rhipicephalus > Rhipicephalus sanguineus. The sequence continues at coordinate 37,860,290 of NC_051178.1, forward strand.
AGCGCGCCGAATGTTACTATTACTTGTTAGAGAAGCGCATTCTGCCAATGAATGGGGTTGCTCTCCTTCAGCAACAGTCGGCGTTTTCGCAATGGATGACGTTTTCTTGTTTTATTTGTACATGTTCAGCTTGTGTTCCACCTACTACGCACTGCTGTAGCGCGACTGAATTAAGTATTTACTTCTTGTTCATCTGAATACCCCCCAACAAAAAGAAAGCCCGTATTCCTGCACGATAACTCGAAATAGCACCTCGTGCACTGCGTGCTCAAATTTTCATCCGCATTTTTTATTCAGTTCTCCAATGTAGGACAGTTGATAGGTTTACTGAGGAAGGCTACGTGGCTGACAGCGCTTTAGCGCTACAGAAGCGTTTAACACGCACACGCTTGTTTTTATTCTAGTAACAACACAAAAGTAACTATACAGTACGGAACTTTCTTCGATTAATTACTTGCACGACAGTAATGGAACAAAGGCCCGGTTATTTCACGGGACAAAAGTACGTTTTTTCACGCGAATTATGTCCGCTGCCTTCCGTCAATATATTACAACGCAACACAAACGTTCAAGATAATGTAAAGCAAAAAAGATGTGGCTTCGCGTGAAATTACTACGACATAAATATAAAGTGCGCCGTTTGGATTAATTTTGACCATTGGAGTTATTTAACGTGTACCTTAATATAAGTACACGGGTGTTCTTGTATAAATTTCGCCACATGTTAAAATTGCGCAAGGCAACTCAGTTTTGCGATTTCCATTTTGTGTTCGTTTTAGGGGACAATTTAAGTACCGAAGTGTCAGACGTGACTTGACAAAAAATATTTCTGTGTAGTGGGACCAGGACCATACACAACTAAAGCTCGTCGCGTAACCTATAAGCGACAGTCCCGAAGTTATACACCTAACCACAACCCGCAAGTGCATGAGAGCCCTTTTTTTTTACCACTGAGTCACTAAAAGGCTATATTCACATGAGATTTAATACTTCTCATATTTAGGACAACGACAAGTGCACTTTTTTACAATGCGCGTGAACCACAGAGCGGCACCTACACTGATATAACTCTCGTGAACGGAGGGTACAATGACCACACAGAGCACTCTTGACAAGTGCACTCACTGACCTTATTGCAGTACATATACAGCCGATCAAGGCCAAATGCTTCTTTACGTCGCGTTAGGCATACGTACGAGCGGTTAAAGTTGCACTAACGCAACGGAACAAACCGCCTTCTGAGGACCTGCATGACGTTCGCACACATGCAAACACAACGTGGCTAGCAGACGACGCATGGAGCAATCCACACTAGGCGCGGTTCAGTCAGAAGCCGCCAGGTGGCGACTCCGCTCGATCTCGCGGCCAATAGCTGACGGGTAGGAGGAAACGGTGCTGAGAGGAGGTGTTTGCGCTACATTTGAAAAATACAGGAACCTTAATGCGACCTAAAGTCAATGGAACGGGAAAAGTACCGTATTCGTTTTCTCTTCGCCGCCGCGCGCTTCCCGCTCCACCCCCTCGCGCACGCGCGCTCGCGACTCGTTTCCTGTGGTCACGTGGTCATTTCGCGCCTTAAATGGTCTTGCTCACTCGCCTTGCCTGTTTCTCTCGGCCGCCAAAGCACGATGCTTTGGAGGGTGATCCTTTTTATAGCTTCAGAAAAGCGTACACGAACTTTACGGTATCGTTCGGACGATTGATCGTTAACAATACCATCAAGAGATCGAAGAATGTCTGGGTGCAGCGCTTTTGAATGCAGCAACCGACGAGAAGCGGGCAAAACGCACTTTGCTATTCCGAGCGGGGCAATAGACGCCTAGCGACTGGCTGTGTGGCTGCACAGAATACGGCAGGAGAAATTATGTTCCTATGAATGATACCCGCCTTTGTGAGGTAAAAAATTCATAGAGTATTCGCAAATGCTGTTTCGCGGAATGTTCATATTGCGGGGTACCTCGTATTACGTTTGGCGCCAAATTAACGCCTTTGGGCTCACAGATAACGATCAGCACGCTACATGCATGCTGTTGTTGCCCATATTCATGCTTTTGCAACGTAACATGCACCGAGCTGCGAATTCTTCGTGAGCGTTCGCCACATATTGTTTTATACACAACGAGATATGTGTGGCATAGTTGTTCTTAAAGGGACACTAAAGGCAAATAACAATTTATGTCAGAGTGAAAGCTCAATGTATGACAGTGTCTAAAACGGCAATATTGCCACCAGCCCAACATGACAGGTACGGCGAGCGCGAGCCAATAATCCACAAGCATGGAAGAAGATGTTCTGGGACAGTGCGCACTCTCGCTCTGAGTTGTTGTTGTTGTTGCGTTGGCAGCCATCTTCCCACTCTTGTGTGCGTCTCTCTGCCGGTGCAGTATTTCCCAGTTCAAGTCCTTCTTTAGCACGTGCCAATATTATCAACAGCAGTGCCCTACTTACCGAGAAATTAAGCTAAATGTATCACACGATGAGCGCCACGAGCGGCACATTTTCAGAATGATCCCGATGACGTATGAGAGTCTGCCTACAATTAATCACTAGTAATCAAACTAGCAGCAATGAAAAAAGAACCTTCTGTGCATCAAGAGACGTAATAAAATGCTGCTTGTTCGTTTCTTTTTGATTCATGGAAAAAAGAACATCTTTGGCGTTGCCATGGGGAACGGCGCGCGCGGTTCAAAGGTTCCGTTTTCGGCGAACTGCGCTTCGCCCAGTGCCCCGCTTCGCTCACGCGGTCGCGTCTCAGTGGTAGTTTCGGTAGCGCGTACTGCCGCGTGTGTTTTGCGCGCTCGTGAAAGTCTCTCTGACAGAAAGTTCGACAAAATGCCGCATGCATGTGATGTTGCCGGATGCCCGAATGGTGCACGCCGCAAGTGCACGCCGCCGCGCAGTAAAGGCGGGCAACGTTGGGCACGGCAGCAGTGACGTGTGAGAGACTGATTTTAGGCGGGTGATTTGAAGTGCGCTAACGCGAAGCGGACCATTAAAGCGTGATTTTATTTCAAAATAAGCACTTCCTTGGCATAAAGGTAGCACTACGAGGTTTCTGGACCGCTTTTTAAACAATCAACGTCGACTTGAGATTTGCCTTTAGTGTCCCTTTAAAGCTCCTGAAAGCGAATGACGACCACATTTCCTGAATGACAAGAGTTCTGTATGCTCAGTAGGGCGCAGTATGGGCGCAGCTGTGGCATCAGTATGGGCGCAGCTGTGGCAAACTTGCAGTGAAATAAATATCGGAGGGGTCACTGTGCATCTGTTGTATGGCTGCATGTAGTTTCCATACGCATGCACGTCACGTATTCTAGCATGTAACGAGGCGATCAAAAGAAATGTGAACAGCGCGGCGCCCGCGTACGCTGTTCGCATTGTTTCCATCGCGCTCTTAGCTACGCCAGAATCATTATCAATAGCATCATGCGCGTGCCAACAGACGCTCGCCTGCTCCTCTCCGTGCTTTGCTCTGTCGACAACAGCCGCCGTGACGTCACCTGTATGATTAGGTGACGTCCCGAGCAGGAGACGCTGTCAGTGGGCGAACAAGAGCCTGTGTTCTGCTTGCAGAGGCGCACGCTTCTTGCGTTTCCATCTCGGACGCTGACGAAGGGCACTCGGAGAGCTGGATAGACGAGCCCATAGGCCTCCCAAGCTCGGCCAGGGGGCGCTGCGTCGCACGCGTTTCGCCGCCTTTCTAGCAAAAACCGGTCGCTCCACCGCCCGCGCCTGCCTTTTGACTGCGCTGTCTCAGCACGTTCCCGCACCCTGCACGCGCTGTTCTCTGCTCGCCGTGCACGTGCAGCTTCACGTGTCGCTTCCTCTGAAGGTTTAGAAAAATCCCAGAGATGGAAAAAACGTTTTCACGGTGGGAATCTCACCAGAGGAGAACGGTTGATCGACAACCTTTTCGTGACCGAGCAGGTCGTCAAGGGCGATGCTGTTTGTGCGAGCGCTACGTGCGTGCCGATGCTGAACGGGCACATTTCTTTGACATGAATAGGGAGGTGACTGCGCGAGTTCTGTAATTATGTTACCGGTAAAAAGCACATTCGTTGCGGCAGTCGTGTCTACTCGGATCTCGAGCTGTCATTAAACACCCAGCACGCTTTCGCGTGCGTTTTCTATTGATAACTTTTCGATCGCATGGATGCCAAGTTTGCCGGCCGGCTTTAAATTTATTATGAGCTCAGTGTGAAGAGCATAAATTTACATCTGTCCTGTTGAGTCACTGGCTGCATCGCAATGCGCAGTGTTCAGTTTCGTGGGAGTTTCACTTTTGCCGAGGTTTGCATCGAATGATAACAACGTCGGATCGCAAGTTTAATGTCACCTTGGATTTTTTTAGAGCTCCCTTTGACAGCATAATGATACGCTCAAAAAAAAAATCATGCCCACTTCGACCATGCATGTTTCTTGCAGAGGCGTGTTTCATTTCGAATAATATCGACGCCTGATCACGCACCGTGCTCGCTTATTCTAACGTCGCTTTGGTTGTTTCGACAGCTCGCTTGGTCAGCATCATACTATACAGGGGCGTAGCCAGGGAGGGGGGGGAGGGGTTGGGGGGGGGGCTCAAACCCTCCTCGAAAGTTTTCAATTTTGCTTGCGTATATGTACACGCACACATACAAACGCACGAACATAAAGTATGGTTGGACCCCCCCCCCCCCCCCCGAAAAAAATTTCTCGCTACGCCCCTGATACTATACAATACCCACTGGGATTACTCATGTTTATGATTATGCCGAGATTTGTGCCCAATGATAAACGCATCTGAATTCGCGAAGCCATCGAAAATTTAAGTGCCGCCTTGGTGGGGGACTTCGGATTAATTTCGGCCACCTGGGGTTATTTAACGTGTACGTAAATCTAAGTACGCCGTTGTTACTGCATTTCGCTCCCATCGAAATGCAGCTGCCGTATGCGTGAATCGAACCCATGACCACGATATTAGCAGCGAAATACTTCAGCCTGCTAAGCAATCACGGCGTGTCGTATGCAAGGCCAATATAAACGCTCAGTGCAAACATGCAGCTTAATTCTGTTTACAGGGAGCCGCGACGGGAAATGTACCGCAATCAGCTGAATTAAACACTTAGTACTCACGGTACGTTATTTAAACTGTGGTGTAATAAGCCCACATGCTCCGCTGCTGTCACATTACAAATGGTTGACTCGGAAAGCCAGCGCGCAATCTAGAAACGTACAGCGGCTGTCTACTTGTTGTAGCTTCGGTTCACAAACGCACTTCCCTTTCAAATGAGCACGATCATCGCGTTTCTCCCCGTTAATAGTTCGTAATACTGTGCACGACAAAAAATTGCTTCAAGGTGACAAGACCGCGAAAGCATCGCGGCGAACTGCCATAATCCACTCTTGACGCCTCTGCTCCTCGCACTGCTTGCGTTGGAAACGGTAGAACTTGACGGGAAGTTTTCGGCCCTTCGTCATTTTTAAACATTTGTGACAGTTCACAATGCAGCAGGACTGCGTGCCTGCTTTCGAGTACGACGAAGGAACGGCACCCATAGCGTGAAAAATGCGAGATAAAAGCCCCGGGGAGCTAGGGTGCCTTGATGCCCGCGCTCTCCGCTGAGGGTGAGGACAGGCGCGTCGTCTGCTACGACGGCCGCCATTGCGAATCCCGCCGCAGCTCGGCAGCATGCGAAACGCGCTACACAAAGCGCTTGCGGTGAGCGGATACGTCCGGAAATAAGTGCACGCTAGTGAGCTTTCTCTTTTTCTTTTCTTTTTTGAAGCTTTGGCAGCTTTTATTGCTGTTCTTGCCTAAATGTTTATTAAGGAAGCATGTAATTCATGTAAGCTGACGGCCTGTGCATGTCTTATGCGTTGGATGTAGACGTAGACTGTTATGTTGAAAACGAATCCTCTTCCTTACGCCGGAAACGAAAAACTCTAAAGCCTTACTTAATTTTCTCGTAAGCTCTGCATTCCAAATACACAAATAATCGTTTAAAGTATTTGTATACGTGTCAGAAGCAGCAGTATATGTATCTGAACACACACAATTAAGTGTTGCGAAGCTACCTAAGCGCGATTAAGGTGGCTCATTTTGCTAAGTTTGCAAACAATTTACTCGTTTATTATAAATGGCATCATACATATATTGAACAAAGGGCCGAGGGTCAGTATGGTGCGAATATCCTGCTAAAATGAAACGAAAGCTTCTTTATCATTATTATTGCTGACATTTCTTGCTCACAATCTGTAGCCGCTACTGTATCGGCACTCAAGTTGCACCTTGAGTCCTTATCGAAACGATGAATACGTTGTTGAGTAGTATGCCGTAAAACTTTGCATGCGCGCAGTATCAGTGCGTTTTTCCTTCTTTTTGTATCTGCAGTTTCTTTCTCTGTATCTGCAGGTTTTCTCGCATGCCCAAATTATTGAGTGTTTCCAATACTGTTTTACACTTTGTGCGGCATATGCACGGCGTCGTTTATTTGTCTATTTTATTAATAATAAAATCTGGGGTTTTACTTGCCAGAACCATGATATGATTATGAGGCACGCCGTAGTGGAGGGCTGCATGAATTTTGACCAACTGGTGTTCATTAACCTGCACTGACATCGCACAGTACACGGGCCTCTAGCATTTCGCCTCCACCTAAATGCGACCGCCGCGGCCGGGATCGAACCCGTGACTTTCGGGTCAGTAGTCGAGGACGTATTTTTTAAGGCGAAAGCCTTAAATGCCTCATCAAACGCGAAATTTCACCGTCGGCGTCCCGCGTCTACGGCGTCAGCATACCACGACGTCGGGGACGAGGGATGCAAAAAATTATCGTCACGTGATGACGTCACCGTATGACGTCATCACGGCTTCACAAATTTTGACGTGACGTCATATGATGACGTTATCACATGACATCGTAGCTTGGTCAAAAGTGGGCAGATCACGGAGGCAGTGCACAACTAGGTGAGGTGCCTCCGATCTTGGAGGCAATGCAAAACCGCGCTTTGGGCGCAAAAAACTGAGAAGAAGATGGCTTTCGCTTTCGAGCCGTCTTAAGCGAACGCATAAGGGAGCCTGTGAATTTTTATTTCATTAACTGGTTTTGTATGACGTACTCATTGTACAACTTGACTTTGTTTCTTGTATTTTTTTACTGACATGGCGTGTCTACTGTACACAATGCTTCCCCGTCTTCTTGTTGCTTTCATGCGTCTTCTTTGTATAGACGCTTCGGCGAGAACTGTTTGTATGCGCATCCCTGTATGAGCCTTCAGGGCTTACATTATTAATAAATAAATTATGCTTGCTCAAAGAAATAAAATACTGAATATGTGTGTGTGTGTGTGTGTGTGTGTGTGTGTGTGTGTGTGTGTGTGTGTGTGTGTGTGTGTGTGTGCGCGTGCGCGCGCGAGCGCGTTAATATCCAGTGTATCGGCCATTTATTTGTGTGCATTAAAGCTGCGCTGACAGAAGCAATTACACAAATAAGACTCAAATTACACAATAAAACACAACTGTCACTGGTCGATTCAAAGTGATCGTAAATGATTAAAAAAAACAGGCACTGCGTAATTATTTAGGACAGGGCAAAAATGTAACCTTGAAACACAGAAACAGGGAAGGATAAAAAACATTCAACTGCACACATACATACATGTGCAGCACAGAAGGCGTACTTGAAACACGGAAAGGAATATAAAAAACAAGAACCCGGCGTGCTTTTAGTTATGGCGCTTGACTGGTGACCCGAAGGTTGAGGGATGGAATCCCGGCCGCAGCGGCCACATTTCGATGGAGGTGAAATGACAGAGGCCCACGTACTTAGATTTAGGTGTACGTTGAAGTACAACAGATGGTCAAAATTTCGGGAGCTTTCCACTATATACGGCGCCTCTCATAATAATATCGGGGTTCTTGGGACGTAAATTCTCACAAATAATAATTATTAGGAAAAAAGAAGGATCTGATCTGCAGACAAACATGCATAATATATTCCACGATACATTTTAAATCACAAAAATAGCGAAAGCAAAATCAAAGGCAGATAAGGACCAACCAAGTGCAGTAAAGAATGTTTGCGAAGAAAAATGCAGGATTCATGCACACGTGAACCAAAGCATTTTAAGCATGTAGCCGATATCAGTCTGTCCATTTATTACGCAAGGTTAACACCGGCAGAATTTATCCTTGCATGTGCATTCGAAATACCGGCGGGAAACTTACGCTGCCAGTGCATAATGTGTTCTTCGGATGCCGCTTCTAACGTTTGATTTTTACTGTCCAAAGAAACCGCGTATCTTCTAAAACGATGCAGGTCCCAGCGTTTCAGGAATGATTGGTGCACTGCGGCACGCAACACCCGGTCATGGTGACGGTAGCGATTGCACAAAACTGGAGGGAAACGAGCACCGACCTAAAAACAGCGCGCGCGCCACGCACAAGTGACCGGGCGCGGGGTTCAAAATGGCGGCCACGCTGCCGCCAAGGCCGAGGAGGCGGCATCTGCCCTTTCAAAAGCTGACACCACTCTAAGCGGGGGCGCGCGCATCGAGGCACTCTACGGGGAGCACGTTCTCCGCGCGCGCAATGGGAAAACCAAGCAAGAGCGACCCGTCCGAGCTACCGGAGGTTTCCCTTCTCTCCGCTGGGGCGGTGGACGGCGCTGCGCAAACTTGAGCGTTGGAGGCCTATAGCGAAGGAAAGAGCGAAACGAGAAAGCGCGTGCAACTTCGCCAGCGTTCGCTGTAGCCTCGGGCACAACCGCAACGCCAGAACTAAATTTTGACCTCTGGGTGGTTTAGGGGCCCTTTAACAGAGGCCGCTAGGGGGCCAACGTGAGCGGATGCCTGCAACGTCGGCTCTGGCAAACGGTACGTACTACTCCTACCCAATCTCTCCTACGGCCACTAAACTGCTCGAACAGCGACACAAGTGCCTAAGGAACACAGAGACACCGCCCATTCCGGGCAAGCTCCGACCTTCTGTGTGCTACGAACAATTAGTGCACCAAGACGCTGACCCTCCGAGCTAAGCCTCTCTGGGACTCCGCACCTCCGCCGACACTGCCAGCGACGCCTGCCGTTACATGGAAGTAGCGGTTGAAGGCCACACCATCACTGCAGAAGAGTTCCAGGCAGACCATTGGACACCTGTTCTCTACAAAGCCTACGCGTCCCGACCAGCCAGTTCACCAAAACCGTTTCTCTACCCCAACGCTACCTTCGAGGCGGCTAACCCAAACGCCAGGAACGCGGCGCACGACGCAGCAGCCGCTACTGGCAGCGGCACGACGCCAGCCCGCTTACCACCTGCGACCAAGGAGACTCGAATCACTGTGAAACGCAGCAAGCAGCTGCCACTGCTCCCACCGAACGCTATTCGCGTCGTCGTTCGCCCACGAGGTGAACTGCGACTTCGAGATATCCCAACCCCTCGACTCACGAAAGCAGTGCAGGCCGAACTCCAGATCACTCTACCCGACGACTTCTGTCTGCGCATCCACCCCACCAATAATACATTCACTGCGGCTACGACACACTCCTCAACAGCTGAGATTCTGAAGACGCTGACCTCACTCACTATTGGAGACCATACCTACCCATGCGTGGCGTACGTGGCAGCCCCACCGGGCGCTACAAGAGGAGTCATCTCAAACGCCTTTGACGACGAGACCCCAACGCAGCTGTACCAAGATCTGGTCAGACGAAATCCGGAGTACACTATACTCGCAGCTCGACGGATGGGGAAGACGCACTCCATTCTCATCACCTTCGACGCAAATGAAGTCCCGCACTCCATTAAATATATGGGAGCCATTCAACCGCTGCACTCCGTACCGAGGCAGTCCGGATGCCTGTACGAATTGCAGACAGCCTGGTCATCGTTATGACGTCTGCCCAAACCCCAAGTCTAATCTTTGTCCACGTTGCGGCACACAACACCTGCCCCAAGAACCTCCTTGCACGCCCAAGTGCATTCTGTGCGAGGGCTCTCACCTTACCGGCACTGGATCATGCAAAGGACGAAACCTTCACCAACCACGCAAACAGATAAAGCAACCAGAAACGCAGCAACAAGAACCGGTCGCGCACGGGGACAACTTTCCCCAGTTGTCGCCAGGGCCCACCCAGCCCACCCAGCCCAGCCAACACAAGCAAGCCTGGACCGGGCCGCTGAACAAAGACTGGGGCCCTCCCCGCTCTTCCTCCAAGCACGCATCATTCTTGACAGCGACTCCCACTCTACAAGACGCCCTGGCGAAGTCTCGGGAGGAGGCAGCGGCGGCCAAAGCAGAAGCTCAAGCAGCTCGAGCAGAAGCCGCAGCCCTTCGAGAACACATCGCGAAGCTCGAGGCCCAGATAAGTACTCTTGCCACAAGCTATCCAAATCCACCTACCCCCGCTCCAACTGCATCACAACCTCCTCCCCCCAATCCACCCACAGCCCCTATCATAGCCAACCACGTCAACTCTACTTCCTCCCCTCATTCTCTAGAGTTAGATGCTGACACGGAACTTCCTCGGCACTCAACTGAGTGCACACCGCCCCATCCCTCCACACACTCCTCTCTAACCGACATACCAAATCTGCTTGAGTCTTTTACTGCTCGTTTTGAGGCGAAATTGCAGGAAGCTATCACTAGCATCAATCAGGAATGTGCAACGCTCAAAGATGCGGTAGTACGTGTAACAACAGACAATGCTGCGCTTAATCACCGTTTTGATGCCCTAACTCAAGCATTCAATGACCGCTACAACAATCTTGAGTCACAGCTCAATTCTTTCGCAACCCGCCTTCCAAATCGAGACCTCACCCCTAGTAAACGCAAGAAGCCTAAGGCAGCCGAAGGGCAAGACAGCCCAATCCCTGCCGTCGCTCACGACTCCCACCCCGGCGCTGCGGCCCTGCCCTTATCGACTCTCATGATGGCAACTCCAAACCATAATCTTACACTCTGGCAGTGGAACTGCCGAGGTTTTGGCCAGAAGCGTCATGTTGTCCACCAACTTCTGTCTTGCGCTGTGGGACCCGACGTCCTTGCCTTGCAGGAGCCCTCTAACCCCCTCACCCTACCCGGCTATACTTCTATTACACCCACATCCCCTACACCCTCTCGGGTAGCGTTTCTAATTCATCGCTCAATCACCTCCATTTCCCATTGCTTAGCAGTTCAAGACATTGATCACCTTTTAATTGAACTTGTGCCGCAACATGCTAGAGCGACCAGTCCTGTTCATACTGAATGTATATAGCAGCCCTAGTGCCTACAAGGCAACTTCGAGCACCTCTTTACACTTGCGAAACGCTTAGCGAATAAGTGCCCTCTCCTCGTCGTGGGAGATTTTAACGCCCCACATACGGACTGGGGTTACCCGCGCGACACACCAAAAGGACGTCGGGTGTGGTTAGCAGCGCAACAAACCGGTCTCTTCCTACTCACAGATCCTACCTTTCCGACACGCACGGGAACAGTGTCTGTAAAGACACTACACCAGACCTTACGTTTGCACATCGCCTCCCTCATGCCACATGGTGCAACACGCAAGAGAATTTGGTAGTGGATCATTACATTATCGAAATTCTCTTAAATATGCAACTACCCCGCAGGCCTCGCAGAGGCTCCACTTTCACTAAGTGGGATTCTTTCCGCACATATAGAGCAAGCCGTACCCACGCCGCTATCACGGACATCACCGAATGGTCCAAACAACTTCGAAGTGATGTCCAATCTGTAACTTGTCCTATACGAGGAGGACTGCCCAAGCGACACAGTTGACTCCCGCCTCCTACATTTATGGGGCGCTAAAACAAGCTTAGAACGACGCTGGCAAAAGCAGCGTTGGAACCGGACTCTTAGACGTCGCCTCGCCCAGCCTCAGCAAAGAGATAGAGACCCACGCCAGCCGCTCTTTCACGACAAAACTGGGAATCACTTTGCAACAATTAGATGGCAATATGAGTTTGCCTCAGACTTGGAACTTGTTTAGGCACTTAATTGACCAACGCAGTCTAAAACTACCCAAAAGGCACAACCTCACAAACTCCTACATACTTCCGATATGGCCTCCACCAGAACTTCTTCCAGGAACTTCGAAATCATTACTTCCTTCCAACATATCCTGTAGTAACACACCCCGACTATACAGGTCTCCCTAATGACCTCACTGACGAACCCATTACAGTAGCAGAAGTTCAAGCGAACCTACAGAAAACTAAACACTTGTTCAGCCCCTGGTCCGGACGGGGTGCACAACAAAGCACTCCGCAATCTCGATGCCCAATCCATGCCGTCCTTACTGTTACTTTAATGAGTGCTGCAAAACGGCACCCTCCCACCTCAATGGAAAGACGCCAAGGTCATCTTTATACCCAAACCTGGGAAACCTCTGCTTACCTCTAACCCTCAGGCCCATATCCCTCACCTCATCTGTCGGCAAACTTATGGAGCATGTACTCCAAACAAGGCTTTGCCAGTACCTAGAAGGCAAGAATCTCATGCCCACTTGCATGTTTGGATTTCGTCCGGGTCTTTCCACACAGGACGTTTTCCTACAACTAAAACATCATATTCTCGACTCTAAAACCTGTGACACCAAAGCTATCTTAGGTGTAGACCTCACTAAGGCATTTGACAACGTTATACACTCAGCTATCCTACAGAACCTTGTAACTTTGGGAGTCGGTGCAAAGACGTACAACTACGTCCGAGACTTCCTCAGCCACCCGCAACAGCCCACTTACCTTTGGCGACCACACCCTTCCGGGCATCACGCTTGGCGCACGAGGTACACCCCAGGGAGCAGTTCTTTCCCCTCTTCTTTTTAACATTGCGCTTCTTCATCTGCCCCAACAGCTGGCTCAGATCCCCGACATCCATTTTAGCTTCTACGCCGACGATATCACTGTCTGGGCAAACCACGGCAGTGACGCCGAAATCGAAGAAAACCTACAACTGGCACCGACCACCATTGACACATATGTACGGGAGCGTGGCCTTACCTGTTCCCCTTCCAAATCAGAGCTCTTTCTCTACCGCCCGAAGCAATGTAATTCAGTCATTCCCCCCATCTCTCTCACGCTAGGGGACCATCCCATCCCACTAGTCTCTAAAATTCGTGTGTTAGGGCTAGTTCTCTACTCGCATGACGCACACGGAGAAGTCATAAGGACTCTCCAAACACACGCTCGGCAGACCACTCGACTGATTCGCCGCTTCGCGAACCGTCGGGCTGGCCTACGCGAGCGAAACACGCTACGCCTCACCCAGGCTTACATCATAAGCCGCACCACATATGCCCTCCCTTACATACCCCTCCGACAGAAGGAGAGAGACCGGGTTAACGCGCTAATACGAAGTTGCACGAAAACGGCTCTACGACTTCCACCCAGCACATCCAATGCCCGACTCCTCAAACTAGGTGTACATAACACATTTGAGGAACTCGCGGAAGCCACCTTTATGGCACAAAGATCTCGTCTGTCTAATTCAGTGGCTGGGCGCACTCTGTTGTCCCAATTAAACTTAACCCCAATTACACACTCGCCCGAGGGGGTCCCTCTTTCTTCTAACCTCCGCTCTCACCTCAACGTACCCCCAATCCCGAAGAATATGTACCCTGTGCGAGACGAGAAACGCAGAACGGCAAGGGCTCGGGCCCTCGAGAAACAGTATAGCGAGGACCATGACGTGGTCTACGTGGACGCAGCGGAATACGCGTCAGGATCCCGTATGGCCCTGGCGGTAGCTGACAGTCAGGCAAAGCTTCTAACGTCGTGCTCAATCATCACCAGTTCCTCCACAGAGGCAGAAGAGGCAGCCATCGCGCTTGCATTTGTTTCTACATCTGCCTCCACAATCATAAGCGACTCAAAATCAGCTATCCTGAAATATGCCAATGGCTTTATTTCCCGCACCGCTGCTCGCCTACTACGCTTCTGGCAGCCCCAGCGTTCCATAACGCTCGTCTGGACGCCAGCACATGCCGGCCTCCCTGGCAACGCGGAGGCTCATTCCCTAGCCCGAGGTCTCACATTCCGGGCAGGAGAAATGGAGCCCCCTCCACAGGCCGAGGAGCACCTGCTCTCCTTTCGAGATATTCTCTCGTATTATCGGGACCAACGAAGAGTATACACCCCCCCAGCCCCAACCCTAACCATAGCACAGGCCGCACATTGGCGACGCCTACAAACTCAAACTGCTCCATACCCCATATTACTAAACGCCCGATACCCAGACCAATTCTTCTCTTCATGCAAACTTCGCGGCAAACCAGGAGATTTCCTACACATCCTCCTCACATGCCCCACCTTCCCTCATCCCCCCATCACCGGCTGTGGCGGTGTCTTACTGGGAGTCCATCATGACCAGCACTTCTGCTTTCGATCAGCGTCGGATCATCTCCTGCGCGATGAAGAGGATTGCGCTTCAGGGACTTTCCTTCGCTTTGTAAGGGTGCCCCCTCATATTGAGGGAGCACCCACGTGCCATGTAGGGGGCTGGGCCCCCACGTTCACACACTGGCAATAAATGTTTCTACCACCACCACCCTTTAACAGATAGGTTACAAGCGATCAAACGTAAATGCCTGCAGCGGACCACGTAAGTGCCGTGCGCTTCGCATTTCTTTCATCGCGTTAGTACGCGCGCGTGCGTGCGTGGGAAGTGAAAATTGCACTATTTCTCGCCTAATCATTTAGATAACGGTATGCTTCATTCGGGTAGGGTGTACTAAAACAGGGGGAGTGCTCGGAACAGCCGTAGCACCAATGCACAGAAAGTGAAGCCAAAAGATGGTCAAGTCGCAATTGTGGCGCTGCGATCGGTATCCTGCAATTTGTCGTCACCGAAATACTGCAGATGTAGAATGCCCGCGTCAAACTTAAAAGACCCGGGTTCGAGATGCAGCTGTAGATGGGGGGTTTTTATTTTTATTGTCACTTGTTAAAGATGTACTGGGTTTTTTTGTTTCTTAAAACTAGTTACAAATGCTACGCTTTGTCATAAAAACTAACGCGAAATGTCAAGTAAAATACAAGTGAGAGTAAACATTCGCAGTATTGCGCAGTAAATACACAGCACAGTATTCAAACCTTCGCCGTTTCCCGCTTACCGAATGTCGACTACTTTCAGTTTTTCTTTTGCTGCGAGTGTTGCACATACCCGCATAACATGAACTGTGGTATGCGCGCATGTGCCACACGTGACTGATGGAAAGAAAAATGATGGAAAGGGTTTCATGACGTACGCGACAAGCATTTTGCGTTGTTCATGTCATGACCAGTGAATCGTGTTCTTCATACACTCACTCCCAGCTATGCCAATTTTGGTATATTGCAAGTTATGGAGAGGACCGGGAGAGCGCCCAGACGTAGGCGGTAGATAGATAGATAGGTAGATAGATAGATACGTACATTGGAACGGCCAAAGTGCCTGAGGTTCGCTAAGAAATGCTTCGCATTTAATATCTAAATGATGAAGTGTTTCTACGTATTTGAAAAGCTGTATTAACTAGGCTTGTGCGAATAGTAAATTTTAGGTTCGAAGCGAATAGTACTTTGGTCGAATAATTTCGAATCTAATTCTAATGTATATATTGAATATTAGAAAATGAGCATATTTGTCATGGCCTAACTAACCTTACAATATATTTTAAAATTGAAACATGTGCAAATGTCATTCTTCTTGGTTCAAAGGGAAGTGGAAGCAACTTTGAATAAGTTAAACCTGAATATAACGAAATTGACAAATTCCAGAAAGAATTCGTTATAAACAGGTTTTCGTTATATCCAGTTTCAGCACGAAAATTCGGAAAATAAACGCACCACAAAACACAAGGGGAAATGAAGGCTGAGCTCACCCAAAACATTTACTTAGCGGCAAAAAACAGCGTTATTTTGCTCTGTTGCTTGTTTGTGAGGGATGGCAATACTGAACGTCCGTACGACATCAATACAACGCCGCTCCGTCATCGTCTAGCCGTGACCTCTGAGATTGGCTCCGGCAACGCGGCGTCGCGTTGCCAGACACCGTGGTCGCGGAGTTTCCACCAGCACCTAATTTGACATCTCTTCGGTAGTGACGACACAGTTGTCAGCATTAAAGAAATATCGCAAAAGCTGCACGTTGTCACAGGCTGCTCCATGCGCGCGCAGCAAAACCCATGCACGCGCGCACGGCGTCGAAAACGAAGAGCAAACTCCATATGCGGTGCGGCCCCACACATGCGGCGCGAATTCGAAGCGTAGCGACACCGAGCAAGGTTTTAGGGGCGAAGCTCCTCAGGGTGTGGGCCTGTCCCTCCATTGTAGTATGTAGTAGTAGGGAGCCACGCATAGTGGGATGTATCCACTCCATGTGATAAAGATGACGACATGACCATGAAGAATAAGGGAATAAGTGCGTTCCATTATAGTGGAATGTACCCACTACACGTGATAACGATAACGATGACGCTGATGACCATGAAGTATAAGCGCGTTCCATGACGATGACGACTGATGACCATAAGGAATAAGCGCGTTCCAGTATAGTGGAATGTACCCACTACACGTGATAACGACGACGATGACGCTGATGACCATGAAGTATAAGCGCGTTCCAGACCACACATTCTGCCATGGATGAAAACGATCGTGAACACGCTCTCGCCCTCGAAAGGCAAAACGGCAACGCCGACAACAAACGTTCCCCTGAGCTTAAAGGGACCGACAACCAAATTTTGCGGTACCCGTTTTCTTGACTGCAATGGGAAGCTTACCGGTCAGAGCTTCTAATCACGGAGTGGTAACGCGGAGAACGCCGTAAAACATTTGTAATCAGAGTTTTTCGATCTGCAGCGATTATGCAGTCTTAATATCACATGCTGCAAACAGTGAGAGGTGAGCGCGATAGCGATTATACGCCAGCAGTGGTGACAAGTTATGCCCTAAGTATAAAAAGGCAATGTTACGTTTGCAAAGCCTGCGGCGCCGCGACTACTGCTTTCTAGCCTATTAAAATTATTTTACAATAGTTATAGCGTTTTTCTGGGGCTTCTTGTAGAAGTACTTTGGCCGTACACAGGTCGCTTTATCACATTTTAGTCAAGCCAAGCCAAGCTAAGCCTTCGAAAACGAAACAAGTGGTAGGATACACCAGCAGTGTTGTTCATGAAGTGGTAGCAATCCTCCACAGAACAGTAAGTCGATGGCATTTTGCGAGCAGCAGCGCATACTCGCGTGCTACTCTTCAAAAGTCCGATACAACGAGAGCAGATGAGAGTCGAGCTACGCGGGAAACGCCGCCGGACGCCTCGCGCATGCGCCGCAGCCTCCGTTTCACTGGAAGCCGCGAAAGCGGCGCCGCATCTCATGTTTTACTTCTTTTACCTTAAAAACAAACGGGATTTGACAATAACATACATATTCAACATTTCAGCCCTTGTTCTGGTGCGTGTAAAAGCATTGGACTACGTACAACAAAGTGCTTAAGACTGCATACGTCTAGTTCATGGCGCTCGCGCTAGGCTGCGCGACATGCCGGTTTTTGTTACTTTTAAACGCGATTTAAAAAAATATAAATCCTACTCAGATCGCGAAAAGTATTCTGCAATCTGTCACTATAATTCACGGCCTTTTCATTTCCACCAGGATCTAATCACCCGTTCTGGCCAGTTGTCGGTCCCTTTAACGTCATATATGAGGACCCCCGCGTTTGTGTGTCAGGTCTTTGTGATGATCGAGTGGGCAAAATTTACGGGGATTGACGGTTTACCTAATTACCTCCGGTGCTTCGCCCACTCATCATCATTCACTTCGTGGATATGGCGTGATTTTTTAAGAGCTGGCTCGCCAGCTTCTTAAGCTGGGGCGAAGTCCCGCGCCGTACGCGTAACCTTAGTTCCAGAGGCGACCGCTACAGGCGCAGCTCGCGCAAGAGGTCTTCTTCCTCTTGTTCTTCGAGCGCCTTGATGTTGATAATAACGCAGGCAAAACCACATATAGCATAGCCAACTGAAGCATGGGGCGCTCGCTCCACGCCGGCGCGTGGTCTAGCTTGATAGGAGACCGCTAGAGGGCCACAACTGCGCGCTTCCTCTCTTTCGACAGTCGTCAGTCAGTGCGCTTCGATACTAATTACATGAACGAAAAAGACAAGGCGGCGGAGCAGAGGGCTCGCAAGGCAGCAGCAACGCGGGCTCGCCGCCAAAGACCCTGCGGTGAGAGCTCGCGAGGCCACAGAGAGACGTCAGCGTCGTGCGGACCCCGAGATACAAGCCCGCGAAGCCGAAGCAGCGCGGAAGCGGCAAGAGAACCTCAAAGAGCTACGGGCGCGGGACGCAGCGGCCAAGCGCCGAAAGCGGTCGCTACCTGAAGTTGGTGGCGCCGACGCGATTTCCTCGACCACACGTTCGGCCACAGCTGCAAGGTCTGCGACCGCTTGTGGTTCGACAACCTGACCACAATCGCCACTATAACAACGTGCCACGTCTTTATATGACAGCAGGAGCATTCACGGTTTACCCGATTATCTCCGAGCCAGATCCTCAATCATCATTCACTTCGTGGTTATGACGTGATTTTTCTTTAGTGGCGTCACCTGGTGTCACGTTAATGAAGTGCAGTTCAAAGACTACTGCAACAACCGAAGAGTGACGCTGCCAACGCAAAAGCCGATTTTCTTTCCTTTACTTTAAAAGAAAACCGGCGCGGCTAGCGTGTAGGGATGGTAAAATCGATGAACGATTAATCGATTAATCGATTAAAGGTCCACAATTAATCGATTAATCATAATCGACTTCTGTCTTTCGGTTAATCGAATTAATCGATTAAAACTATTCGATTAATCGATTACGGCATCCTCCACTCCCGCCCCCAACCTCGCCC
Source organism: Rhipicephalus sanguineus (assembly GCF_013339695.2). Taxonomy (NCBI): domain Eukaryota; kingdom Metazoa; phylum Arthropoda; class Arachnida; order Ixodida; family Ixodidae; genus Rhipicephalus; species Rhipicephalus sanguineus. Next base: position 37,879,137 of record NC_051178.1, read on the forward strand.
CTTGGCCGGAGTGCATGACTGCGAGGCGCGCTATCCTGAGACGCAGCCCTGAACGCTATCCTTAGACGCAGGAAGTTGCAAAGCCGAATACAACTACTTTTTCTGGTTCTATTTGGGATGCCGTCGATCGCGCACTTCTACGCAATTGCGTTGCACTGGAGTACGATCCGATGAACTAAATGCCTTCTCAGTTCAAGACATACTATAGTAACCCTGTAGTCAGGGCTGGGCAAAGATACTTTGAAATTGTATCGCGATACGATACAAGATACTCAGGCAATAAGTATTTGAGATACAGATACAAGATACCACAACGCCGATTGTATCCGATACGATACATTCCAATTGTATCTAAAGATACTTCGATACATTCGAAAATCTTTTATCATATATCGGTATTAACGGTAATGCAGCACTAAACGTCCATGAACAAAAATGTTCGCTTGAATGTTTATTAACTGCGACCAATTTTGTTTCATTTGAATGAAATGTCTGTTAGTATCTCCAAAGTTTGTATTTCTTGCTGAAGCTATATTACTTTTGTTCCAAACAACTTATTCGGTTTGATCTAGCTGCTTACCATGACAGCTCTTTGTACACTTGGCTGATAACGGTTTTGCTTGCCGCTTTTGTAATTGAGTGGAGTCGATGCTCTGCTTGCCGACCAGCTAGCGGACTGCCATCTTCAATAAGATGGCTCCGCACAATGGTGCAAAATGCCGTTGTTAAGTTCTACCTTGCCCGTAAACATATCATGGTTTTCGCAATACCCGATCACCGGACAGGTGTGCATCAGCGAGAACGCTGGTAGCGACATTCTTTGCTATCCATCTTGTTTACGCAGAGGACATAAAACTGCAATTACTTTTATATTCTACTTATTGCTGGTGTAAAGCGTTCGTTAGCGACGTACTCAGTAATGCGCGATCTTCTAAGAATTTTTCTTTTATGAGAGAACATCTGCAGCCCAGAAAACGTGTCAGACGTGTTTCAAAGTTCATGAAATGCCGCAGGACACCGTCGCTATTCACACTATATCGCCAATTAAGCTCCGATTACCTGGCGATTACTAAAGTAAAATATTTAGAGAAGACAAAGAAAGAAAAACAAATATAACTAAGTAAACCAGAAAAGCGGTTCTCTATCAAATTCGGGGAATAAGTATGGGAACACGATACAGGCGGAACTCCATAGAGCTAATAATTGTTGAGTTTAACGTCGCACAGAACCACAATATGATAATGAGTATACGCCACAGTGGAGGACTCCGGAAATTTCGACCACGTGGTATTATAAAACTTAATGTAAGCACACGGGCATCGAGTTACGACCACCGCAACCTAGGGTGAGCAGTCGGTCGGAAACTCGGAGAACGCGAAAACGAGCTCTCACTGCGCGTCTCTTACAATGAGCATCTCGGGTGCGGCGCACGCCTGCTTGGTAGCCCGGCGCTCGTGACCGTTTCAGTGACCGAATAATTTCGAGATTAACGTTTTCAGTGCCGCCGACACCTTTTTCAGTACTGCTAGCCTTTTAGTAAAATAAATTCAATCCTGCCTGCATTGATACCTTGGTGGGCAAGAAGTCGGAATTGCAAATCCTTGCCTAAGTCTCTCATTGGAGGGGCCGTAACTATTAGTGCAACAAAATTATGCAATAATGTTTTCAATGATGGTGAAAGCTGATGTGGAGGAGAATAAGTGGACAAAGTTTAAGAATATAAAAAATGGGTTTTTTTAATTGTCAGAACTTTCCATTGTTCGTGTTTTCTTGAACTTAGCCCGATCGTATCTCTTTACTGAAAAAGTATATAAATATAAGATTCGGCAGTTTGGTAGATAAGTATGTGAAAAACGTAATGCGGGTTTTTTGTCGCTCTGCTACAAGGCTTTTTTGTGATAAAGACCTTCAAAGTAAAGAAAATAACGTTTCCTGGGCCAATTTTGAGGCTTTTATAAAAACATTTACGCGTACCCACAAAAACTAAAATACCTGAGCAGAAGCAAAAACATGCACCTATTTAGTTAAAGAATTTCAGCTACTTAACTTTAATATATTTTGTGCAATTCATAACGAAAGTTGGCCAAAACAGCAGAGCGGATGAGCACTCCACTCCACCTCTTCGTCATTATTGATTTCCTGTGCTTCGAAAATAAATTTTGGCGGCAAAACAAATTGCGGATCTCTTCTTTCCAATCATCAGGCAATAATATATAAAATTTTGAAATAAATTTAAGAGGTCGACCAGCCATCGTTTGTTCAGATCTTCCGTGGAATCACCCAGCAGAAATGACGCAGACAGTTAAACTAGGAATAAAGCAGAGAGCTTACCTTAGCAGCACGTTAAAGGCATATTGCAGTAAGCAGACCGGCCGAAAAAAAATATAGAAACATAGGTAATGTATGGGATGGACAGCTAAGAAAGAACGTCTGCTAACAATCAAATCATGATTTTATGAACTCTCAATAAAATGAAAACAGACGTACGCCAAGATAACGCCTGTTAGGTGAATGCTTGTTCTGTTAAATCCAGCATCGGCACTGTTAGTGCTGTAACTGTTAGAATCTTATTTGCCTGTAAGTCAATCTCGTCGCATGTAATGCAAACTTACATCCACGAGATCCTTCAAATCGCCGATGTGTGAAAGCCATGAGACGCAAAGCAGCCCGCCAATCTTGCATGCTTCAGACTTCGTAACGAAGCACCAACACAAGAGAACTTCGATAATGACTCCACAGCGACATCAGCATGCGTGCGAAAGGCACCGCACGCATTGTAGTACGCGGTACAGGAGAGTGGCTAAGTGGCAAGTGTCATGGCACTGACAAAACTAAAAAAAAAACAATTGAACAAAAATTCGGCTGGGCGCAGACGTTCGCGCGCTTGTCTGTCGAGACGACGCGAGCGCCACCTCGTAACTCTGCTCATCCAGTTTATAGGAACGCTCAGAGCTTATCGCCTATCCTCGTTGGAAAACTCTTGCGAGGAGATAAAATAATGTCACTGCCTTTAGTTTTGTTCCGGTGACTTAGTGGCAGCAGTATCAGCTCGAGAAGCTCGAGCTCAGCCAACGTTTGTTGCTTCGCACGGTGGTGGGGCGATCGCAGTATCTTGTATCTTAAGATACACGATACATTCTTCAATGTATCGGAAATACACATACAGATACTTGTTTTTCGAGACGTATCGCGATACAGATACAAGATACCCAAAGAGTATCTAAGATAGTATCGAAGATACATGTATCTTCGATACTGCCCAGCACTGCCTGTAGTCTATCGCCGCACCAATCCGAACCCACTTGAGACTTGGCACAGCATGCGAACTGGCCTAGATCATGTGTTTGACGTTGCAATGGAGTATTTGCCAATACCTGCAACGTCAGTAGCATCCGAGCGCCTTTTTTCGCATGCTGGACGTGTGGCGACCCAAAGGAGGTGTTGGTTGTCGCCCGAGCATCTCGGGCAACTGACATTTCTTCGCTCAGTAGAAAAAAGCATGTGGCTCGGAGCGGCCACCCCATGAAACAAAACAAAAGGGGACTGTTGAGAAAGAAAGCAGCATGTGGATTCGCCAACTTTCAAAAGAGAAGTTTATTCTTTTCTGTAAATTTCATACTTGCCAGCGCATCGTCTTGTAGCTTATTTTGTTCGTGTTTGTTTTTTTGCCGCGCTGTTTCATCGTGTTGCCGCATAAACGCAAGTCTGCTTACATTTGATAAACGAGTAGTTTTCGTCACCTGTAGTGTCAATCGCAACTTTATTTGTATTTTATTCAACCCTCAGATTTTACTCGTTTCTTGTGTGGGTGCGGCATTGTAATATGCGCTGCTTATTTACTCACTGGTTCTTAGTGCCGTTCTGTTTTACTCTTTAGCAAATAAAATATTGTTTACCAATGAAACAGAGAGAAAATGTGTTATAAGGCAGAGAGGGTGGCCTGAGCTAGTACGCCCCTGCCTGTTACTCTGCACCGGGGAAAACGCAACGGGGCAAAAAGAGTGATGAAGTACGATGATTAGGTAATCCGTATATTGTAGCGTATTGAAGAGGGGAAACACAAACACTCGTTTATTGTAGGCGAACTTGTGCCCAGATAACTAGGTGCAAAATCAAGGAGTCCGCTATAGCGTGCCACACATAAAAAGTGTCCGTTCGACGAACGCACTTCTTCTTCTCGCCCGCTGGTCAACTCACAGTCTCGTGACCGTGCGCGAGAGGCATGCGTTGCGCGGCCACATGAAGCACGAGCAGGCGCGAGACGTTGCGGACGCTAACCCAGCGGCCCGCTGGCTTCTTGGTAGAGAAAACTTATTGTCGGTAGTCTCTGCGGCATTAGCCCCCTCCGGAATACGCATCGTCCCGATGCGCGATGGGGGGAAGTAGACAAGAAGGGAGCGTTTTCACTGTCTCTCGTAATAGGGCTTCATGCGCACTACGTGTACGACCTCCGCAGTGTTTTGCCGTTTTGAGCGCTCGTGTCCATCGGGGATGACTTGGTAGTTTAGGTCACTAAGTCGTCGGAGAACCTTATATGGACCAAAGTACCGACGGAGGAGCTTTTCTGAGAGCCCGCGGCGTCTTATTGGTGTCCATATCCACACTTTATCGCCTGGATGGTACTGAACTTCTCGGCGGCGCAGGTTGTAGTGGCTTGCGTCCTTGCGTTGTTGTTGAATTATTCGGTGTCGTGCCAGCTGGCGCGCTTCTTCAGCTCTTTGTAGAAAGTCGTCAACTTCAGATGGCTCGTAATTGTCGTTGTCTACTGGTAACATCGCGTCGAGTGTCGTGGTGACAGTGCGGCCGTAGACCAGCTGAAATGGGGGGACGCGGGTAGTTTCCTGTAGGGCCGTATTGTAGGCGAAAGTTGCGTATGGCAGGATTTCGTCCCACGTCTTATGCTCAATGTCCACATACATCGATAGCATGTCAGCAATGGTTCGGTTTAGGCGTTCCGTCAACCCGTTCGTTTGTGGGTGGTATGCAGTGCTTTTTCTATGACTGGTATTAGTCATCGTCATCAAGGACTGCATCAACGCAGATGTGAAGGCTGCTCCTCGATCGGTAATGACGACCATTGGGGCACCATGTCGAAGAACTATGTTTTGAACGAAAAACTTGGCAACTTCAGTTGCCGTTCCTCGCTCAAGGCAGCCGGTTTCAGCGTACCGTGTCAAATAGTCCGTCGCGACGACGATCCACCTTTTCCCTGATGACGACATTGGAAACGGTCCGAGAAGGTCCATTCCCACTTGTTGAAATGGAGTCTTAGGAGGGTCTATGGGCTGGAGAAGGCCGGCCATCTTGAGGGGTGGTGCTTTGCGCCTTTGGCATTCGCGACATGTCTTCACGTAATGCCGCACAGACGCAAACAACTTGGGCCAGTAATATTTTTGGTGAATTCTGGCGAATGTTCGACTGACGCCCAAGTGGCCCGCCGACGGTTCATCGTGACAAGCTTCTAAGATTTCAGGCCTCATGGCTGACGGTACAACGAGTAGGAACTTCTCCTTGTTGTGCTCAAAGTTCCTCTTGTAGAGTGCATTAGCTCGGAGACAGAATGAGGATAATCCTCTCTTAAATGCGCGTGGAACTTGGACGTCAAACCCTTCGAGATGCTTTATCAATTGGAGCAGTTCTGTGTCAGCCCGTTGATGCTCGGCAATTTCTGAGGTTTCCATTACACAAAAGAATGGGAAGTCCTCTTCTTCTGAAGGAGTAGAGTCGAGTGGCGAGCGTGACAAGCAATCAGCATCGTTGTGTTTTCTGCCAGACCTATATACAACGGTAATGTCGTATTCTTGGAGCCTGAGGCTCCATCTCGCAAGTCGTCCCGACGGGTCTTTTAAGCTTGCCAGCCAACAAAGTGAGTGGTGGTCGCTGACGGCACGGAACGGCCTGCCGTAGAGGTATGGCCTGAATTTGCTGATAGCCCATATGACTGCCAAGCATTCTTTTTCTGTCGCGGAGTAATTTCTTTCAGGTTTTGAAAGGGTGCGGCTCGCATACGCTATCACTTTCTCTGCTCCATTTTGCCACTGAACGAGGACCGCGCCGAGGCCGAGATTGCTTGCATCTGTATGGACTTCCGTGTCAGCGGTCTCGTCGAAGTGGGCGAGGATAGGCGGGGCTTGCAAACGTTGCTTCAATTCACTAAAAGCCATCTCTTGCTCAGCATGCCAAACGAACGGTATCTCCTCCTTCGTGAGTCTTGTTAGAGGTTCGGCAATTTTTGAGAAATTTTCCACAAATCGCCTATAGTAAGCGCATAAACCCAAAAATCGACGCACCTCTTTCTTGTCTCTTGGCTTTGGAAATCGTGCGACGGCCGCAGTCTTGTCGGGGTCCGGGCCAACACCTTCAGCGCTGATCACATGACCCAGGAATCGAAGCTTCTCAAATCCAAACTGGCACTTTTCCGGTTTAATCGTCAAGCCAGCGGACTCAATAGCCTGAAGTACTAAACGTAGTCTCTCTATGTGCTGGTCAAACGTTGCCGAAAAAACCACTACGTCGTCCAGGTAGACTAAACAAGACTGCCATTTGAGGCCCGAGAGGACACTGTCCATCATGCGCTGGAATGTCGCTGGCGCACAACAGAGGCCGAATGGGAGTGCTTTAAATTCATACAGGCCGTCCGGGAGTTACGAAAGCAGTCTTTTCACGGTCTCTTTCATCCACTTCAATTTGCCAATACCCGCTTTTTAAATCCAACTGAAGAAAAATATCTTGCGTTCCGGAGCCGATCCAATGTATCATCGATTCGAGGCAAGGGGTATACATCCCGCTTGGTCACGCTGTTCAGTTTGCGGTAGTCGACACAGAATCTCAACGTATTGTCCTTCTTCCTCACAAGAACTACCGGCGATGCCCATGGGCTTTTGGACGGCTGAATGACATCGTCCTCCAACATCTTCTTGCACTTGACCCTTTATGATCTCTCGTTCTTTCGGCGATACTCGATACGGATGTTGGTATACTGGCCTTGTTGTTTCGTCTGTTATTATTCTGTGTTTAACAATCTGGGTGCGCCGAACTTTTGACGAGGTGGAGAAACATCCTGCAAAATCTCTTATCAGGTCTTGTATGATTTTCTTCTCGGCTGGCGACAGATTTTGGCTGATTGCAACTGTCCCTCCGACATCATGCACATTTTCTGAGGCAGGTGGTCCTGACGCCAGGCTACTTAAATCTGTCACAGCTGCAAAACTGTGTAGAAAGGCAATGGCAGTGTTTCTTGCAACATGCTGAATTTCATTTCCGAAATTCGTGAGCAATACATTGGCACACCCACCACGTAACTGAATAATGCCCCGAGCTATGCAAATGCCTTTCTTCAGCAGCAACTCGACGTTGGCATCCGCTATGCCTTCATAGTCGACGAATGCGTCATTCCTTACGCCAACCAGCACGCTGCATCGTGGTGGCACCGTTACGTCATCGTCGATAACACGCAATGCAGGACACTCCGGCTCCTTCGTGTCTATGGCCAGCTTAGTCGAGAAAGAAACGCTAGAATTCTGCAGGTTGATTATAGCCCCGTTCGCCAACAGAAAATCCATCCCAAGTATTACGTCCCTCGAGCATTCTGGAAGTACGACGAAATCAGCGACGTAAATAGAACCTTGAATTCCGATTCTTGCGGTACATCTTCCCAGAGGTGTAATGAGATGGCCCCCAGCAGTACGTATTTGTGGTCCACTCCAAGGCGTCAAAACTTTCTTTAAGTCCTTTGCGATAGCATAGCTTACGACTGAATAATCAGCACCTGTGTCGACTAAAACTTTCAATTCACACCCGTCTACGGTAACGCGCAAGTCCGAAGAAATTTTTTCTTTACTTATCTTAGTCCTCGTATTCTGCTCGTCGCTGCTGCGCTGGGGCCTTGACGGAGGATCTTCGCTTTGTCGGACATCAGCGGCCTTGCCTCCCCAGGTCGCTGGCTTCAGTTTTCCTGACGGGGACTCATTGAACGGCGCCTTGTTGAGCTTGAAGTTGGTGAACTTGAACGCCGAGGGCTTGGCGATCGATAACGAGCAGGCGCTGGTGACCTTGGCTCGTGCTGGAAACTAGCAGCTGGAAATTGATGCCTTGACAAGTAGTCCTCGATTTCGACGGGTCTTTCACCATTTCGGGGGCATGGCGCATTTACGGAAAACCCGCGGAGACCGACTCTTCGATATGGGCACATTCTATAAAGGTGTCCAGCTTCTCCGCAATGAAAACAAAGCGGCGTCCTGTCGGGTGTGCGCCACACGTCGCTTTTTCGTGGCCTCAGATCTCCTTGAATAGGTGAGCCGCTCGAAGCCGATGGACGGCCACCGGGGGCTGCAAACGAAGCACTGTGCACGACGGGTTGGCGCAAAGCGTCGGCGTACGTTGGTACTCGACGTTCCTGCAATGGCTGTTCGAGTCGAACAGGTTGCGCCTCGGGTTCCGCTTGCAGAATGGCGTGACGAACTTCATCCCGAATAACAGTGGCAAGAGTTGAGACTGTCGGCGTAACTTGTGGGTGCAGAAGCTTTCGAAGCTCTTCCTTTACAATGGATCGTACCATTTCCCTCAGCGCTTCGCTGTTGCTGCCCATGCTTGTCGAAAGGACCTCTGCAGGTACACTACTGGCATCACGGTTGTAGTGACGAGAGCGCTGCTGCAATGCGCGCTCTATGGTCGTGGCTTCGCTGCGGAACTCGGCAACGGTGCGTGGTGGGTGCGAACCAACCCTGCGAATAAGTCCTGTTTGACTCCTCGCATCAGGTGACGCAGTTTTTTCTCTTCGGTCATGTTCGGATCGGCGCGTCTGAAAAGGCGGGACATATCCTCGATATACATGCCAACGCTCTCGTTCGTGCGCTGGTTTCTGGACTGGAGAGAATTCTCTGCCTTCTCTCGACGATCGGTGCTGGCATACGTAGCGACCAGATGTCGTCGAAACTCTTGCCAGGTCGGTATCACCGCTTCGTGGTTTTCATACCATGTCCTCGCTGCATCCTCCAACGCGAAGTACACGCGGCTCAGTTTTCTTGCCTCGTCCCAGCCGTTGATGTTCGCCACCCGCTCGAAGTGTTCCAACCAGTCCTCCACATCTTCGTACGTATCACCGTGGAAGGGCTCAGGCATGCACGGTGGAGACACGACGAGTTCGGATGTCACCGGGCTGGTCATCGTTCTTTCGTTGGCAGTGGACGATGCCTGTGTTGCCGGAGCAGTAGGGAGCGGTCCAAATTCAGGCGGGTCTCCTCGGAGGCGGCGGCTTGCACGCTGGTGTACTGGAGTCAGTTCACCAGGCTCCAATCGCTGAGGGTCAGGGCTCCGCTCTCTTGCACCCAGGGGACTTCCAATCATACCCCGCACCTCCACCAGAATGTAGCGTATTGAAGAGGGGAAACACAAACACTCGTTTATTGTAGGCGAACTTCTGCCCAGATAACTAGGTGCAAAATCAAGGAGTCCGCTATAGCGTGCCACACATAAAAAGTGTCCGTTCGACGAACGCACTTCTTCTTCTCGCCCGCTGGTCAACTCACAGTCTCGTGACCGTGCGCGAGAGGCATGCGTTGCGCGGCCACATGAAGCACGAGCAGGCGCGAGACGTTGCGGACGCTAACCCAGCGGCCCGCTGGCTTCTTGGTAGAGAAAACTTATTGTCGGTAGTCTCTGCGGCAATATACATAAGGTACGTTTGCTAGCGTAAAGAGGACAACGACGCTAGTGTCACGTAGGTGACATTGAGCTGGCCGGCGCACAGACGAGCAGAATGGCAGACCCCGACGGCAATAAAACTAAGGGTAATTTATTGGGGCTGACTTGCGCCCGAAAGAAGCTAAACACACTGCTCGGCGACAGCGAACAGAAAAAAAGAGCCCAGCGTGCCGGAACAGCAACTGACAGAATCCCCGCCGGGGGGTGTGTCGATCCATTATCACTCCGTTATCTTGCAGCACATCCGGGCATCAAGCTGGCTTGCGGATACACTCCAGCACATACAAAACGCGGATAAAGAAAGCGATTAGAAGTCCGCTTCTTTTCTAAACACACGTGGCACTGCCCCTCCGGGAGACCGAGCATCGTCCCGATGCTAAAAGAACACACTAGTTACAAAGAGAGGAAATTGTTAGAATCTAACAAGAGCGCAATGATGAAAATGTCTCTTAGTCTGCTAGCGTTCAAAAAACTTCTTGAGACGCGCAACCTGGACTACTTCAGGTCGCGAGCGTCGCCGCTGTGATTGTGTCACTCCATCAGGCACAACTTCGTAGACAAGGGCCCCGAGTCGTCGCGTTATCTTGTACGGTCCAAAATACCGGCGTAGTAGTTTCTCGCTGAGGCCCCGGCGGCGAATCGGTGTCCACACCATAACGCGGTCACCGGGTACGTACTGCTGGTCGCGCCGTCGTAGGTTGTAGAGTCGGCTGTCCGTGTGTTGCTGCTCTTTGATACGCATTCGGGCGAGCTGGCGGGCTTCCTCGGCACGCTGAAGGAAACCGGCCACGTCCCCATGGGTGCTTCCGTCGTCGACGTGAGGCAACATTGCATCCAGCATGGTGCTGGCTGGGCGGGCGAAGACAAGCTCGAAAGGTGTCATCTGCGTTGTCTCTTGTGGTGCGGTGTTGTACGCAAAGGTGACGTAAGGGAGGACTTCGTCCCAAGTCTTGTGCCCGACGTCAACGTACATGGCGAGCATGTCGGCGAGGGTCTTGTTCAAACGCTCCGTCAGGCCGTTTGTCTGCGGGTGATAGGCTGTGGTTTTGCGATGGACAGTGTGGCTCAAGTGTAGGATCTGCTGCGTGAGTTCTGCGGTGAATGCCGTACCTCTGTCGGTGATAAGGACCATGGGTGCGCCGTGCCGGAGGAAATGTTCTTCACGAAAAAACTGGCGACTTCGATTGCAGTGCCGGATGGTAGTGAGGCTGTCTCAGCGTAGCGTGTCAGGTAGTCTGTAGCTACCACTATCCACTTGTTCCCGCTCGTTGAAGTCGGAAAGGGACCCAGCAGATCCATCCCGATTTGCTGGAATGGTTTCTCCGGTGGTTCGATTGGTTGCAGGAGGCCGGCGGGCCTCGTAGGCGGTGTTTTCCGACGTTGGCAATCTCGGCAGGTTTTGACGTAGCGTGCGACGTCCGCGCTCAGGCCGGGCCAATAGTATTTCCCTTGGATTCGTCGCAGTGTCCGCGTTAGCCCCATGTGTCCTGCTGTCGGCTCGTCGTGACAAGCCTCTAGAACTTCTTGCCGTAAACTGACTGGAACCACAAGTAGGTATGTTGTGTTTTGCGGCGTAAAGTTTTTCTTCACAAGCACGTCGTTTCGCAGGCACAGCGACGAAATCGCGCGCCTGAACGCTTTTGGCGGTGTATCGGTCTTGCCTTCGAGGTATTCCAGCACGCCGCGAAGATCAGGATCGGCGCGTTGATCATTTGCGAAGGTATCAGAACTCACGGGCCCGAGGAATGCATCCTCGTCGTCGTCATCGTATGGCGCGACGGTATTAACGGGGGCTCTCGAAAGGCAGTCGGCGTCCGTGCTTTCGGCCTGACTTATAGACGACGGTGACGTCGTACTCCTGTAGTCGCAGGCTCCACCGAGCAAGACGACCTGAAGGGTCCCTTAGGCTGGCAAGCCAGCACAGGGCGTGGTGGTCAGTGACAACCTTGAAGGGCCTCCCGTAAAGATATGGTCGAAATTTTGTGACTGCCCAAACGACAGCGAGGCATTCCTTTTCTGTCGTTGAATAGTTCAACTCCGCTTTCGACAGGGACCGGCTTGCATAGGCGATGACTCGCTCGAGGTCGTGCTTCTTCTGGATCAACACTGCGCCAAGTCCGACGCCACTTGCATCTGTGTGAACCTCGGTGTCGGTGCTTTCGTCGAAGTGACCCAGTATTGGCGGTGACTGCAAGCGTCTCTGAAGTTCACGAAAAGCGTCCTCCTGGGGCTTCTGCCACGAGAACTGCACGTCGGCCTTCGTAAGGCGTGTGAGGGGCTCGGCGATCCGTGAGAAGTCTCGCACAAAACGCCTGTAATACGCACAGAGGCCCAAGAATCTACGGACAGCTTTCTTGTCAGCTGGCGTCGGGAAATTTTCAATGGCTGCCGTCTTGTTGGGATCGGGGCGGACCCCTTCGCGACTGACCACGTGTCCGAGAAAAAGTAGCTCTTCGTAGGCAAAATGACATTTCTGCGGTTTCAGAGTGAGTCCCGACGCCTTGATCGCCTCTAGTACGGTCTGCAGTCTGTGAAGATGCTCGTCGAAGGTGGGTGCGAAAACGATAACGTCGTCGAGGTAGACGAGGCATGTCTGCCATTTCAGCCCGGACAGTACCGTGTCCATGACACGCTGAAATGTCGCTGGTGCTGAGCATAGGCCGAACGGCATAACCTTAAACTCGTAAAGTCCATCCGGCGTGATGAAGGCGGTCTTCTCACGGTCCCTCTCGTCCATCTCGATCTGCCAGTAGCCGCTCCTGAAGTCCATCGACGAAAAATACCTGGCGCCGCAGAGTCGGTCTAACGTATCGTCGATTCTCAGAAGCGGGTAGACGTCTTTCTTGGTGACGCTGTTTAGGCGGCGATAATCAATGCAGAACCGTAAGGTACCGTCCTTCTTTTTCACCAGCACCACGGGTGAAGACCATGGGCTCTTCGAGGGCTGTATAATGTCGTCGCGGAGCATTTCTTCCACTTGTCCCTTGATTGCGTCGCGTTCCCGCGCTGAGACGCGGTAGGGACTTCGGCGAATAGGACGCGCCGATTCGTCTGTAACTATGCGATGCTTCGTTAACGGCGTTTGTCGGATTTTTGCTGACATTGCGAAACATTCGCTGTAATCCAAGAGGATGCGACGTAGCTTCTCCCGCTTTTCTTGTGGCAGGTCAGGGTTAATGTCGAAGTTTGCCTCATTGGTAGCCATCGATGGCGCTTCTTGGGATGAGTCGGAGAGCGCTAGTGCACCGCTTACTTCAGCTAGCTCTTCCAAGAAAGCGACCGTTGTGCCCTTGTTTAGGTGCCTGTGTTCTGCGCTGAAATTGGTGATAAGCACAGATGCTCTACCCTGACGTAGCTGGACGACCCCACGCGCGACGCAAACGTGGCGATCGAGAAGCAGCTGCACGTTCGCTTCCACGATCACATCACCACTTGATAGCACATCGGTTTCGACGAGTGCCATGACGCTTGTATTTGGCTAGATGCTTACTTGGTCGTCGAGGATGGTGAACGGGGCGCGGTGGCGATTTCTCTGTACTGCTGCGGACTGCGTTGTCAGTGTTACGGCTTTCGTCTGGAAGTCGATCACTGCGCCGTTTTCGTTCAGAAAGTCCATCCCCAGGATCACGTCGCGAGAGCATTCCTGTATAATGATGAAGCTCACAGTGTAGCTGTGACCGTCAACAGTCACTCGCGCTGTGCATCGTCCGGTAGGCGTGATCAGGTGGCCTCCTGCTGTGCGTATTTGCGGGCCGTCCCACATGGTTTTCACTTTCTTAAGTCGATTCACAAAGCGTCCGCTAATGACGGAGTAGTCGGCCCCGGTGTCGACCAGTGCAGCCACTGGGCGTCCGTCGAGGGTGACCTGCAAATCGGCGTTTGATGTCCGGCTTTGATTTCGATTGGTCACCGACTGTGCAGTCCGCCGTTTCCCGCGGTCACGGCTGCGCCGGGTGGAAGCATCTTGAGGAAGCTCTGCGGAATCCAGTCGGATCGTCGTAGTGTCGGATTTTGTCGAAGCGGTGGTTTCAGTCGAGTCGTCTGGTTGCGTCGGGGTCGCTGGAGGGTTTTCCGGTCTTCGCTTGAGAGCGGCGTCACCTCCTGACGTCGCTGGCGTTAGTTTCCCCTATGGGGACTGGGTGATCTGCCTTTCGAATTCCCGCTATTCGCCGCGAGATCGACCTATAGAGGCAGCACCGTCGCCGCGTTAGTGTGGAGAGGCGGTCGGCGGCGCGTATACAAATGCACACAGCGGCGCTTCGTTGTGAGCTGTTTGAGCCGAATGTCGGCGAATAAAATGCGTTGATTGCAGCTTACTGGTAATATATACGCTCTTCATTGTTGAATCGATGCACGAAGATCATCCAACGTTACTATTACTAGCGAGAGAAGCGCAATCTGCCGATGAAAGGTATGCTGGCCCTGGGTGACAGTCTGCGCTTACACGCTATACGACGTTTTTTGTTGTTTTCTCTGTACGTGTATACCTTGTGTTCTGTGTACTACGCACTGCTGTAGCACGCCTGAACTACTTAAGTGTTTACTTCTTTTTCATTTGTATACCCACCCATACCTGTGCAATGAGTTCAGTAGCACTGTTCGCGCGAATACGCATACGCATGTAAGAGTGTTTAGCACAGTTTTCATCGATTGATTACGTGCACGACAGTGATGCAACAAAGGTCCGGTTATTTTGTGGAATAAGGGTTTTTTTTTCTCGAACTAATCATGAGCGCTGCCTTACATCAATTTATAACAATTCCACACAAACGCTCAAGATATATCTTGAGCGTTTGTGTGAAATGTGAAAAAAAAAAAAGGATGCGAAAATAATGTGAAAAAAAAAAGGATGAGGTTTTGCGTGACATTATATGACAAAGATGTAAGGCACGCCGTCGGAATTAATTTTAAAAATCTGGGTTCTTCAAAGCGTACCTAAATCTAAGCACACGGGTGTTTCTGCACAAATTTCGCCCAAAGTTAAAATTGCGCGCGGGAACTCCGTTTTATCACTGCCGTGCAGAGGCGTAGCCAGAAATTTTTTTCGGGGGGGGGGGGGGGTTCAACCATACTTTATGTATGTTCGTGCGTGCGTTTGTATGTGCGCGTGTATATATACGCAAGCAAAACTGAAAAAATTTCGGGGGGGGGGGGGTTTGAACCCCCCCAACCCCCCCCCCCCCTGGCTACGCCCCTGCTGCCGTGTCATTCCACTATTCCATTTGCCGTGTCATTCCATTTAGGGGACAGTTTGAGTACCGAAATGTCAGACTTCACTTGATAGAAATATTTTGCTGTAGTGGGACCACGACCGTACAATAAAAGGGGCATTTTAAGCACAACTAAAGCTCATCATGAACTACAGTGCCGCAGTTATACACCTAACAACAACGCGAAAGTGCATGAGCCTCGCTTTTGTTTACCACAGAGTCGCTAAAACGCGGCATTCACACACTATTTAATGCTCCTTATGTTTGGGACTATGCCAAGCGAACATTTCGACGTGCTTGAACCAGAAAGCGGCACCAACACTGAAATGATTCTGGCGAACGAAGGGTACGACACCAATATACAGCCCTCTCGAAAGTCGCACTCACTGATCTTATTACAATGCGCATGCAGCTGAGCAGGCCCATTTGCTTCTGTACACCATGTTAGGTATACGTATGAGCAGTTAAACCCGCGCTAACATAACAGAACAAACCGCCCTTTGAGAACGTGCAGGACGTACGCGCACATGCAAACACGACGTGGCTAGCAGACGACGCAGGGAGCAATCCACACTAGGCGCGCTTCAGCCAGTAACCGCCAGGCGGCGACTCTGCTCGATCTCGCGGCCAATAGGCTCCGTGCAGACTAACTCCGCCGCCAATGAAGGCGCCCCTAGCGGGAACAAGCGCAGACTTGACGGGATACTCTCACTCGCTCGCCCTGCTCGCTCAACGGTTCCGCGATGACGGCGCGCGGCCTTCTCGCGGGCTGCTCGTTTTGTGTCGGTTATGCCAAACTCGAAGAATAATTGCTGCGTTGTTGGGTGCAGTAACACCTACAGAAATTCTCCAGGTACGCGATTTTACTGGTTTCCAATCAGAGACCATACGCAATCTGCACGTTTGCCTAGCATGTCAATTACCCTGTGCGCCTTGGAGATACAAAAAAGAAAAAAAAATGTGCCGGCCTAAATAAGTGCACTAAATGTACATCGCAGAGCAGACTCATTGCCAAGACGAAGTGTCAAAAGGTATTACTTCACAACTTTGTCGCAGTAATTATGTAGAAACGCTCATTTGCCGAAGCATTTCTGTTTAATAACATGCGTGCTGACAGTTCGGCAACTTCCTGATGTGGCACTTCGACATACTGCTTGTATATACTCAGCAGCTTGCCTGAGAGCCTACATAAAAATGAGCAAATAATCCGTTTCAAAAGAAACAAGCTCAGCGTTTGAGTACAGGCAGTAATGAGCATGAGGTGGGACTGCGATGCCGCGTCGCTGGTCTCTGCCCGGAGCACGTCAGACAAAGTGCACTCAGTGCTGCCGAAAAACCTCAGCACGTGCTCGACGTCGATGCTCTTTGCCCTAACTGTAGAGGCAGAAGTTCCTCCTGATTATTTGTAATGAAGCTGACAAAAGGAGAGAAAAAAAAAAAAGAAACTCGCTCACTTAAAAAAAATTTTTTGTGTGTGATTGCCACAGTCGGGTGTTTCGGGTAGACATTTTTAATTAAAGGAAAGCCCCATGATCGCGGTTTGCTTGTCTTCGATGCGCAAGAAATTCATTCGGGCACAATGGAACTGCCGTGGCGGTTTTATACTTTCCTGCGACTCCGGCACGGCACTCCCAGTTGGCCGCACGGATGTCCCTTCTTTAAGTGATAAGAAAACATTACATGACCTATAACTAAGAAAAAGCAAAGTTAAGCGACATATATATATATACCTCGATTTTCACGGATCTTCCCGGCGCGTTCATTCGCATCTGTGGTGCGCACTTCCCCGTGACTGACGATCCGCCGTGCAACGTCTCTTCCACGAAGCCGTGAACATGCCTCGCCAGCCTCGCTTCGATCGAGAAGCTCTCTGCCCTTATTTAGATTAGCTCCTCGGAAGAAACCATCTATAGCACGTAGCTCTCTGAACCCAAATAATAATTGACACGCTTTGCAGTGCCATGGCTAGCTAACAGCTGCTGTGACGACCGCTCGGCCGCACTGGTTGAAATCGGCGCAGTGAACGCAATGCAATCGCCGGTGTTGTCGTCTCTTTCAAGCAGTCGCCAAGTCTGCTGCCACGTTAGCCTGAGGGTGACAAGCTGTGATCGTTTAGTGAACGAAGCGGCGCGCAGTTTCGCTCAACGAGCCCGTTGCCTCCGTGTCGTCTTCCCTTGCTCATGCATTTTATGCTGCCGCGTTCCCCTGAGGGTGCACGAGGTCTGCCGAAAAGAAGCATACCCTCTAACATCAAGGGTCTGTGGCAGCTGCTAACAATTTAACGTCTTTTGAAAGCGAGCGGAAACGAAAACGCGTCGAGCGAAGCAGCAGAACACGGCGCAGAGGCTTGCTGCCGCTTGCGTCGTCTGCTCCCATATCCCGTCAAGTTTGCTGCCGTGGCCGCTGTGGCGCTGGAGACCGCGCGCGACTGTGGCGGCTCCTAACGTATGCACGGTGCCTATAGGGCGATGGCGAGCGATGAGAGGTGGGGGACGGAGACCTGAAGCGACGGGGGGCGGAGTCTTCGGCCTCTCGTAGGTATGCCTCAATATCTCGGGGTCGCTGGCCGGGAAAAGGTGGTGGGGCGTTAATTTCGTATCCGCGAAGACCCATCTGGCGATAAGGACAGTGTCGCAAAAGGTGATCGGCCTCACCGCAGTGGAAACAAAGCGGTCGTTGATCTGGGGTTCTCCAGACGTCAGTCTTACGTGGTGCCGTTGGCGGGTACGTAGCGGAACGGGGGGGCTGCCGCGCGCGTGGCGGTGGCGCACCAGCTTGCATGCGATGTTGTGGCGCGTAGGTTTCTCGTCGCCAGCCGGTTGATCTTGATGGGGCTTTCAAAGCGGCGGCGTAGGTGTGAACTCCTGGTTCCTGGATGGGTGGCGCTGTGGCCGAGGCCGTTTCGGTGGTACCAAGTGTCGCGAGCGCTTGCTGTACCTCGTCCCGCACTACGTCAGCGAGTGATGACGTTTCTGGTTGTGCACCCGGTAGCAGCCTGCGCAGCTCATCGCGAACGATGGAACGAATGGTGTCTCGGAGCGACTCAGCGGTGGCACTACGGCGATCGTTGCTGTCTGGCGGTGCAGCGTGGTAGTTGCGGTCGTACGGCTTTGCACGTAGCTCGAGCGTCCTCTCGATGGCGGCGGCCTCGCTAGCCCAATCTGCGACGGTTTTCGGAGGGTTGCGAATAAGAGCCACAAAAAGTTGCTCCTTGACGGCCCTCATGAGGTACTGAAGCTTCTTGTCTTCAGTCATGTTCGCATCAGCGTGCCGGAATAGCTTTTGCATTTCCTCGGCAAAGATGGTTACGGCCTCGTTAGGGTGCTGCTGGCGAGTTTGAAGTAAGGCGTCAGCCCGCTCTTTGCGGAGGATACTTCCGAATGTTTTCGATGCCTGCCTCCTGAAGGCATCCCACGTTGTCAAGTGAGGTTCCTGGTTCTCGTACCAGGTGCTAGCGGAATCTTCCAGTGCGAAGAAAACGTTTCGAAGTTTATCTTCGTCGGACCACTTGTTCAAGGCTGCGACCCGCTCGTAACGCTCCAGCCAGTCTTGTACGTACATCCTCGCAAGCGGAGCCACGAAACAACGGGGGTTGGCGAGGCTGCTGGATGACGACCGGAGTTGGTGCGCTGGTGGCCTCCATTGGTGACGTTGACCGGTGGTTCAGGGGACGACTGGTGGGTTGAAGCGGTCCCAATTCAGCTGGTAGCCCTTTTAGGCGGCGGCTACTGCGGGTTTCGTCTGTCTTGTCTTCTCTGGTGACCTCGTCCGTGTCGGCCGCTCGAGAGGTACTTGGGCTTGGATCACGGTTCGAAGGGGGTGTGTCGATCCATTATCACTCCGTTATCTTGCAGCACATCCGGGCATCAAGCTGGCTTGCGGATACACTCCAGCACATACAAAACGCGGATAAAGAAAGCGATTAGAAGTACCCAGCACCTCCACCAAATGTCACGTAGGTGACGTTGAGCTGGCCGGCGCACAGACGAGCAGAAAGGCAGACCCCGACGGCTATAAAACTAAGGGTAATTTATTGGGGCTGACTTGCGCCCGAAAGCAAGCTAAACACACTGCTCGGCGACAGCGAACAGAAAAAAAGAGCCCAGCGTGCCCGAACAGCAACTGACAGAATCCCCGCCGGGGGGTGTGTCGATCCATTATCACTCCGTTATCTTGCGGCACATCCGGGCATCAAGCTGGCTTGCGGATACACTCCAGCACATACAAAACGCGGATAAAGAAAGCGATTAGAAGTCCGCTTCTTTTCTAAACACACGTGGCACTAGTAACCATCTTTTATTTACTGTATACTGTCCGTCTTATAGGGTATATACACCATTTTCATAATTGTTGAGCTAACTTTCCTACGATGCAGTTAGCCCAATTAATGGCAGCTAGTCACTTCTTCAAACAGAGTGTCCAAGCGTGGTTTGCTTGCGCTGGGACGCGGAAAGTGTAGACTCGGCTCTTTTGACACGAACACGCATAATAGACAAACGCCAGCACGTGCAACTACGACCTCGTCTTCTCTTGAAGCACGAAAGTTGCTGCCATTAGTTGAGAGAAAATGTAGTGCAGGAATGCGCACTCGCGAACTGTGAAAAGGCCCTTATAGACCCTTTATGTAATCTAGCAACTTTACGCGTGGTTTACCGAACGTCTAGCATCCAGTGCATTACTATTGAAGAAGTGACCTTGTCGCACTTAGTAATACTTTATGGTTGCATGCTTAGGGAGAAATACAGCTTTCAGCTAGAGGCCCCCGTCTTCTGCTGCGACAAAAAAGGACAGTCGCGCAATTTATGTTGTAATGTCTGGTACACTAGATAGCGCTCACAGTTCAGGATGTACGCACAATTGAAAAGGTGTGAGTGGCGCCGTGTTACGGCAAAGATCAGGTGAAACCTGCGGAGTATACTGGCGCAGCTGCAGTTTTTTCTAGCCGGGAGGCAGAAACTCATGTCACTCTATTTCCCGCAATATTTATTAGAACTAACAGACAATAATGCCAAGGAAAGTATAGAGGATGTTATTTGTAATAATTGGGATATCAATGTGAAGAAAGTAAAGTGGACGAGAATATAACTTGCCGCCGGCAGGGACCGAACCTGCGACCTTCGAATAACGCGTCCGATGCTCTACCACTGAGCTACGGCGGCGGTCATACCCCGTCCACTTCATAGGTACACATGTGCAAGGGCGTAGCCAGAAATTTTTTTCGGAGAGGGGGGGGGGGAGGTTCAACCATACTTTATGTATGTTCGTGCGTGCGTTTGTGTGTGTGCATGTATATATACGCAAGCAAAATTGAAAAATTTCGGGGGCGAGGGGCTTTGACCCCCCCCCCCCCCCCAACCCCCCCCTGGCTAGTGGCTACGCACCTGCACATGTGCATTCAAACCTAGGAGTGTTAGTCAGCGCCGATCACAGCCATGGCGGCGAATGTGGAACACTCTTTTTCTGTCGCTTTTGGCGTCACGTAGCAAGTGACCTTTTTTTACGAGCTGGCAGCTGACCAATAATCCCTCGCATACTACCTGAAGGCACCGAGTCTGCCAGAACGAGACCCTCGCTATGAATGAGGGAAAGAAGGTGACTTTTCAAGGGCTCGTTTTTCTTTGTCATACACCCTTAACCTCCCCTGTACTTCCTTTCGCATTATTGTCTGTTAGTTCTAATTAATACTGTATCTAACAAAGAAAAAAACGAGCCCCTAAAAGTAATTCGAAGGTCGCAGGTTCGGACCCTTCCGGCGACACGTTATCTTTCCGTCCACTTCACTTTCTTCAGATTTATATCCCAATTATTACAAATAACACCCCCAATACTTTTCTTGGCAATATTGTCTCTTAGTTCTAATTAATATTGTGTCTAACAAAGAAAAACGAGCCCCTAAATGTCATCCTCTTTCCTTCTATTTCCCGCAGTTGCCTGTACGGATGGTCTGTTTGAGGCCAGTATATTTCTGTGTAATCTCTGCATAGGTGACCTCCAGAAAAAGATCGCGTCAGTCCGCAATTATAGTATTATGTAGGGCTTCCACGATATCTAACCGACAAACCGAGACAAGATGACTTGCTTACTAGAGCGAGCGTCTTATTTAATTTCTCTTCGTCTCTCTTTTACCTTTCTCGGGATTTCCTCACCCTCCGCCACACTACATGTTTCAACTGCGACTTTCCAACCAGTGTGGTCCCCGAACGCGCCTCCGGTTTCGATGAACTCGAGTAGGCAGGCTTCGAGAAAATGCGACCTGCTGCCGAATAGTCCAGGGATGATAGCCACAGATGCTTGATTCCGCGACATCAACCAACGACGACGGGCCCCTTGTGTCCAGTGTGCGAAAGTGTAAATTTTCGCACACTGCACACAAGGTGCCCGTCGTCGACACTTTCGAAAGTGGGAATTTTGGATCGTCAGCGCGTCTAATGAAAAGATTTGGGCCCATATTAAACACGAACGATGCCTCTCAAACAAAGAGATATCGGTTTTAAAGCACCCATTAAAAATGTCGATTAATCGATTAAAAGATTCCACCGAAAGCAATTAATCGATTCAAGGCTAAAACAATTAACGATTAATCGATTAAAAATTTTAATAGATTAATCGTTAATCGATTTAGCCTTTAATCGATTAATTGCTTTCGGTGGAATGTTTTAATTGATTAATCGATTAATCGACATTTTTTATGGGTGTTTTAAAACCGATATCTCTTTGTTTGAGAGGCATCGTTCGTGTTCGATATGGACCCAAATCTTTTTATCAGACGCGCTGACGATCGAAAATTCCCACTTTCGAAAGTGTCGACGACGGGCCCCTTGTGTACAGTGTACGAAAATTCCCACTTTCGCCCACTGGACACAAGGGGCCCGTCGTCTTTGGTTGATGTCGCGGATTCAAGCATCTGTGGCCATCATCCTTGGACTATTTGGCAGCAGGTCGTATTTTTTCGAAGCCTGCCTACTCGAGCTCATCGAAACCGGAGGCGCGTTCGGGGACCACATCTGGTTGGAAAGTCGCAGCTGAAACATGCAGTGTGGCGGAGGGTGAGAAAATCCCGAGAAAAGTAAAAGAGAGACGAGGAGGAAGAGGAATTAAATAAGGCGCTCGCTCTCGTAAGCACGGCATCTTTTCTCGGTTTGTCGGTTAGATATCGTGGAAGCCCTACATAATACTATAATTGCGGACTGACGTGATCTTTTCCTTGAGGTCACCCATGCAGAGATTACACAGAAACACACTGGTCTCAAACAGACCATCGGTACAGGCAACTACGGGAAATAGAGTGACATGAGTTTCTGCCTCCTGGCTAGAATAAACAGCTGCTGCGCCAGTATGCTCCACAGGTTTCATCTGATCGTTGCTTTAACACGGCGCCACTCGCACCTTTTCAATCGTGCCTACAGCCTGAACTGTGAGCGCTATCTCATGTTTCAGACATTACAACATAAATTTCGCGACGGTCCTTTCTTGTCACAGCTGAAGAAGGGGGCCTCTAGCTGAAAGCTGTATTCCTCCCTAAATATGCGACCATACAGTATTACTAAGTGCTACAAGGTCACTTCTTCAATAGTAATGCACTGGATGCTAGACGTTCGGTAAACCGACGCGTAAAGTTGCGGATTACATAAAGGGTCTATAAGCCCCATTTCACAATTCGCGAGTGCGCATTCCTGCGCTACATTTTCTCTCAACTAATGGCAGCAACTTTCGTGCTTCAAGTGGAGACGAGGTCATAGTTGCACGTGCTGGCGTTTGTCTATTATGCGTGTTCGTGTCAAGAGAGCCGAGTCTACACTTTCCGCGTCCCAGCGCAAGCAAACCGCGCTTGAACACTCTGTTTGAAGGAGTGACTAGCTGGCATTAATTGGGCTAACTGCATCGCAGGAAAGCTAGCTGAACAATTATGAAAATGATATAAACCCTATAAGACGGACAGTTGGGCTAGTTGGTATACAGCATAATAAAAGATGGTTACTAGCGTCCTTGTCTTCTTTACGCTAGCAAACGTGTCTTAATATGTATATACGGATTACCTAATCCTCTCCCCATCATCGTACTTCATCACTCTTTTTCCCCGTTGCGTTTTCCCCGGTGCAGAATAGAAGGCAGGGGCGTACTAGCTCAGGCCACCCTCTCTGTCTTGTAATATATTTTCTCTCTCTCTTTCATTGGCAAACAAGATTTTATTTGCTAAAGAGTAAAACAGAACTGCACTAAGAACCAGTCAGGAAATAAGCAGCGCATATTACAATGCCGCATTCTAAAAGGAAAAATACGTTCTTTGGGCGCAAAATGTTTCAGAAAAGAAGACAAATAGGACAGAGCGCACTGTGCGCTCTGTCCTGTCTATCTTCTTTTCTGAAACATTTTGCGCCCAAAGAACGTATTTTTCCTTTTAGAATGCAGTACCAACCAGCCCAAGTAGCCACCCTGTTGTACGATGCCGCACTTACACAAAAAACGAGTAAAATCTGAGGGTTGAATAAAATACAAAGAAAGTTGCAATTGACACTACAGGCGACGAAAACTACTCGTTTATCAAATGTAAGGAGAGATGCGTTTATGCGGCAACACGATGAAACAGCGCGGCAAAAAAACAAACACGAACAAAATAAGCAACAAGACGATGCGCTGGCACGTGTGAAATTTACAGAAAAGAATAAACTTCTGTGTTGAAAGTTGGCGAATCGCCGTGCTGCTAACATTCTCAACAGTCCCCTTTTGTTTTGTTTCATGGGGTTGCTGCTCCGAACCACATGCATTTTTCTACTGAGCGAAGAAATGTCAGTTGCCCGAGATGCTCGGGCGACAACCGACACCTCCTTTGGGTCGCCACACATCCAGCATGCGAAAAAAGGCGCTCGAATGCTACTGACGTAGCAGGAATTGGCAAATACTCCATTGCAACCTCAAACACATGATCTAGGCCAGTTCGCATGCTGTGCCAAGTCTCAAGTGAATTCGGATTGGTGCGGCGATCGACTACAGGGTTACTATAGTATGTCTTGAACTGAGAAGGCATTTGGTTCATCGGATCGTCCTCCAGTGCAACTGGTGCAACGCAGTTGCGTAGAAGTGCGCGTGGTGCGAGCAGCAGTAGACTGAGCCGCAGAGAGGCGGGTAAGTTCATTTCTGCCTCGATGGGGTGGAGCCGCCTCCTGCCCGGGCTTGAAGTATTGGGAGTGCTTGGAGTGGGACGCCGTACGCGACGGAGATCAGGGCGACATCATATCTTTCTCTATGGGGTATGGCCGCCGCCATCTCCGGGCTTGTTCTGCTAGCGCAGGAATATGCGCTGCAGTGAAATGCGCTGTAGGTTGGGGGGCGGGATTGGGGGGTGCCGTAACCGATTAATCGAATGTTTTTAATCGATTAACTCAATTAATCGAGCGGCGGAAATCGATGACGATTAATCAATTAATTGTGGACCTTTAATCGATTAATCGTTCATCGATTTTACCATCCCTATACTAGCGTGGCGGCACCCGCGAGTGGCTGGATTAGTGTGCCTCGATGCAACAAAAACGCGCATCAAGGCACCCTAGGCTGGATGAGGTTTGAAGGGTTGATGCGCGACACCGCCGCTTCGCGCTCCCGTCGGCGGGGCAACCGCAGAAGATGCATGCGCGGCTACTGCTCGTGCCAAAATGACAAAATTCGGGGCAAAATCCCTAGGTTGTCGGCGGCGAAAATTCGTTATATCAGGGGTGCCTCCCGCTGCCACTTTGTTACATAGAGGTCGCAAGTACATGTGCTTCTATGGAGTAACGGCGGGGAATAGAAAAACTTCGTAATATCGAGGAATTCGTTGTATGGAGGTTCGTTATAGGCAGGTTTAACTTAGTTGCAGGATTTGAATTTCGGTAGAATGCAAGTGATAACCTGTGAAACAAGTTTTACGTTTCAAGATTTACTATACTTAGAGCATATAACCCGGCATGACAAGCTTTTAAACTTAAAAAATGATGAATGGATGTGAGGGTAATATGTTCATTTAACCTCGAAGTGGGACTTTGCGGCAGTGCGAATTTCTCTTGGATAGGTGTGTTCACGGTATAGCACCCCTCTAGTGCAGCGAAACCAACTTTACAGGGGTTTTCATGCCGTTTAATATGCCTATTCGTTCATTTCGAATACTTCGAAATCTCAGATAATTTAAATTAGTGTCGAAGCGAATTCGAATACTTCAATATTCGTTTGAATATTTCAAGTGCTCGAATATTTGCACAAGCCTGCAACTTATCCCATTTCAAGCTAGAGGCTTTCCAAACATACGAAGCCAACGACTAAGTCTGGCACTGCCCATGCAAGCCACACCGATGCATCGATCTTTGAAATCTTTATTACTTCCGTTTTTACTTGTATGCTCGCACTTGATCTACAGCACCGCAAAAAATCTCAGAATGCAGGCCAGATTACCAAGCAGCCAACATTGCAACACCACGCAACATGTGGCCATGCAGCCGACTTACGGCGCAGCGCCTGAGGTTGTGGCGGCCACTCAAAAGTAATTTGACTAAATTTCAAACACCTTTTCAAACTAAATCAAACACGTATAGTTAGTACTTGGACTGCAACACTAAACTATAAGTGAGGAATTCTGCATATTTTTTAATGCTAATGCCTGTACAGTTCATCAACTATTGACTCCTCAACTTCAATACCATTTTCTGCACTTATCGCCAACCTCATAAACCAAAAATGCACTGGCATTTTTAGTTCATACAGTTGTCTGCACTGTCTTTGTGGTTTATAAGGTTTTTTGAATGATCTTTGTAAAACTCACAAAAACTAAAAAAAAAGTTACACAGTATGACTGCAGACCCTGCCAAGCACACTGTGGGAAATAGCCGCAGCTGCCAACGGGCCGTACTAAGGAAGCACAGTTGCTTCATTAATAACTCGGGCCTTTTTGAGGCAGTCTGCCTATTACTGTATTTATTTAACATCTTTCATGGGTGGTGAAATATTCAAATCACTGCAAAAAAGCCCAAACACCCCCACTCGTCATCCCAAAATAAGTTACAAGAGTGAATAGTGAAACAAAGTGTTTGACCGCGATTTTTTATAACATAATCGGAGTGGGTCAAACGCAGTGTCTTTGGTGCGGAATGACCCCTTTACTGGATGAAACTTGTATTCTAGACGAACATACCACACTGGGCCTGCAAAGGTGGCTGTAAACGAAGCACAACCTTTGAATTCATACTTTCACACAATGAACAGTATCTCTGGTCCATTCAAGATAGAAAACTAGCACACAGAGGACAACATCCGGGAATGTGGCATTTTACAAATGGTATCTTGGGGCATCCAAGAGCAATCTCAGGTGCGCCGCGCTTTGGCCTTTCGTCTCGTGTCGGCAGGTGAACCCGTGGCCCCCTCGGTGTTCTTGGCTGTGCCACTAATCTGCTTCACTAGGGTCCGCAGTGTCTGTGCAACATCAGCACCCATGGTGAGCAGGCGTGAAGAGTAGTAGCAGGCAAGCAGCGCAACCACTGTCACAGGCAGGGCAAGCAGTGAGGAGCGGGCCACGATCTCGTGCTCGAGGTGTGGTGGCAGCTCGGGCGCGTGACGCAGCGTCACGTGACGGTGCGACGTGTTGCCATGGAAGCAGGTGCCGCCATTGTTACTGCTCCCCTCTAGCTGGAGGCAGTAGGTGCGGCCGTCACGTGTCAGCGGTGGCAGCAAGAAGAAACCGCCGGGACCCGGTGTGACCGTGTGCAGTGTCTGTTCGGGTGCATCGTCCACCACCACACGAATCTGCAAACAGCATGCATATTGCTGGCAGGTTGATCAGTCTGTATAAGGTACTATCCCACCCCACCTCACAAATTCACCTACAGCTATGTCATGCACTTGAATGCACTTTAAACTCAAAGTGAATCAGCAAGAACATATCCCTGTAATGAATAATATGTCAAATATTGTCTCATATATAAACAAAGTCAAGTATAAATTTTTGCTCGAGTTTCTTTGAAAGGAAAATGAGGCTTACATTTATGTATTTACTTTTTATACCGCATCTGTTTTCATAACGGGAAGCGCATGTAATCTACTACAGTAAAAGCTCGTTAATTCGAATTCCACGGGAACGCTGAGCAATTTCGAATTAAACAAAATTCGAAATAATGAAAGTGAGCAAAAATGGGTGGATTTCGGGGGTGGGGGCACGAAAAATATTTATTGGCCAAAAAAAGTCGGTGATGACCATCTGCTTCTTTTCTCTGAATGCCACAGCTGCGGCTCTCTGTTCCAGCGCGCGGACGCGGCGCAGGGAATCCTCTTCACCCTCTTCAAAGCTGAAGAAGAGACGCGCCACATTAAGTGCCTCCATCACCGCAGAAGCTGACGGGCGCACAGGCGCTTCGTCATCTTCGTCTTCCTCACCTTCTGGCTCTTCACCAACAGGCTGCGCACCGGCTACTTGAGCGATAATGTCCTCATCAGTCAGGGCACCACACACTGATGCACCGGTGTCAACTTCAACATAATCGGCAAAACGTACGCCCCGAAGAGTGTCGCGCAATGCCACTGGCATGAGCTCCTCAGCCCCGTCCACGTCGACGTCACAACTATCCTGTGCACTTCCAGCTGCAAATCCACTGTGGCGGAAACAGTTTGCAATTGTGGTCGCGGTCACCTGTTCCCATGCGCGCACCAACATGTGCATGGCAGTGAGCAGCGTAATGCCGAAGTCCTTCCTGTCGCCCCCGCACAAAATCATTCTCTCCAGCATGTGATGCCTATAAAAGCACTTGATGTTCCTTATCACACCCTGGTCCATTGGCTGTAGGGCCGCAGTCGTATTTGCTGGAAGGAACACTAACTTTGTTTCTCAGCTCAACGTCGACTTTGTGCGCCGAACAGTTGTCGACGAGAAGAAGAAAGCGTCTGCCGCCCAGTTCCATTCGCCTGTCGAATTTCAGTAGCCACTTCCTGAATAGGTCACCTGTCATCCAGGCTTTCTTGTTTGCGGCGTACTCCGTCGGCAGTGACCGAATGTTTTTGAAGCACCGTGGCTTGAGTGCTTTGCCAATCACAAAAAGGGGGACCTTTTCCGTACCGGTCATATTTGCGGCGACCAGAACAGTGACACGCTCTTTGCTGCGCTTGCCGCCGGCACAGCTGTCTCCCTTGTAGGTGATCGTCTTGTCTGGCTGCAACTTGAAAAATAACGCTGTCTCGTCAGCGTTAAACACGTCCTGTGGTGAGTAGCTCTCCAAGTACTGCTGCAGGGTGTCGCTTCTCCAAGTAGCGCATGTTTCGGCGTCCACTTCCTTTGCCTCGCCGGATAACGTGCGGAATACGAGATTGTGCCGCTCCCTGAAACGATGAAACCATCCCTCGGAGGCGACAAAGTCTTCAATGTCCAAGCGCAGGGTGAAATCGGCTGCCTTGGCCATGATGATAGGGCCGCTCAATGCGATACTCTGGGCTCTCATTTCTTTAACCCAGATAATCAAAGCCGACTCCAGTTCCGGGAACTTCGCTGTCCTTAGCCTTTTTTCGACTGGCGCCAAAATCCTCGGCTTCATAGGCGTTTTCAATGGCCGTCCTGTTGCGTATGTAGGTTGACAACGTGCTCGGAGGTATGCCGTGCTTCCTCGCAATTTCGTATTTGCTCGAGTTCCCTTGGTCAACCTCTCGCAAAATCTCCACCTTCTCCTTGACAGTCTTCGCGCAGTAGTTTCCCCGCGGCATCTTGCAACTTCGATGCGGAATAAGACGGCTTGACGGCGTGAACGAACAACGTGCTCGAGGAACAAAGTGACGCTGCCGGGTGCGGCCTAGGACTGCTAGGACTACTCCGCCGACTCCTCAGCGTCCCGCGGGTCCCGCGTATACAAGTGGCGCCAGGCGCTGGGATAGCGGGAGGGCTACGGAAAAAAAAAAAATTGCTCCCTGGATTTCGGAGGCCATACTTTGCTCGCCCTTTGCTCGGAGGCCACTTAAAGCTCGAAAAAAACCGGTCGTGCCACCTATCGTTCGGCTGTAAAAGCTTCCACTAGTGTTTGACGATGATGACGCTCGGCGGCGCGCGCTTCGAATTACCCGTAGAGGCGGCAATTTCTGTTCGAATTAACGAATCGTTTTACACATGGTCTCCTATGCACTGCGGACCGGACTGCGGCGACCATTTCGAATTATCCAAAATTTCGAATTAATGAGGTGTGAATTAACGAGCTTTCACTGTACACAGCATAATTAGCTGTATGAATGTGACATACAAGATAGGTAGATAAGGCAGAGTGAACAAGGCAATACAAGGTAGTAATAAAGTAAAAAATAAACTAGAGTACAGTCAAACCCTTTTAGCTTGAACTCGCATAATTCAAACCAATGGATAATCTGAACTGGCCCATTGGTCCCGGCAAATGGATATGTAGTATTTGGATGGGGAAAAACTCCTCAATTCAAAGCTGAAACACACGCCACGATTAATTTGAACAGGACTGCCCAGCCACAGAGACTACTTTTCATGCAATCCCAAGCCGAATGCCAAAGTTCGATTCGTCACTAGCCACCACAGCTTCACAAACTTGTAACCATGTGCCCATTCCGCCTACACTGGAAGGTTTGAAGCAGCTAACGGAAATCGTGCAGCCTTGCTTCACGTGGTGCTACGTGACATCGTCTCGCATGTTTACAGGGGCGCGATCCTTTCCTTTCTCCCATGGGTGCGAATATGGCCCCTCTTCTGAACTTCGTCAGTGCTGTGAGAGTGGTGTCATCCACACAAAGACAATCGTTGCATGCAATTGGGTTGGCACCAGCAGTTGTAGACATGAAAGAACTAAGCACACTAAGAACTAAGTGGTGGTTGCGGATGCGAACACTCGTCTAATTGCTGTTCCTGCCTTCTACAGGTGTTTTTCCTAGACAGGCCGGGCTCCCACTAGTGATTGCTGCAGCACCTGTCATTGCATCATCCAAGTGCCAACGTGGAAAGTTGTATTCTGGATATCTGGCCACATCATATCTACTGTTCCCAGCATTCCTGTCGTCGACCTGCGCCTGCGCGGATCTTCAGTCTAGGCATCAAAAGCAGTGCCAGGAGGCACGCCCGCGTCAAAGCAGTGGTGGTTGCGGATGCGAACACTCGTCTAATTGCTGTTCCTGCCTTCTACAGGTCAGTTGGTTTTACTCAACCCTTGGTATTGAGCTCTGTCTTATACCGCAACCACTGCTGCTGCTCCTCATTGTATTATCCGCACGCTCGTGCATTCACTTGTGTTTTTCAACAAGTTCCCTGCTTGTGGCATCACGATGCCTACGAATGCAGAATTAGCTAAGAGAATCGAAGACCTTGAGGCAAAACTTGATAGCCGATTGACAAAGCTCGTGGACAGAGTTGTGGTTGACGTCACAATGAGGCTTCGAGAATCGGGCTTCGATCTCGGTGCTGTAAATTCAGAGGTCAAGGGCATGGATGCTGGCCTGAAAATACTTAATGACATTGTAGAGGCAGTCCGTGTTCAACAACAAGAGCTCTGTTCAACTAACAAAGCTCTGAAAAATGAGAACGAGACTCTAAAAAAGAAGGTGGCTGACCTGGAGCAGTACACTCGGCTGAACAACGTCGAGATCAAGGGAGTGCCCTCTTCCCAAGGGGAGGACTGTGTTGCCATAATGCAGTCAATTGGCAACAAAATCGATTGTCCTGTATCAGGCACTGATCTTGACGTTGTTCACAGAGTGCCAGCCAAGTCTGGACAACAGAATATTGTGGCCCGTTTCTGTTCACGAGAGCAAAAGAATGAGTTTGTTAGGAAAGCACGCAAAGCTCGCTTGAATACACGTGCTCTTGGGTTTTCTGGAGAGGGTACCCATGCTGTCTTTGTTAATGATCACCTCTCGCCGGATAACAAGAAGCTTTTTGCTAAAGCACTTGTTCTCAAAAAAGAGAAACAGTGGGCGTTTCTTTGGACTGATAACTGTCAGATAAAAGCAAGGAAATCTACTGATTCCAGGGTGTTTCGCATAAAATCAGAGCTCGACCTGTCCATTATCTCCTAGATATATTTTACTTTGGCAGTTGTAGCGTCTATCCAATCGCAGGATGGCGTATATTTCACCGTCTGAACTCTCATCACGGCTGTCTAAACCATGTAGGGCGTTTGTTCACTTTAACGCTCGAAGTATAAGAAAAAATTATGATAATATTACCACATTGTTGTCAGCCATTGGTCACCAGTTCTCCATCATCTGCATCAGTGAAACGTGGCTATGTGAATCTGACAGGAACCTATTTAAGTTTCCTTCCTATTCCTCCGAATACTGTCATCGAAGCGACGATGCACATGGTGGAGCAGCTGTTTTTATATCATCATGCCTTCACTATCATAGGCGACTGGACATGGCACTAAATATTCCTGGTTGCGAATCCGTGTGGATCGAACTTCATGAACCACATTTTTCGCAAGATAGTAAGAATTTAGTTGTTGCCTGCATCTATCGCTCACCGTCGTCATCTGTCTTGGAGTTTTGCCTAGCTTTAGGAGAGGTGTTGAATACTCTGTCATTAGAAGGGAAGCGGGTGATTATTTTAGGAGACATGAATATCAATCTTCTTGATGACACCAACGCAAAGGTTTCCGAATACATTTCCTGCTTCAGTGGATATGGCTATGAGTGCCTCATAACTGCACCCACTCGTGTTCCATTTCAAGGCAATGGCACTATTATAGATCACATTTTGTCTAACCTCATTAGTCCTCCTGAAGCAGCTGTCATCGAGGTGCCTGTCACAGATCATTATCCTATTTATGCAAGCATAGGCATTTCCAGTAATAATAAAACAAGTCGAAGCTTCAAGAATAACCTAAATACTGCATCATTCATTAACATCATCGAGCAGTGTGATTGGTCGTCAGTTAAGAAGTGCAAAAATGCTGAAATAGCCTATCAACAATTTTCCTCCATCATTTCAAATGCAGTCATGGCCGCTTCAACATTAGTTGTAAGCAGAAAAAAGTACCTCGTCCCAATTAATCCGTGGTTGACACCTAACCTGTTAAAATGTCTGCGGAAAAAGGATAACTTATACAAAAAGACGAAAAAGTCCCCTTTCAATGTTAACCTTCAAAAGCGCTATAAAGAATACTCAAACACATTAGGTAAGTTACTTAAAGCCGCTAAATTAAAGTACTTCGAAGATAAAATAAAGCGAGCCGGAAATGACGTTAAGCAGCAGTGGAAAACTGTAAACTATTTTCTTGGCAGGACTACGGTACATTCAGATATAACCTTGATTCACTCAGAAAATCGTGTGATCGAAAACCCATCTGATATCGCGAACTCTTTTAATGACTCGTTCGGCATTGAAATTCCGCAGTCGACAGCATCCCTCGAATACACTTGTTCACGATTACCACATTCATTCTTTCTTTATCCGACGTCACCCCAAGAAGTGTTCACCGTTATCAATAGTATTAGGAATACAAGCGCTGGTCTCGATAAGTTCTTTGCTGCCGACATGAAACTGATAGCTCATTTAATCTGCGATGCATTATGTTACATTATAAATCTTGTATTTGAAACTGGATTTTTCCCGACAGCCCTGAAAAAAGCAAAAATTATTCCCGTCTTTAAAAAAGGCGACAAGCGCTTAATCTCTAATTACCGGCCTATAGCAATTATCTCATTCTTCAGTAAAGTCATAGAAAAGCTTTTTGTGGGACGGTTAAGGTGTTATTTAGACAAGTTTCATATTCTTTCTAATAAGCAGTTTGGTTTCAGGCCCGGTTACTCAACTGAACTTGCCATGATATCCCTAACTGACGAAATTAAATCTGCTATTGATAGCGGTTGTGTTGTTGGAGGTGTTTTTCTTGACCTTTCAAAAGCATTTGATTCTATTTCTCACGTCATTTTATTTCAGAAACTAGAGTCAATTGGTGTATCTGGCGTCCCACTAGAACTAATTCGTAGCTATCTGCGTGATCGAGAACAGTTGGTATATGTGTCCGGTACCTTTTCCAACCCTAAATTCATCAACATCGGTGTTCCGCAAGGTTCAATTTTGGGCCCGCTTTTATTTTTAATCTACATCAACGATCTTCCTCATTGTCTAGCACATTCGTCCTGCATACTCTATGCGGACGATACCACTATAATAACTGCAGATAAAGAGGTTGACTCGATGTTGTTTAAACTAAACACCGACCTGAAAAATATCGTTAAATGGTTCAATAAGAATAAATTAAATATAAACGCTAAAAAGTCAAACTTTGTTGTATTTTCGTCACCTAATCGAATTATACCTAGGAACCCCACTGTCTACGTAAGCGATACTCAAATTCACTCTACCTCTAGTACAATGTTTCTCGGGGTCGAACTTGATGAACATTTAAAATTTAATTCACATGTATTACAGCTTACGCGGAAAGCCGCATATGCCATTCGAATCTTGCTAAAAGTTCGCCCTTTCTTTCGTTTTGAAATATTGTTGTCACTTTACTACGCTTTCTTTCACAGCAACATAATCTATTGCATTTCATCATGGGGAAACACGTATGCCACTCATTTATCAGCCATCCAACATCTTCAAAACCAAGCATTGAGGATAATAACGTTCAGTAGCTTCATGTCCAATGCATCATCCTTACTCTGTTCACATGGAATTTTATCAGTTCAGAAGCTGGCCAAATATTTTCTCGGCATTCTTATCTACAAATATGTGAATGGAAAACTTCCCATTCCTTTACTAAACTCAAGTCAGTTTCCTCAGGCGTCATCTACTCGTTTTGCAAAGGCTAATAACTTCCTTTTACCCAAACCCAGGACTAATTATGGCAAGTTTACCATAAAATTTTCGTCTGTATCCTTGTGGAATTCTTTACCTTTGGAGATCAAAAATAGATCCCTCGAAATGTTTAAAAAAGGCTTGCGTTCGCACTTATTAAATTCATAGTGCTTAATATTATACAGAGTATGTTATAGCATTTTTGTGTTATTTTGTGCTTATCTTCATATTTTGTATAACTTATAGTCCCTATCTCGTGCTTATCTATATATTTTGTATATCTCAATTTTTCTTTCCTTACCGTCATAATGCTTGATATTATACTGAGCGAATGTTGTTGCATTTTTGTGTTAGTTTTTTCGTGCTTATCTACACATTTTGTATAACTTATATTCGCTATTTCGTACTTATCTGTATATTTTGTTTATCTTAATTTTTCTATCCTTACCACTGTTTACTATTGCGTTGTATCTCTGATTAATGATTTTATAGGAGGTCTCACTCACAGTCTTGCGACTTTGAGACCTCCTTCTGTATTTGTATATAACACATGCAATTTATCATTTGTATTTCAATTTCAAAATAAAAGTTCAAATACACACAACCACAGTGAAGAATACAAAGGCAGCGTGTGAAGACCACAGTAAGCATGGTCAACAACATGTCAATGCCAATGCGATACCAAAGCCAAACTCTGAGGCCAATCTTTTGCTAACAACGTGGTAGTATCATAGCCACCATCTTTAAAATAGCAAATACAGATTTCGGGGTCTATGCCTTTGTTGTTAGAAATGTAAAACATGTCATGGGTTACGTTGTCAGGCTAACACTGTAGTCTAGCTAGGCCAAGCTGCATCAACATGGCCGCTTCCATGGCCACTTAGGCCAGTTCAGAGTGCCAGTTAGTGACATATCATACGGGAACGGTACCGCAGTTGCATTGCAACAGCGGGCTTCCCAGTGCCTTGGATCCTATGGGAGCTATGCCGACAAATGCCCGAAAGCGAGTTAGCAGCAGAGAAAACACGGCATCTGCAACCATAACGGGTGCTGAGTAGTGGGCTTCCACTCTAATGTACACTGTACCGCTAATCAAAGGGACACCCACTAGTTCATAATCCGAACAGACTTTCTATATTCTTGGAGCTCAAATTAACGAGGTTCGACCGTAATAAACTTTAGTGCGTAATGTACTGTCAGACTGCTAATGACGAACAAGAGAGTTCAAAGGGCACTGATAAGCAGGCAGGCTTGAGCACTGCAGACGCAACAAACACTATTAGCCAATAAACTGTTTTCCTTAGGCCTTATGCTCCTGCACGTAGGTGGTGCAGACAATTCACACATTGAAACTAAGCACCACCAAGCCTCTGCCTTGACGCCGTGAATACAGCCCCTGAAAAAGGTGTGACATCTCCATTCTCAAGTTTCTATAATTCTGGCCCTTGGACTGTGAACCGTGGTTCATCAATATCGAGGCCTAATTTCGTTGCCATCATTTCATATTGCAGACTGCCAAATACGAGTGCTGTTTCTTGGGCGAGTTGGAAATTCATACTTGGAAGGGTAGCGCTAGTGGACACGAACTAAAGGAAGACACACGAACACACGGCACTTCCGTCTTTGTGTCCGTGTGTCTACCTATAGTCCGTGTCCACTAGCGCTACCCTTCCAAGTTCCAAATAAGACACTTTCGCAAGTGCACTCACCCTGCTAATTTCTAGTTTTTGTCTGTGCCATTATGAGAGCTCATTCACCCCAGTACCCAAACGACAACCTGAAGTGAGAGATGCTACAATGCACCACTGACTGAACCATTTCAAATTCAACCGGAGTGTCAAACCAAACCAAAATGACATACCTGAACCAGAATTTCAGCTGGAACTGAACCCAAAGAAATATTCTCGGAACATGCAAAAGGCCAAGCCAAATGTGAACTAAAAACAATAACAGTTATTGGTTCAGCATGAAACAGTTCAAGCACATGGGGCAAGAATGCAATTACGAGAGATAAGTGACACCTCATTGGCGACGCCCACTAACAGACTGTGATGACTCATGTGCAGTGTTTCGTACAAAGATGGTGATAAACTACAGGTGTGCGCTTGAAGCTTTACACGGACACCCATGCCTAGATGCTCGCAACCGGACTTGCGACAAGCGCAAGCCAGCTCGCTGAAACGTCGGCTCGAACACACACGCCCTGTTCAGTTTTTTTTCAACGCAAGCTTCCATCTTCCCCTTCCTGTCGTTTCTTTAGATTTGCAGCTGACCATGTCACTTGAGTTTCGCAGCTCAAACAATGTTTTAAAGGGCAGCACGTATTAAAAAAAATTGGGTAAGAAAATTAAATAACAAGAAAGCTTGTACGCGTTAAAACTGGTCTTAGTGAAGGAATAAAAAATAATAGTAGAAATACTGGAAATAAAAGTAGAAAAATAAGCTTGAAAGTGTTTCAGGCAAAGAGAATCTTTTTTTTTCGTGATCTATAATGTGCTTTAAAATGTGTAGTGTGCACGTACCTCACCACATTACGGCCACTGGCGTGGGTTCGGACTTAGCGAGTCACAGGGCCGCGTTTGTTGTTGCCTCGCGTGAGCTAGCGTGCCGCTGCACACGTGCGTTGGGCCACGAAGGCGCCGAGTGCAGCGCATCAAGTACGCAGCACTGCTCTCAGAAAATCCGCAACAGTTTACTGCCTGCGGCAACACCACAAGACGTGGTACCACGCTTGCTTCCCAGAGGCGGCGGGAGAGGCAAAGGGGCTTGACCACGCCAAGGGTGGAAACACCGAACAAAGCGTGGCACTAGCATGCTCCATGGGCAATGGCTCATGGCTCATGGCGACATGTCGCTAAGGGTCCCTCGCAACCACGCTGCATAATCTCACGACCACTGACCAATCGCTTGAGACAGGGCAAAGGTCCATTCGCGTTGGCCTTCGATAAGTGCGGCTCCGCGTAGTATGACTACGGCGCAGTATGACTACACTGCACCGCTCTTCGGCCAAGTGTTCAGAAGCAACAATGTAAAGTAGGCGCTCGCTGCTGGCGCCAGGCACCATTGGCGAACTTCGTCTGAGCGAACCCCAAAACAAAGGAGCCGACGGACGGGAAAGAAAACATGTGCCTACGCTACACTGTCCAGAGAGAGAATCTAACACACGTGAAACATTTCGCGAAACTCCGACAAGCACCGCATTTGAGATCTCGCTCCGGGCGAGGGAGGCTGACGTCATCGCCGCTCGCCGAGCACATAGGACCGCAATAGATGGGAGAGTCATGACCAGGCATGTGGACGGCAGAACTAGGCAGAAACATGCGCAATAGCAATGGACAGGCCTCAATCCCACAAACGTTGGACTTGCATGGCATCCCACACACAAAAAAAAGAACAACTGAAAGAAAAAAAAAGTAGCAAGACAATCACGAGGAGCATTGTGCATCTATTGCCTTTCATGCTCCCTGCCACAACTTTGCAAACAGTGACCAGCTCAAACACATGTACATTGGCAAGTATATGAGATATTGGAAAGTATTGGATTAAGGATTAGCGAGGAATATGTTAAGAACCTTTTTTGTCTGAATATGGCATTGTCCACAGAATATTCATGCCAAGTAAGCTGATTGCTATAGCGCGAACTCAGGACTAGGACAAAGAGACACACGAAGACGAGCGCTTAGGTCTCTTTGTCCTGGTCTTGAGTTTGCGCTACGGCAAGCATCATGAAATACCAACTAGCCCAACTGCCACCCTTCAACACCATGTAAGCATGAAGACAACAACTTTCTCACCTTGAGGCTGGGCAGGTGTTTGGGGTCTGTGACAACCTGGCCTGTGATGTCCATTTGGTTGAAGAAGCGGAACACTATGACCCGCACATTTGTCAGGTCCGCGTTGGTGACCTGCAATGTTTGAAGTGATAGAGAAATTTCACGGTGCTTGCCAAATGTTCGTAAAGCAGTGTGTTACAAACCGTGGCTGATGTGTGTGTAGTCATCATCTGAAAATATATTTTGTGAGGATGCTAAAGTTTCAGACCTGCTACATTGGCTAAAAGAAGCTTTACTACAAATTTCACCAAATGATTGTTCCACTGCACTGAGTGCACTAAAACAAGTGCAGCAAGAGAACTACAGGGCATCATCCAAAACTGTGTCATGTCAGCATCCTAATCTACAGCTACTACAGTGTTCATTCCATCACTCCCTGCACGGTCCTCAGCTATCTCCAATCAAGGCAAACTCTATCCATCACCGCAGTGCTCACCACAAGTTCGCGTTTGGGGGGCTCGGCCCTCTCGATGTGTGGGTTGGCGCCTGGCTTGAGCTGCAGCTGGTAGGCACAGCCGGGCAGGAGTCCGCGCAGCCGGAAGGCGCCCTCGTTGTCACTCAGGGCTTCCTCCTGATGTCCCTGGCAGGTGCCCGTGCCCAGTGCTTCCAGAGACACACCTGGCTCGGCTTCGCCCGTCACCGAACTCACCAATCCCAGGCAGCTAAATGCCACGCGGTCACCCCTGCAACCACCACAATTTACATTTTGCCAACCTGTTTTGCCCATACGTGTTTTGCCAACACGTATGTGAGCTGTACTTAGATTGCCATCACCCACGTTTCTTGACACTCATGCATGGTGCTTTGCATTGTGCTTTGCAGGCAAAGAGAAAAATTCGGCGAATTGACAATGATATACAAAACTGAAATAAAAATCATGTTTATCTTCAGCGCGCATGCTACAAAGTTGCAATTTATTAACATAGGTTAGAAGCCAAAAAAAAAAAAAGACTTTTGGTGCTGCACATTCTTAGCCAACTCTACATCAAGGTTGCTCACTGACAGTCGCAGAAAGTCGTAAAGGTGTTCCTCGGTTAGTTAGGGGGAGTTCTGATGTCATGCCGCGGGTTGGCGACCCCTGGCGTGGGTTTACTGGTGCAGGCTTGTATTCATCTGCCCTTGAGAGGGAAATGACACTCCTTTCAAAAGTTTTACATGCCTGCTGGTGTAAATAAATCTTTCACGCAAAGACACAGCTCAGTGGTTTCATTTCCTTCTAATTGTTAGACTTGTGCATATATATTCAGCGCTTCAAAAATTGAGCGTGCACTTTGTTTACCATCTCTGTCATTTCTAGGTTAGTTTTCCACTTTCAGCACACAGAGAGATGGACCGTATTAAATCTTGGGAAGTGTCATTGTGATTGGCTTTATTACACGAAGAAAGCCAATCATTGTAAAAAAATTCTGTACCAGATGAGCTTGAGCATGATTGTAGTAATTGCAACTTGTGATGCCTACATTAAGCGCCAGTCATATAAGGCACTTTAAGTTATGATTAGACCTGATCCAGTATGAAATTGTCTTTTGTGGTTGGCTGTCTGCAGCAGCTTGTGAAATGAAAGCCAATCGCAATCGACAAACTCGTATAAACAAAAAGCCCACATGACGCCGCCTATTGTAACTGGGTAAATACTGACAATGAAATGGCAATGTGTCTTGGCATTTATTCCTGCTTCTTCTTTAGTTTGACTCTTCAGATAATTTGATGAGTTCGTTGTACATTCCACAGTTGAATAAACAGAACTTGAGCATGTAATAACAATGAATCTATTATTTAAGAGATGCAGCGAATACTTAAGGGGGGACACGGCTCTTAAAATCTTTTCTTTATTTCTTCATCGATTTTGATGAAACTTGGCGACTTTATGTATATGAGTGCGCTGATTTCAAATATGTAATTACTTTTCTAGTATAGTATTGTGTAGTTTTTAAAATACAAAATATTTCATGTGCCCATTGGGGAGCAAGATTTTTTCCAAACTGAGAGAGTTACAAAGTAAATCAGCATATCACAATAATCTGGAATCAGAAGTGAGTACAATGTAACAAAAACGGATGTTCTAAATCCATTTGAACAAAAGTTATTTTATGTTGAACGTTCACCAATGAGTCAATTTCAAGCTGAGATTTCACTTGTGAGTGTTCAACATATTGTAACTTTTCTTCCAATGGGTTTAGAACATCCATTTTTGTTGCATTGCACTCAGTTCTGATTCGAGATTATTGTGATACGCTGATTTACATTGTAACTCTCTCAGTTTAGAAGAAATCTTGCTCCCTGATGGGCACATGAAATATTTTGTATTTTAAAAACTGCACCTTATACAAGAAAAATAATTGCATATTTGAAATCAGCACACAAATGTAAATAAACTCAGGGAGTTCGATCAAAATCGATCAAGAAATGAACTTTTTTCAAGTGCCATGTCCCCCCTTAAAGGCTTGCTTTGTTAAGTAGCTGCAGACTTCATCATTATACTAGTACAAAGCTTCAATTCCTTAAGACTATTAAAAATACTAGTTATATTACTTCTAATACAACATGCTCAAAACGCGCCAAGTAAATAAGACTATTCACTGAAGAAAAGTGGAGGCAGCTTATACCATGTGTAATCAGAAACAACTTAACAGCCTGCTGTATCGTATCAGATCTAAGAGCACAAGCTATCAATGTATGCTTGAACTACATGTGCCTTTCTTTGCTCTCTACTAACCCCCTTTCCCTTGTTCTGGCATAAAAGACCGATGGCAATAAACACAGGGGTTCGCTGCTGCTACGCATGCGTGTTGGTTTCATCGACCGTGGCCCGATCGATACTGTCACAGACTTAAAAAGTGGCCCAACCA
Source organism: Rhipicephalus sanguineus (assembly GCF_013339695.2). Classification (NCBI taxonomy): domain Eukaryota; kingdom Metazoa; phylum Arthropoda; class Arachnida; order Ixodida; family Ixodidae; genus Rhipicephalus; species Rhipicephalus sanguineus. The sequence continues at coordinate 37,919,482 of NC_051178.1, forward strand.
ATTGTGCCTTGTAAATACAGGCAAACCTACTCCCTCCTCCTGCACAGACATGGTGTAGTAAGAGATTGTTACCCACAACCGAAAGAGAAAACAGAACCAAAGAAGACGAAGGAGTCCTGAGAAAGCTCGATGAATGTGAAGCTCGTGAGCTTCAGAACGTTGATTGGCTGAGGTAGAACGTGGCCAGCTAGCAAGAGCACAAGACGCTCGGCCGACCTTGGCGTGTCCCTGAAACGAGCGAGTGCTCCGGACCGGGCCTAGTGTGCAGTTCCTGTGGTGAACGAGCGTGCAGGCCAGGGCGAGCAGCTGATCACAGATTCGGGTCCGGCACAACCAGTTGCTGAGATCGTGGTGATGATGCCACGCCTGAGCGGGTCCGGCACAACCAATTGCTGAGGGCGTGGCCTCGGTGCTACGTTGGGTGCCACATGGGCCTGCACCTTCCTGAACGTGCAGTTCCTGGTCTGCTCATACACTCTCACACAACTTGATTGAGCACCTTTCCTGATAAGTTTGCATCGTCTGCACCTTCCACAGTACTGTGAGTGACGTCCGATGGACTTCATAGACTTCCAGATAGTGAGGACGCAACGAGTACTCCCGTGTGCATAGTTGGAGAACTGTAAGGTTTAGGACTTTAAAAGGAGTAATTGTATTGTTTGGCTTTGAGGGAATGTAATTGTTATTCTGTGATGACAATAAATGTTTTGCTTGTCCTTGACTTGGCTGTTTATGTCTGAGGGCCCAAGAACTACTACACATTGTTACGTTTGGCCTGAAAATTCATCGAGGCAGACGCCATTGAGCGTACAGCTGTCCGCCAGAATGCTGTCTTCCCCCCCGTATCGGCGCTTAGACGGAGGCAGGAACGCCAATTCTTCCTGGAGGAGCTTATGCCGAGCGAGCGAGCAGGTCGCCGTGGATGGATTTCCCAGAAAAAGGACGTTGGAATTCGGAGACCCCTTTTTGGCTTGTTATTCTCTGCGTGAGATAGCACCGCAGGAGAGCTTCTCACCCAGCCACTTCTGCCTTCTACCCTACAGCAGCAGGGAAAATTAACCTGTGCCGGAGGGAGCGGTCTGCGTGTTTTCCGGAATTCGACACACCCACTTTATCGTGCGTTTTGGTCAGCGTGGGATCGCGCCGTTGAAGACGCTCCCATCAACCCAGGTGGGGCCTTCACCCGAGGCAGCCATCATTCAACGCTTCTTCCGAGTATTACCGGCAGTGGAAGCGGAGGTCATCGGTCCTCCAACCCCTTTCCCCTTTGGACTGAAACTCCTCGCCGACCTTCTCACCTACGAGTCTTCGGGGCGTGGCGAGTGTATTGTGTGACTCTTTGCCTCCTTTCGGGAGGCCGGACGCCAAGACGACAGGTCACCGGATTGGCGGGAGACGCTGACACCGGTTTGCCCGTGCTTCTGCAGTGACGGTCTCGGGGCTATAAAAGCCGAAGACTTTTGACGTTATTTCTCTGCTCTTTTTTTCACTCCAATCTCTTAACCATGTAAATAAATCTACGTTCCTTCTTGAAAGAACGCGCCTCCTCACTGGGAACCTTCGGCTATGGGGACGGACGGCGGGAGCCAGCTACCGTAACGAGACCCGCCGAACCCCACTCCTTACAACTGGTTGGCAGCGGTGAGATGGACCTTGCGACATGGTGCTGCGTTTGTGGTGAGTGCTTGATCTTTGCTATGACTTTCCAGGCTTCATTTTGCGGTTACACTTGAGTAGTGTAGAAGCTGGATTGTGTTTTTGAGGGTTAGGTAGATCAACTAGTTATGCGTAACGAGCGAGTTTGAGGGATCACCTAATTATGTGTGAGCAGGACCAAAGCAAAGCGGCAGTCATGAATTTGAGGACGATGCTGAAAGATGAGCTTTTGTTTGTGTGCGAGCATCTAGGCATCAAGGTAGATAATAAAATGGCAAGGACAAATATGTGGAAGATGATTATTAGGGAATCCAGTGAGGAAAACATTAACGACGCGTTAGTAGCTTTCAAAAGGTTTGAAGAGCGAGAAAGCCTAGAAAGAGAACACGAGAGACAGGAACGGAAGGAGAGGCTAGAAAGAGAACGCGAAGTGAGGAGAACAGAAATGCAACGTTGGAAATGGTCTCAAGTAAATTCAAGGATTCACCGATTCAGAGAGGGTGAAAGTATAGAGCGTTTTCTTACCTCTTACGAGAAGGTTTGCACAGAACTAGGGCTAGACCGGGACTATTGGTCTATTGCATTATACAGTGTTCTTCCGTGTGACTTGTTAGGTAAGATAGGGTACCTTCCCAAGGAGGAGTTCAATAAGTACGAAGTAACTAAGGCAGCTTTATTGCGGTGCTACGGTATCACCCTGCTGCGCGCCGCGCAGACCCTCCATTCTGAAAAACAATTCCCGCGCATCTTTTTAAGAGAGAGCAAAACAAGACTGACTTGCAGAGAGATCCTTCTGCGGAGAAAAATGCGCGACAGGTCGTTGTTAGTGAAACCGACCCAGAGGAAGGTACGCGTTTCTCCGATTGTGCGAAGGTAGAGCGTGAGCTAGAAAAGGAGAGAGAAAAACACGAGAAAGAAAGAGAAGAACGCGAGCGAGCCTTAGACGAAGAGATTGAAAGGTTGAAGCGTAAAGTTGAGGCAATGCGGCGAAGTCAGACGTCCGCAGAGGTTGCGCACGAAAGGTGCGAAGAAGTGGCGAGTGCGGTGCACTTTAAAGCCACAGAGAAAGCCGCTCCTTGTGAGATACCACCAGGGAAAGGTACGCGTCTCTACGAGTGCGACATGCGCACGGAGCCTTCTGCGGAGAAAACCGAGATACAGGTCGCGGATAGTGAAATCGCGCCTGATAAATGTACGCGTTTCTCTGATTGTGTGAAGGCCGAGCAAACAGAAGACGAGACCGCGGCTGGTATCGAGTCTGAAAGGATTCCGAAAGGCACTCCGTGTGGGACCGAGGCTGGTTCCAGCCGCCCTAATAGGGTCATTGAGGAGTTGGAGACTTCCCTCGCACCCGAACACGTGAATGGCCTTGCGGAAGTTGAAGGAGAAGAGGACAACGCTAGTCCTAAACGTAGTGGTGACGCAACGCTCCAGAAAGACAGTATGATCGGAGAGGGCCTCTCTAAAAAGGTTCCTATTGATAGCGGAGGAAATGCCCCAGAGTGTGAGAGGGTAGAGAGCCATACTGTCGAGAAGGGCCCAGCTGTAGTTTATGCAAATGAGAGCAGAGATCAATTGGCCCGACAGTGCAACGGAGTGGAGAAGTCGAATGACTTAGGCAAGAGAGAAAGTGGCGCTCAAGCATCCATGAGTTGTGAAGATGCCGATGTCGCAATCCAGAGTGAAGTCCACCGTAATCGGGGAAATGTTCGCAAACGTCGCCGCAAAAGAAAAAAGCGGACTCGTGCGGCGCCGCGAAGTGTTGAGAGAGGTGGCACACGGCAGAGCGAAACACAGGACAGGCGAGCGGGCAGTTTGAGAAAACGCCCTTTGAGGCGTACAATCGGGTGCAAGCGACCGCCGCAGCGCAGAAAGAAAAAGGACAGGTCATCGGGCAGTTCAGAGAAACGTCCTTCGGGGCGCGCAGTAAGGTGCAAGCGGAGAAAAGGGGGAAGCGGGGGAGAACAATGCGCATCTCCACGACGGAGGGTGCCTTCGACAGGTACAAGTTTGCGGGGACAACCATGTCAAGGTATTCCTAGACGCAAGGCAGGAGGAGCAGAGCGCCGAGCGAGAGCAAACAAAAGGAGAGGATTGCCACTCTTTCCCCCGCGTCTCTGGCATCCCCTTCACCTTTGTGAAGGAAACCGTCGGAATTCCCGAATGAGGCGTGACGGAGAAGTACAGCTAATGGCGCGCGCTCATTGTAGTCTCTGGTGATCTGAAATGCCGCCAAGACCGCGACCGCCACGAGTACGACTAAAAGCGGAAGAAAGCTGTAAGCTTGTCGGAGAATGTGACAATTTGTGGAAAGGATTTTTTGTAAGGTTATTCTAATTTGATGTAGTGTTATTTTGTTATCTCCGTGACTAGTTTGTTTAGCTAAGCAGTTTCTTACTTTTGGTAATTTTAAGCGATGTATGTGTTTCTTTTATTGAGCCTATAAGCTTTGTGAGAAATAGTTGTGGGCGCAATATTATAGTAACTTGTGCGGAAGCTGTGACCCGCACGCAAGTGAGCTGCACGCGTAAGATGAGTCACGGTAGTCATGAGTGAATATTGGTACGACCGCTAATTGTGAAGCAGTGGTATAGCGTTTGTCGATCGGAAGCGAATTTCACTTGTTTATGTTTTTATGTATAACGCGAAGTAGTATACTGTCACCCATTTTAAGGGGGCCAATGAGCAATTTTGAGGAAGGTTTTAGAGTAAAACCAAAACGGTTTTTGAACTGCTCAGGTTGGCGCTGAATGTGGCTGTTTTAGTGGACCACTGTCAGGGTTGACAAGCATGTGGGGCCGGATATTCAGCACGAATCCAACGCAGATTACGTCAGGTGCTCCCGAGGTGTACGGCATCAAGAGTTATTTTCTTTGCGTGTTGTTTTTCGTTAACATTTAGGTTCTGTCGCGTGTTTAGAGAAGTTGAGTTTCTAGGGATGTGGCGTATGGCTAATTGTGTGGTTTAATGTTTCAGCGCTCTATGAATGCGAGCAGTGTAGAGCTAAAGAGCACAGCAGAGCGCAGTGCGTTCTTTATCAGAGCGGCTCTCAGGGACGGGTAGCATTGACCACATGAGCCTGTTAGTACGCGATGTTTATTCCCTCTATTTTGTTTAGATTCATTGAATGCTTACAGGTCGTGTGATCACGTAAGCTGAGCGTTTCTCTTTACCGAACATTAAGCATAGGGACACGTTTCAGACAGTTGTATGACGCAGCTGAATCTGTTGTGAAAGAGTTTGCGAGTACGTCAGATTGTGTCTCAAGTAGGTAATAGCGGCTACGTTTTGAGTTTGTTTTGAGTGAGACTAGAGAATACGCACAGATATCTTGTGTAGATTGTAGGCAGCCTTCATGTGAAAGTTGTGTTGTTGGTTGTTTTTCGTGTAGTTAGATATGAGAAGGTAACGCTACTTAGCAGTGCGGATGGTAGGAGCAGACTTGTTTTAAAATTGGTTGTTTCAGGGATCTAGAGTCAGATTATATCTGCTTTTGGTGTTGTTTTGCTTGGACGGCCAAAGATCCCTCTTGTAGCATCTCCTCATCATGAGTGTTGTAGCTTTGGCGGCACGAAATTCTGCCAAAATTTTAGAGTAGCGGGTTTTTTCATTTAGTTGTGTGTCTTGAGAAGCCTGGAGAGTTTTAGCGAGTCCAAGGCGCTTGATCACGGCATGGCATTGTGTGTGTGGTTCACTTTGCTGCTGTCGATCATTGTCAGGTGGTTTGGGAGTTGTTTGCGAGTTCGCAGTTGCGGTTCCAAGACAGGACGTCGTCCTCGTCACCAGCCTTTCTCTTCGTGCCCAGCGGTTGTGAGCGCTGGCAGCCGAGATTTTCCGGGTGGTGGAGGAGCTGTTACGTTGGCCTGAAAATTCATCGAGGCCAGACGCCATTGAGCGTACAGCTGTCCGCCAGAATGCTGTCTTCCCCCCGTATCGGCGCTTAGACCGGAGGCCGGAACGCCAATTCTTCCTGGAGGAGCTTATGCCGAGCGAGCGAGCAGGTCGCCGTGGATGGATTTCCCAGAAAAAGGACGTTGGAATTCGGAGACCCCTTTTTGGCTTGTATTCTCTGCGTGAGATAGCACCGCAGGAGAGCTTCTCACCAGCCACTTCTGCCTTCTACCCTACAGCAGCAGGGAAAATTAACCTGGGCCGGGAGGGAGCGGTCTGCGTGGTTTTCCGGAATTCGACACACCCACTTTATCGTGCGTTTTTGGTCAGCGTGGATCGCGCCGTTGAAGACGCTCCCATCAACCCAGGTGGGGCCTTCACCCGAGGCAGCCATCATTCAACGCTTCTTCCGAGTATTACCGGCAGTGAAAGCGGAGGTCATCGGTCCTCCAACCCCTTTCGCCTTTGGACTGAAACTCCTCGCCGACCTTCTCACCTACGAGTCTTCGGGGCGTGGCGAGTTATTGTGTGACTCTTTGCCTCCTTTCGGGAGGCCGGACGCCAAGACGACAGGTCACTGGATTGGCGGGAGACGCTGACACCGGTTGCCCGTGCTTCTGCAGTGACGGTCTTGGGGCTATAAAAGCCGAAGACTTTTGACGTTATTTCTCTGCTCTTTTTTTCACTCCAATCTCTTAACCATGTAAATAAATCTACGTTCCTTCTTGAAAGAACGCGCCTCCTCACTGGGAACCTTCGGCTATGGGGACGACAGCGGGAGCCAGCTACCGTAACGAGACCCGCCGAACCCCACTCCTTACAACATGGCTTTCAACAGTATAGCTGCACTAATGTGTTTACCTGTCAGTCGTGTCTTGTGCCTCAAAACCACCACATCAGGTTTTTATGCCATGGATGAGTCTTCTTCTTTCTAATCGGTTGTATATAAAAAGTCGAGGAAAGCACTAATTATAGTATATGCAGAGCATTCGAGAAATTGAAGCTTCATTGTGCAATTACTGGTTGACTGCCATGCCATCAAGAATCAAAATGAGACATGAGCTTTCTTTTATCATTTAACAAAAATAGAATGCTTAACGCTTCTGAGCTGTTTTACTAGGGGGCAGCAATGGCAATGACGAACAGCCAATCATTCTTCCTTGCCTTTGATATTAACTCTCACTGGTTCGTGCCACTTTGAAAGCTACTGCAGGGATGCATAAGAGACCAGCTGCTGACATAGACAGTCCACGAGGAAAGCAAAACCATGTCACTCACGTGATGTCCAACTTGACAGTGGCACCTTCCCCAACAGTGAGCATCTTAGAGGCAGGCGAAAAACGGTACTCCTTCATCATAGGTCGAAGGAAGTAATTGCCAGGGCTGAGATTCGGGAAGCGGAGCCGGCCGTCTTCGCGCGTCCGGCTGTGGTTGCGGTAGTCGGTGGCTCCACTCAGCGACACCAAGACACCCGCCAGGGGCTGCCCGCCAGCCTCTGACACTGTCACCTTCACCTCGGCATACTTGAAGGCCTCGAAATGGCCGAGCTTGTCCAGTGGGCGCAACACGTAGCCATCCTTGCTTGCCTGCAAGATGAGAACAGTGGCCGAGGCGTGTTGACAAGATTACAAGGCACACCCCATTGGGGCACTCTGGATTAATTTTGGCCACCTAGTGTTCTCTTAAGATGCACCTAAATCAACGTATACATGGGTGTTCTTTGCATTTCACCCCCATCGAAAATGCGGCCCCCATGGCTGGTAATTGAACACGCGGCCTTGAGCTGAGCTGCCTCCACAATGAGAAACATCTCTCGTCACCGTGTTGTCTTGTGCAAAATAATTTCAAAGAGAGGAAGTAAGACAAACGGTAAGCCAGTATGGACGCATTACCTGCACTTGCAGGTACTGTGCAAGTATCATGGCGATATTACCGAAGGCTCTGCCATTCACATAACACCCATGTATTCATTGTCATTTAGGAGGTGATTTGCAGGCTTTGCGAGTGCCCTTCAACTACTGCAAAAAAACCTGAGCTGACCTCGTCCCAAAAAGTATCTTTCTGAAAACAACTTTTCCTAAACAGCACATGTTAGCCGACGAGGGTACCGATATGGGCTTGTTGGTTCATCGTACACTGGCTTGTAGCCAGTTCACGATGTCATCACTGTCGTGTGATTGTGTGTGCCTATATATGACTGATCCTGGAAATAAAATTTCGTTGTTGAAAGTTAGCACTTGTGTTCGTCCTGTACTTCCGTGTCCTCGTTTGTTTCCACGCTGTGCTACAAGCCAGCACATGTTAGGTCTGTTTCGACTTTGGTGGAAAATGACAACAGTATGCATTTCAATATACAGATCATTCTCGATACACGTGCATCAAAATAAAAAAAAACTTTGACATCTCAATAACACGAACTATAAGATGTGCTTATCTGAACCTTACGAAGACTCCACTTGTCTCGGACAGCTTACAGAGAATGCAAGATGTGCGAGTGCTACAAATTTGTTTTTCTCCAAGACAGTGTAAAATGCATAAACATTAACTTTCCTTTTGCACATATAAATGTCACAAATCACTCGCACTGCAGAATGGCTTTTCACATCCTGCTTGCAATGCTAGCCTGCATTGACTGGCCACAGTGAGCACAGGGATGCCACTAAACTCTGTTGAAGAGCTATGGCAGGTTTTGCTAACGGTTAAGTACAAATTGACAAGGAACCAAAGCAAACCAGCCTGTACAGACATGTGGAACCCCACTGCTAGCACACTTGTACTGTGAATTGTGCATGAATGAGCACTGCACGCCCTTAACACTAAGTGAAATTTATAACCAATCATCATACATCGGCAACTAGTTGATCCAAGCGAATAATGCTAGATTTAAAAGTTGGTTTCAACTTCTATGACATCCAAGACCATTCCAATTTGCGTGTAACAAATATGCATGGAATAATTCAGTGCAGGCCCATAAATCTCACAGCGGTGAGAACTGAATGCCACTGCCATGATGGTGTTTTTACAAAGATAACAAACATGCCAATGAGCAGCAGTTTCGTTCACTCAGAACTGTTATGCAAAAACCTGTCCAGGTGGACCTGAGGTTCTTTAATGGGCACCTGAACCTAAGTACACGAACCCTTAGCATTTTCACCTATTCCGTTAGTGACAACCAGAGGCTTCCATTCTTTAGAAAGTGTTGTTAGTGGAAACCACTGGTTTCTGCTCACAATATTTTGTAACAACGGTAATGGGCTGCCAAACCCAGAGTTTTTCACTTCCACAGTTTCCAAATCAGAGTTTCGGCCATAGCTGGAAACATTTGGTGACAAGATCAGGTATCATTGGTGTCTTCTTGTGGAAGATCTGTAGGAGCGAGGAGTAGGGGTGTGTGAATATTCGAAATGTCGAATATTTTTTAACAGGTTTGCTATTCAATTCGATTCGCACTGGAATTTTACTATTCGAACAATTCGAAAATCCCAAGGACAAATACAGTCAACGTCCGATTGAAAGTGACCCCTTCAGATTTTCAATATGCTTCACCGCATTACATTTCATATGCGGCGAAGCTGCCCTTCAAGCTCTGTTACGGTCGAACTTAGCCAAGATACGGTCAACGTCCGATTGAAAGTGGTCCCTAGATTTTCAATATGCTTCACCTCATCACACCCCGTATTGCGGCAAAGCTGCCTTTCAAGCTCCGCTACGATCGCAAATGTATCAATTGAAGAAAACGCTGGTTCCAACATGGAGATGAGATGTGGCAGAGGTGGGGGCTCAATTAATGCTGTTTTGGACCTGAAATTTGGGCAGGAAGTCCGAAAAATCAGACGCCGAAGCTTTTTAACATCCAAAATTTCAGATGTTCTTATATATCGACGGCTACGAGGCAGATTTGGAACTCTGGACTTGAAGGGAGCACACTCTTGTCCGCCACATCAGTTGGGCTTCCACAGAAGTTGAAAGAGGAGGAGAGGCTGAGGAAATGGCATCTTTGCCTATCACGTGTAAAGTGTTGTCGGCATAGGCGGGCGCAGGATCCCCCATTAGGGGGGGCAAAGGGTCGTCACAGCGCCCCCCCACCCTTCTAAGTCAATGTAGTGGGCAGATTTTGTGCCCCCCCCCCCTCTTAGGTGACTAGAAGGGTCAATGTACGGGGCAGGTTTTGCACCCCCCTCTTAGGTGATAAAGGGGGGCGGCCGCCTCCCCTGCCCCCCCCCCCCCCTGTGAGCACGCCTATGGTTGTCGGCAACACTTTGGCTGCACCAAATCATGTACATAAATACAATTAGGCCTCTACATTGCCTCATTCTTAATAAGACAACTATGAAACACCACCTCGCCAGCGCTTCATCAACCTAGTGAAAAGAAACACTTTCATGTTGCTATCTCATAAGAATATGCTTAGGAATCCTCTCCAACTTTTTTTTTCTGCAATTTCGCTTCGAAGTATTAGAAAATATTCTAGAGAATATTCGAGAAATATTCGAAAAAATTCGATTCGATTCGCACTCACACTTCAACATTCGAATTCGCTTCGCACCCAAATTTTGCTATTCGCACAGCTCTAGTGAGAAGCCTTTCAAGGTCATGGCTATCGACTCTTACCTAACCAACGGCTGCTTACAATAGTGCACACGCTGCTAATTTTTCGCAATGACACGCACCACTCTTGATTCAATGTCTTCTTCAATTGCACCAGAACAGTGCTGTTTCGTTGCAATGAACATTTTCAACTTACCAATGTGATAGCAGGCTCGTTGAAGCGCAATTCCGAAGGCACAGTACAGCACCCAACATACTGAATATGGCCATAAAGGTGTTGAATACACACACTGCACAATGCTATACTTTTGCAAGGGATTTTTACAGTAGTGTCAAGACTTCAATATAGACAATAACTGAACATATATTAGATCAACTGCACTGGCAGAATTGAACAGGGTGGTCTGGATAATTGTAATTTGAAATCAGCCAAGTAAATTCCAGAATACTGCATGCTACAACACTCTGCAATCGACCTTTCTAAACATTGAAGCCAGATTTCATGATAACACACTCAGGTGCTTAAGTCAGCTGCAATCAACTGTGGCGTACCTTTATTTTGATATAAACTATGGGACACTCTCATTTTCACTGTGACCTTGATTACCCAGCTAATTTTTCCCCAATGGCAAGTACCAGAATCAATGTCTTCTTCAACAGCATTTGCCAGAACAGTGCTGGTAGTAGATCATGGTTTTAGAATTTTAGGAAGTACAAAATGCATGTAAAAGGCCCACGCATTTAGCCAAAAGTGAAGTTAATGACTCCACTCACCGCTATCACAGTGTGGGTGTTACTTTCTTCGCTGGGTACAGGTCTTCGAATATATTTAATGGTTCAACTGTTGCCTTCTGGACCATCACAGCCATGTGACAATGTGTAAAGGCTTAACAATGCTCTACAAGCACAGTATTTTTTCGTTACATAACATTAGCTGCATGCTCCGGGATTGGCTGGAACAGCTTCCCGAGTTATTGCCCCTGGTGGAAAAATGACCACTCTTTGCCTATGTGAATGGTAAGCTTTCTGTCAGGTACCAAACAAACTGGTTGCTGGTGGACGTGCGACAAATGTGTTGCTAACTGCCAGCATAACAGGTGTCAACAATTTCTGTTTATAACAGGTTACAATACAGGAAACCTATCTGGAAACTGCACACACAGGTAGACTGAAAGCTGTAGAAGCAATACGCAAGGCAACTAGCTGAAATGTCTGATCTCTCTTCCCCTGTCTTGGCAATTACTGTAAGAGCCACCTAGTAGCACCAAATGTTGACACAATGTTGCCGCCACATTGAGAAAGTTACTTCAACGTTGTGGCAACATTGCATGCTCCTTGGGGATGCAGGTTGATCTGTGCACTTAACAGGTTAAATTATCTGTGCGCAAAGAAAAGCGTCCAAACCGAAGTACACACATACCTGAACATCGTACTTGGACTCGGAGGTCGAGCGGTCCAACTAGGAATCGACCATCTGCATCAGATTCAGTCTCCACCTCAGGCCGCTTGCCTGCCATGTCTCGAACCACGACATGCACACCTCCCAGTGGTGGTTTCACGCGACCATCCACAAAAAGGCCAATGCGCCCCTAAGCGGTGCAGCTTCCTCTGCACAGTCGTTGCCTACGGAAATGCGCAATGCAGGCGGACTGAACAGCAGACGCCTAGATCGAGGTACGAGCTCAGCCGACACCAATGGAGCAAGCATCAAGCTGAACCGAAAGAGGAACTTGTCCCCAGCGTGCTGACCGGTGCAGAAGGCACCACTGGACAGGTGTAGAGGCTCCGACAATGTAGCCATCAAACCAGGTCGGTGACATTCTCTTCGGCAATCACAATGCACCCACAGTGTGCCTGCAAAAAAGAAGAAAAAAAAAAGATAAGCCAGAACTGATTTGGATGATAAAGCTCTGGCACACCTGACTCTTATGCGTTCCCAGCTCTTTATTCACATGACTTCCAGTGAACAGAATAAGCACATTGCCATTGTTTCTCATATGAACCTGTACATTAAGTGTACTTATTAGAGTATTTGCAATAAGTAGCCAAATGCGAGGGTTATTCAAAAAGTAAGGGCTATTTGCGAATATTTAAATATTTACACATCAGAATAAAGATTTCTTTGTGCACAATCTGTAAATTCTTCACGAAGGTATTGAAGTTATTGTTCTGGCTCAGTAGTCGTCTGCTTGTCAGGGAATGCAAACGACAATGTCTGTGAAAATCATTGCTCCCGCCTGTTGTGAAGTAAGAGCTGTTATTTGATTTTTGCACGCAAAAGGATCATCAGCTTCTCAAATTTACGAGTAGTTGAGCCTAGTTTATGGACCTAAAGTGATGAGTGAAGAAAAGGTCAGAAAATGGTGTCGAGACTTCACAAATGGCGATGCAAATGTGCATGACAAAGAGCAGAGTGGCAGGTCCAGAATCCAGACCAATGACACTGTTCAACAAGTGGACCGGGAACTGCGATAAGATCGACGACGGACAGTTAGTGGTCTGTTGGATTAATTTCCTCTTGTCGGCTGCACTACAATTTGCACGATTGTAACTGAAAAGCTTGGATATCACAAAGAGTGTGCAAGGTGGGTACCCAAAATGCTTACCGACCAACTCAAACAGCAATGAATTTCCAGGCGGCGAACTTCTATGCAGAGGGCGTAAGGAAACTGGTGCAGCGGCAAGAAAAGTGCTTAGAAGTTAACGGTGATTATGTAGAAACGTGAAGTAGGTTGGTACTGAACTAATACCGCCAATCAAAATTTTTATGAACGAATATTTATTTATGGGGATCAAATGGCCCTTAGTTTTTGAATAGCCCTCGTATATTTGCCATAGATTTTATTAACTTATTTTACCCTCAGAGTTTTCACATCACAGAGGTGAGGGGCATATTACAAATCAAGAAGGAAAAAAAATTAGTATGATAGTTCAAAAGAAAATGAAGAAGATTGCACTGGCCACACAAGACCTGAAACTGTGAAGCTGGTCAATCCAATGGCGTTTCTTGGCTGGTGCTAGGTTTGCTCGAGTGCCAAAAACTCATGAGCAAATCTGGTGTTGGCTCCACCAGTGCTCGCACAGACTTTTCGCCACTAAGCTGGACCGACTTCGGGTTGACTGCTCATGGCTCGTTTCCGCGCAGCTTCCTGCTCATTCTCGTGCCGAGCATAGTCCGGATATGGCCACCCTCGCCATTGCTTCGTTGGCCATGAAGATTCAATCAGCTCGTAATCGGCGGCTACGTTCTCGATTGGTGACACATTGAGCCTCACGATAAGCAGCCTCTTCTTAGAGTATAAGGACCTTCCTCGGGCGGCCCATGGCCAGAACTGCCTCGGCACAACGAGGAGAGGCTTCTTTATAGCGATTCCGAAGACACACACATGCGCAGTAACTCTATTTATGATGTATTTTTTGACGTAAACGGTTGCTAGGCGACACCAATTTTAATCTTGTCGCGGTCTCTACACAGCTCCTGCGTGGCGCATGCAGTAGTCAGCTGTCGCAGTAGTCAGGTGCGGCGGCTCCTACATTGGCTTGGTGGTGGCATGGCTTCGGCGCATGCGCGGCTTGGCGTGACGTTACGGTAGCGAGGCACAACGAGGCCAGGTGGTGCGCAGCTGTGAGGTTTCTATGGCAATGATGCAGCAAGTTTCTTTCCGGACGACAGCTGTTTTTATGATTTGACTAACAGCTGTTAAAAAAAAGTTGAGTACCCAACAAATTTATACGAAAATGCTTATACAAGTGCATACTGTAATTAAATCGAAATAAGGCACAAGTTCAGGGGAAGAGATCCTTGAACAGGGTGTGTCACTGGAGCCAACGTCAAGGTAGCAACTGTTTTCCTCAGCCTTCATCCACCTCTCCCCCTATGACAGTAGGGGAAGAGGAGAAAAGGCCACGTGTAAAAAAATAGGGAGGAGGGAAAAAACAAGTCAATGGAAAAGACAGGAAAAACAACAAAAATTGAAAGGACTGTCTACCGCTCAGGAAAAGCTTTGTGATCGTAGTGAAAATGGGCAGATTGTTTGTCACATCGGCGGCAAAGAGCACGCTTTTTTCCAATAAAAACGAAATTACGTTTATGATTTGGCTCTAAAAGTCATGAAAGCATAATCGCTAGCATCACCCAACAGCGATGTGGTTCAATCTGTTGGTAGGAGCAAAAAAACTCTCGCAGGTAGACTTATTTTGCTTGAAAATCCATAAATGCAACTTAAAAATGTATTTTATGCACTTTTGGCAGCTTTCCTTTGCGTCGGAGAGTAATTTTTGCTTTTTATCTCACACATTCAAAGAGGCACCCACTGGCGCTGCCAGCAACGTGTTCACCTACCTGCCTACGGTGGAGAAACATGAGCCACGCAGGCATGGCATCCATGTTGGCTGTCATGTCGCATATGCAACACAGAACACCTAAACATAACTGCAAAACACCAGGGACCTTCTATTTTTCTGTCAAGCACATCTCATGTTCATTTCAATTGCATGTTTGGCACGAGTGGGACCACTAAAGTTCTTTCACAACGCCGGCGTACCAGTGTTGCTGGAACAGACCAAGTTTTCTGCTCAACTGCGGTGGTTTTTCAGGCTGACTAAAGAAAGCTGGAGATTTTGTGGCAATAATACTTTATTTGGCAGGTTGTGAGCTCTAAACAACCATTACAGTAATTGTTTTATTATTAAACAAAACCTAATGGAGCCTGCAAAAACTGCATGTAGTTCCAGTTTTCTACTTTCACCGGCGCAACAATTGTCATCGCGTGCCGTAACCAGTGTTGCAGGCATCCTTACACCATTTTATGATGACAGAACATAGATAGAAAAATTCTGTTTTAAATATATCTGCTTGCTTTCCAGAGAAACTGCTGCAAGGTTGCACACTTCAGACAGTGTGCTTTCTATTGCGATACAAAACAGAAAGGCAATGAAGGACGGTAGTCAGTCCCTTTAAAGCAGCTTCGCGCTAGGGCTGCCAAGCCTGAAGGAAGTGCAGAGCTGGGCGGCCTTCTTTGTTTATTTTTAGTTTTCTCTGTCTTTCTTCCTCTCTCTCTTTCTCTTTCTTCTGTCTTTTTCCCCCTCTTTATTTCTATTTATTTCTTTCTCCATTTCTTTCTCTTTCTTGCTCTATTTTTCTTCCCGTTTCCTTTTTTTCTCTTTCTATATACCTCGTTCGCTTCCTCTCTCTTTCTTTGATTCTCTCTCTTTAACTCTTTCTTTCTCCATTTGTTTCTCTCTTGCTCATTCTGTGTACACTATGCTTTACTCTCTCCCGTACTCCTTTTCCTCCTCCTCACCCTCACTACCATTTCTCACTCTCCTCCTTCTTTGTCAAACTCAGTTTCTCTCTCCCCTATCTTTCTTTCTCTTCCTTTTATATCTCTCTCCGCAAAAAGCAACACTGCACGCTGAGCTATTCAAGGGATTGGGCACTCTCAAGGACATCATACAGCTGAAACCTGATGCCTTTCTCGCTAAGCCTCCCTCGCAGGATCCCCATCCCGCTGCTCGACGTCATCTGCGCTGGACAAAGTGGAAAGCGCGGGCGTGATCCACAGGATCGACAAGCCAACACCATGGTGCTCCGATCTCGTTGCCCGGAAAGACAATGGTTCCTACGGTCTGTGCTTTGACTTGACTCAAATGAACAAGGTCGCCCTCTGCGATTGCCATATTCTACCAACTGTTGATCAAGTCCTTGGCCTCCTCGGCGATGACAGTTTTTTCAAAGCCAGAAGTTACCAAGAGCTTCCCAAGAGCTCACGACGTTCATCCCCCCACATGGCCAATACAGTTTTTGTCGGCTCCCCTTTGGCATGACTTCCAAAAACAGACTGCAAAAATCCTGGAGGGCCAAGGAGGAGTCGCCAATATGATAGATGACATTCTGGTTTTTTGGACACACCCACCAGGAGCATGATGCCAGACTGAGCCAGTTGCTATCTTGCATTGCAAAAGCAGGCATCACATTGAACCAGGACAAGCTGTCGTTACTGGGTATCTGAGGTCTCCTTTCTCGGAGTCGTCGTCTAGGCACAGGGCATCAGGCCAGATCCAGCCAAGGTCGAAGCAGTCAGAGCCATGGAAGCTCCAACAGACGTCACCGGCGTTAGATGACTGCTCGGAATGGTGAATGATCTCGCCAGATTCTTGCTACATTTCAGACGTCACAGCGCCCATCGGAACCTTGCTGAACAAGTCCGTGAGTTGGTTGTGGCAGCACGACCAAAAGTCAGCATTCAAGAAAATTAAGGAGGTCAGACAGGCGCATGGCTAAGTACTACCCATTGTAAGCCACTACAGTGTCTGCAGATGCAAGTTTGTCCAGGCTTGGCACAGTCTTGCTACAGGCCCAACCCTCTGGATAGCGCTGCCCAGACGCATTTGCTTCGAGGTCAATGACCAAGACTTAACAGCATTACAGCCAGACTGAAAAAGAAGCTTTGGCAACGATGTGGTCTATCCAGTTCGTCCATGGCATCAGGTGATGCCATGGCGAGTTCATCCGTGGCATCACCTTCGACGTCGAGACTGATAACCTGCCGCTCGTTTCACTTCTGGGCAAGATGGACCTGGACATGTTGCCACCTCGTATTCATAGATTATGGCTCAAGACCATGCGATACCAGCCATGGCAGATACCTTGTCGTGTATCACCTACAAGCCATCCACTCCCCTAGACACAATGAAACTCTTTGTAGCACAAGTAGTCAGTCGGCTGCATGTCAGAGGTGGCGTCCTACAGTGCAACCGGCATCACCTACTGCCCTTTGCACCTACTGCCTCCAGAGAGGAACCACCGCAAACAGCTGCAAGTTCCCCTTCAGGAACCTCAGCGTGCCAACAGTGTGGAACCAACAGTTCCCCTCGGACAGTCGATGCAGCAGTCCCCTGCAGCCACGGAGCATAGTGGCGGTGTGATGCGAACATGTTATGGCTGGTGTGTTGTTCCGCCACAACGTTTGAACTTGTGAAACTTTTGGTGTCTTTGGCTTCCTCCGTCCTCCCATTGGATCATCAAAAGCTTCAAGGGGGAAGATGTAGAGATCACCACAGTTCAGCCCTTCCATTAGACTGCCACTGAAGCGTGGCGCCGCCTGTAACTTATGTGCCTATATAAGTTCGGGCCCAATAAAAAGCGGGTACTTTTTCGTTTGGGCAAGCAGCATGTACGTGTCAGTCCTAGCGTGCCACTGGTCCTGCGGCACTAACCACGCGACAGCGTTTTCTCGCTTGCTTCTTCCTTATTTCTATCTTTTTCTCTCTCTATTTCTTTCACTTTCTTTGACTCTTTCTTTTTATGACTTTCTTTCTCTCTCTCTTTCTCATTCTTTTATACAATGCCTCACCCTCTTCTCTCCTCCTTTTCTCCTCTTCACCCTCACTTCCCTTTTCCACCCCCTCGCTATATGATACCATACAAGGCTATGCAACGCTCTACTAGTGTGCCTGGATAGCCGAGTGGTTATGATGCTGTCCTTCGGATCCTACGATCGCAGGTTCGAAACCCGTCTCGCCCAGAAACTTTTTTAGCCAACGATTTTTGTTTAGTTCTTTTTTTGGTCTTTCTCTCTCTCTGTATTCGTTCTCTTGGCCACCAGGATATGGCATCCCGCACAGCAGAAATTGCCGCACGTGTTCTGGGAGCGAAGCAGAAGATGAAGACAACGACGATGAAGAACAGGACGAAGCGACTGCGCGCCGGTTCTGTTTCCGACAGACAAATTACGGTGAGCTTAAACAGCTCCACTATTGAAAAACAGGGTCTCTTTAAGGAACTGATGTGCCCAAACAACATACAAACAGAATTAGATTCAAGACAGCCTGGTACAGGAACAATTACTTAATTCCTCAGGCATCTCTGTGTGCAAGTGGACTAACGCTGCAACACCTTCCTTACCTGGACACAGTCAGAGTGATGGCAGTTGGCTGAGATGTGTCGAAACTGATGTCTTTTTCCCTAAACTCGTGGCATCCGACTGGTCGCACGGCGTACGTTCCTTGCTTGGGCAAGCAGTGCCGAGACGAGCCCGCAGGGACTTCCAGGTTCAGGGCGGCAGCGCTGTCGTCGGTGTGAACCACTTCGACGCGAGTGGCGTGGCTCGACACTACGGTTGCACGGAAACCCGTCTGCTGCAACGTCAGACGTGACACGGCCTCGTCGACAGCATGAAGCTTGCCGCCAACTCGGTCGTGTTCCCAGCACCATTCTGGGCGGTCCACCCAGAGCCTGTATTTCCCCACGGACAAACCGGCAAAATGGAAGCTCCCATCCGGTTGAACCTCTGCCGTGGCCGTTTCGGCATCCTCCGGCAAGTTGGCAGCACGCAGGAACACCTTGAGACCTTGCCCACACTCCTTGATGCAGGCCACTTTACCTCGAATCTCGGCCCTGAATCTCTTAAAGGCCACTTCGTCTGTTTTGACAACGGGAACGTCCAGCGACATGTCGGCAGGCACAAAGCGAAGGCCCGAGGCCTCCTCCTCCTTTCCGACAAAAGGTCGCAGAACATACTTGCCGGCCTTGAGAGCAGTGCAGAATTTTCCGGAGGAGTCTGCAATCACCGTCGACGGCTCCTTGCTGCCTTCCACGATGATCCTACGGCTGGCACCTTCAATGGTGCCACACACTTCAAACTGAGAAGCCACTATGGCGGGAAGCTCGGGTGTGTTGGGCGACACACGCACGGGGAACGGGTCGAACGTCATGCCGGGGGCCTTGACATGGATGACGTACTGGCCGGCTTTCATGTTCTCGAGATGGAATGTGCCCGAGGCATCGGTGGTCGCCGCTCTGCTGCCACCCAGGAAGACTTCGGCCTGAGGCACACCGGGTCCCTCTTCGGAGACACGCACCTTGCCACTCACGCTGAAGCCTTGGACCTGCGAGGTCAGACAAAGGTGAAGTGGGCAAGTCGGCGATGGTTCAGTGTTCTTACAGTGTTAACGTCTAAGACTGCGTCAAGCCAAAACTACCAGGAGACAGCACTGAGTCAAGCCACTGGGTGTGTCCAGATATGATCGAGCACGAGGTCCCGGTCACCATTCTCGATTTTGATGAAATTTACTGTAGGTCTAGGCATTACACCCAGAACAATGATTTCGAAGTTAGTTTTGCGAAAAAAAAAAAAAAATGTTGTTCGCCTGAAAAAAAAAAAAGATACTAATTTTGGCCGCAAAAAACACTTTTCCGCCAATTTCGCGATTTCTGAATTTTGAGCGCACCTAAGGAAAAAAACGGTGCACTTCTTGGTCAATATTTATTCCCCTTAAAGAACAGTGAGGTACAATCTTATGAGTCTATTATTTTCCTGCTTGTCAAAGCATTTTGAAGAAAAAAAAATCACAAACATGGCAAATTGCACAAATACCTGTATTTCAGAAATTATTGCTGTAAGCAAGTTAAAGTGAAAATAATAAAATCAGTAAATATTAACTTTGATACTTTCGCTCTCTTTCAAAAATTTGCGTGGTTTTATCGCGTTCCGTTTTACTCGATAATTGGGCTGAAATGTAAGTGATTTACCAAATACGCTGAACTTTGAAAATAGTTTTCTCAAAAAGGCCATTTTTAATCTTTTTTTAAAATCCCTCTGATTGCAGACAAGGATGTCATCTACCATTCTGCATAAAAAAAACATAGCATTAGTTTGGTTGCTAACAAGTTATAGAGCGTCAAATGTGACCAAGCCAGCCTAGCGGCTGCGTCGTTCATTATGTACTCAAAACTCGGATATAAGTTGTTAAAAATACTTGTACGTGAAATAATCAGAAATCAGCGGCTCCACACCAACAAATGTGCAGCCAGGTGTCATGGTTCAGCAAGCTTTGTCTTTTGATCAGCCGCTTGACAAACCCGCAGCAGCGGCCGCTCGATGCTGCGGGCGCTTACATTACATGAGTGCCGCTTCGACTGCGGATGAGCTCCACTTGCGCGCCGAACTATGCTCAGAGGATGAACAAGAGAAGGAATGCATCACTGTGAAAGTGAAAGGCTCTTAAGTGCCAACAAATGTCATAATATGCAACGAAAATTCTGCCGGCAATTTCGCAGTGAGCGCCTCCAGTAGTGCACTCAGGCTCTCAGTCCACGGGCCACGTGGACGAGTGGATGGCAGTTGAGCGTCTTCCAAGGGAGTCCTGCCTTCAGCTCCCTCACTTGCCTTGCGTTTCGATGTGTTAACAAACACGTTGCGGGGCTAGTTGGTGATACATTCTTATTTAAAATATTGCAGTGCTACATTTCAATGTGTTATGCTCGTGGTTACCGTGTTGAGACTGTGAAACACCTGTGGCACATGCCCGCATAACATGAACTGTGGTATGCGGGTATGTGCCACACGTGACTGATGGAAAGGGTTTCATGACGTATGCGACAGACGTTTTGCATTATTCATGTCATGACCAGTGAATCGTGTTCGTCATAGACAGATCCCCTGCGATGCCAATTTTGGTATATTGCAAGTTATGGAGACGACCAGGAGAGTGCCCATACGTAGGCGGCTAGATAGATAGATAGATAGAAATGGCCAAAGTGCCTGAGGTTCGCTAAGAAATACTTTTCATTTAAAATACTCCAATGCACACTGGTTTGATTTCCTTCTTCCTGCACAATGCGAATGAAAGGGTTATGTGCACTGTGTCCGTTTCCATTGCACAATGGCCATTGGAGTTTCGATCAAATCACAGGGTGCTCTGTTAACTCGATAGACTATAGTGGCTTGGCGGTCTTCGAAAACGCCCGTGTAGCAGCTCGAACTTTACCTTTGAATCAACAGACTATTGGCTGAGAGACATTCCAGACACCCATGTAACTCAAATATTACTCTTAACGACCAGCGATTATCTTGTTTTTTCAACACATGCCCTGCCCATGCCCATTTCTTTTTGATTTCAACTAAGATGTCCTTAACACGCGTCTGTTCCTTAACCCACTCTGCTCTCTTCTTGTTCCTTATGATTACATCTACTGTTTTCCTTTCCATGGCTTGCGGCATTGCCCTCAATTTAAGTTGAACCCCTTTCGTAAGACAACTGTTATAGCGCGAACTCGGGACAAAGATAAAAGGTGCGCGAAGACGAGCGCTAACTTCCAACTAGGTTTATTGTGCAGAACACGAAAATATATAGGTGGCACAACCACGCGACAAAAGATGAGCAATGCAAGGATAAGCAAGGCAAAAAAATTCAAACACCAAAAACATACAAAAATAAACCTTAGGAAACATCAAGGAAAACCGTGTACCTTTTGTCTTTGTCCCGAGTTTGCGCTATAACAATTGTCATGACCTACCAACTAGCCCAAGCCCTCCACTTCAGGTTTCTGCCTGTAAGTAAGTACAGTTGAACCCCTTTATAAGAGACACTGATATAAGAGACACGTGGGGTATAAGAGACACCAGTGTGCTACATGAAAGTAAGGGTTGATGGAAAATGCATAACTTAGTACCCTGCTTATAAGAGACACCTCATATAACAGGCAAGAATTTCTCCCCCATGCATGCCTCTTATAAAGGGGTTCAACTGTACAGGTAAGATGCAGCTGTTAATACTGACGTGCTGCCAATCAAGTGCTGCTCTGTAACTGTGTCACTTGCCTGGAACTTGTTGGGGAAGCGGTGGCCGCCGTGTTTGACAGAGAAGACAGCCTGCCGTGGTGCAATGTCAAACTCAATGCGTTCCGCCTTGTAGAAGGGCAGCAACTTGTACGAGCCCGGTGGCACAGCGGGGAACACAAACTGTCCGTCACTGCCAGAGGTCACGGTGCACAAGAAGGTAGGCCAGCCGGCAGACTGAAACCACGGGGCGGGCTGTCCTCGCAGCCTCGTAGCTCCACCTTGGCCCCCGTCTCAGACTTGTCGGATGCGAGCACAAAGTGCACGCCTCGAATCGGGTCACCCTCGCCAAAGACTTCACCACGAACATCGTAGCCGGCGACCACGAGGCTCTCGGTGGGGGTACCATTGTCGTCGTACCTGGGAGCATGTTTGGCCGATATTACCAGCGGGTATTCTGTTGGTGTAATAATTCAACTAACATAGATATTACAATTAGCATGCAAGAAAAAACATCAAGCACAGAGAGTATTTGGGGCATCCATGACTTCTGTTACCATGTGAACAGCAAGCAGTACATTTCAATGTCCGAGCTTGTGAGTGAATGTCAAGACTTAGCAGTGGCCCACACATTAAAATGTGCAGTGACTGACCAATGAGGCGATCCATATACCTCTGAGTCTTTTTCAAGCTGCCGTGAGATGGTGACACTAAGTGACACTTGAAAGATATAGGGCCTTAACCTCAATATTAAGTAAAACGATTCTGGTATTTTAGCTCTTTACAAAATACCCACACTCCCCCGACTGCACAGCAGTAATAACTGAACTGACCCGCCGATTACACATGTCGCATTGAACTGAGCTTTTAATGTGCAATAAATACAAAACAGCGTTGAATATGCACCTTAGTCAGCAACAACTCCAGATTTGGGCCTATGCAAACGCTCTTAAGAAAAAGATATCCCAACTCAAATAAGCAAACTAAAAGCAAAGACAATGCCAGTTGCATGTGTTCACTCGCAATTTGACCAATTCAAATACTTCTGCTGAAAAATGCATTTTCAAGATAATGAGTACCTACAGTCGGATACAACTTGAGAAGTCCGCGGCGTTTCCTGCTGAAAGGCAGATGCACACAAGCCTGCACTAATGGGCGCGCACTCCGGACTGTCGTTGTGAGCCGGTGACCTCGCCTTCGGAGAACACTGACAAGTGCATGAGCGGGAGTATTTTATCAGTCGCGGAGGCAATCAGCTGCAGTGATGTGATTGACTGAAGCTGTTTTGGAGCAGGTTTTTGGAGCAGCAAAAAGTGCGTTTTGGAGCAGGTAAAAGGGCTTTTGGAGCAGCCAAAAACGCGTTTGGGAGCAGGGAAAACAGCTTTTGGATCAGCTAAACGCTCACTGCCAAGGGGAAAAATGAACCGTGTCAAGCAAAACAGTCAAATAAGGAGGAACTGTTTTGAAATAAAAAGTTCTGTCCAATAATGGCTGTTTGCATAACACCATTGGTTCACCGAACAGCCCCGTAAGCGTAAACATTGGACAAGGGTGTCAATGCAGGCTGCCGTTGGCGTTGTGGTCTTATAATAGCTTAGAGTGTCCAAACTAACAATGCAGGTAGGGTTTCCCAACTACAGCAGAATCTCGGTGATACGAATCTGAAGGGGGAATGACAATATTCATATCGCCCAAAATTTGGTATCATCAAAAGAGTAGCAAGACCTGTTTTTAAACCACAATATACGCACAAAACATTAACTTCTGTCAAAAGAACTCGCGTATGCCTTTCTGGGACACACGTGAACGGACAAATAAGGGACGGCGCAGCTGGCTGCCGCGAAAGCGCGCGTCAAAGCTTCACATCAGGCCAACTGAAAACTAAGGGAAGTCCGCTCAACCATAGTGACAAGCGAAGATCGACACGAAAGCCGAAAGGCTTCGTGCCAGGAGCGTAGGCAGAAATTTTTGCCTGGGGGGGGGGGGGGGGGGGGGGTCGGCACCTCCTTGATTTGAAGTGGGGGCCGGGCAGGCAGGTGTGGTCCCGTCATTTTGGGCTCTGTATGCCATAGCAAAAAAAAAAAAAAAATCCGGGGGGGGGGGGTGAGGGGGGGCGGGTGCGCCCCTCCTGGCTACACCACTGCATCGTGCCTTTTTCTACGACTATATAGCCTTTAATCTACCGCTGCGTTAGCCGTGTACCTTCGGAGCTCGTAGTCGCTATTGATGATCGCGTTGATAGCGACTGTGGTTTCGTGCGCGGCGGTTGCGGCAAACGGTAGTTCCGTTTTCAATCCGCCTGCACTGGCTGCGCACGTGCCTTCAAAACTACGTTCTGCGTCGCCTGTATTGCTATCTATAATCGCATCTGCCGCTGTTTTGTCTGCGGCGTTTGCGGGAAGCAGCGCCACTTGGACTGGGTGGGCGTTGGACGCACGTGCACTTTCGGAGTCCCGTCAGTTTCATCGTCGCCATACATGATAGTGTCAAGAGCGACTGCGGTTTCGCCCACAGCGGTTATGGCAAACGATAACCGCAGTTCTGACAGTGTGCGCACTGGCCGCGCGCGTACTTCCGTCGAGCGACGGCCGAGAGCAGAATGCTGTTAGCTTCGGAAGTACGCGCGCGGCCAGTGCGCACACTGTCAGAACTAACAGCATTCTGCTCTCGGCCGTCGCTCGACGGATTCGGTACCAAAGTTCGTATCACCCGCCGCGACGCGGAAAAGAGTTCGGAACATCCAAATTTCGGCCCATTCGACACAGTGGAATTCGGCTGAGAAATTTCACGAATTCGTATCAGCCGGTTACGTTTACATCAACGCCTCCTAAATTGGTTTACTTGGATTCTCAAAGAGCCTGGATCGGATTGGGTTGCAATTTTTGTCATGTCCAAATACGTCTGATATGCAGGTCTTTCAGTACACCTGCTGAATTCCGATGCGTCTTCGTGGCCTCAATATGCCTCTTGTGTAGCATGTCGCTTTATCGCTGCAAAACCATGCTGTTATTTCTGCTGTGTAGCTACCCCTAACCGTGGTCAGCCGTAACCGTAGTCAGCTTAACCACGGTTAAAGTTGTCCGTGTGACAGGGGTATAACACTCGTTCGAGTAGCGGAACTTAAAAAAGGGTGCAAAAATAAGACAGGCGTGGACGTCGCTGTACTAACAACTGAAATTTTACTTCTATGTTGCTGCGGCGGTGCTGTCACACCAGCTCGCGGCGAGCCGCTCCTTCCAAGGTGCATGTTTGGGGAGTCACGCCAATTTGCAGCAGTCTGGAGAGGGTTATGTCGGTTATGGTTATGTCCCCAAAAAGCGCCGGGCAGCGTGCCGAGAAAAATGATGCACGTACACATTGCTCTCGCGGCACGAAAATTTTGCCGCGCGGCAGCTTTGGAGTGTCGCGTTTTGCCGCCGGCGGCGCGCTGCGCACGTTTTTTCGCTAGTGTGCTTATAGTTTGGCGCAGTTTTGGCGCAAAACAGCGGAGATGTAGCAGGATGTAGCAGCTTTCACGTCTTGGCGCAGTTTGGCGCAATTGGCGCAGCTATCACATCACTGATGTCAGCCGCCTGGGCTCTCCGGACTTCTTAGTTGTATCCGACTATCATGTGTTCCAACAACATTCCTCTCAAGAAAGAAACAGGTCGAGAAGTTGCACTTAATTGAAAGTTCCCTCCAGACTATTCATTTCACACTCTATCTGCAGTAGAATCTCAGTGAACAGAAATCACTTAACCCTTTCAGGGTCAACGTCATACATGTACGTCCTCTGCGAACACCTTCAAGATGGTCAATGACGTACATGTACATCATCGCTTGCATGTTTAAAAAGCGCACCTTTTTCGATCATCTCCCTTACTTGGCATGTGCTGCTACATTGCGGGAACGCACAAAATTTTTTGCTTGTGCCGACATCTGTTTGTTTATTGTTTTTTTTTGTGCTTTACTACAGCTGATATGGCCAAGATCTCGTTATTCGCAAAGCGCTTACATTTAATAGCCAGGTGTGACGTCACACATGCACTGATATCTGCACAGCAGCATGCAATGCACGTTATCACACAGTGGTGCGCCGGCTAGTTTGGTTTCGTCTTTCGGTCGTTCCCGCTTCTCACGCCACAAAACTGATGGCTGCCTGGTTTAGAATCTCTCAAAGGGTGACCATATTGTTACTATCTCGTTTGTTGCTCCCCGGGGCACGATTGCACCAGTTTTCATGCGGGCGCTGACTGACACAAACGATGCCGCCGTGGTGGCGTTTCCAGTTTTGGGGACTCACAAAAACTGCTTCCGCCTCATTGGCGATAAGACAAAGGATTATTATAGGTTGCTGATTTGTTTTTGCTTTCCGGACGCGCAAAACCATACAGTTTTCTTCAGTGCGCGCCGGTTCCTCTGCTGCAAGTGAGTCTAGTGACAATTCCCCGAATCGCCACTTGACTGCCACATCAGAATCTGAATCATTGGATGTCAGCCCTTCATACGAGGAGTTATTTACGAGTTCAGACTGAAATGTTGATGAGCAAGCGACACCTCAAAAGCGTCCGCGGCGAGACGATGCCGACTTGATCAAAGCTGACTTTTCTTGCTCCGTGTTTCCACTCCAGCCATTTCGTGCACTTATGTTTGTACGTCTGTGAACTACACACACGTTTATCGCAACGGATAATTTTTCAACAGTCATATAAGCTCTTTTTTAGATCTTTACTCATGAATAAAACCATGTTTGTGTAAGAATAAAATTTTTTGTCACTTTATGGTAATCCTAAAAAAGTTACGACAATTTTTTTCTAAAATAGATTCACCTGAAGAATCTAAATTCACAAAAAAAAAATCGACCCTGGTGGGTCGCATTTCGGGAAAATATTTGACCTTCAAAGGGTTAAATGGTATTGCAGTTCACGAGTTAACAACTGTCTCTTATTTGATTGGCTTTGTATTTGGCTGCTGCAGCCTTACACATCTATCTCAGAAGATGAAAATCCTGATAAATGCAGCATATTTTCCAGGTACCTTTCATTCCTATTTCACGAGATACTACTGTGTGCTGAAGCCTGCAGTCGACATGACATGAAAACAAACTCCTTGCAAACCAGGATGTTAAACTGAACCCGAACTGTAAACCACACCCGAACCAGAATTTTAGCCAGCACAGTGCCCGGATAAGAACCAACGTTTTCGGACAGTGTCAACACCCGAACCAAAACTGAACTGGAGAAAATAAGAACAGAATGGTTAGCGGTTCAACACAAAACAGTTCAAATATATGAGGCAACAATGAAATCACCACAAGTGATTCTTCGTTGGTGACTAGCAGAATGTGAGCACTCACAAGTAGCATTGTGAACAACAATGGCAACAGACAACAGGCACTATGTGCTCAAAGCTATACACATACCTACGCCTAGACACTTGCACATGTGATCCCAGCCATACCAATTGTGTTCAGCAGCTTAAATGTTGTTTAAAGAGCCCTGCAGAATCTTCCAGTTTCCAGTTTGACCTTCAGGTGACCTTTGCTGCTATTATCACATAACCAAAAAATAAACACTCCAATATACATAGATAGAAAAAGAGATGCTGTCCAAGAAGGCTAAAAATACAAAAACTAACAATTCGCTAGCATGGCTTCTGTAGAAGTGACAGTATGACCACAATTCTAGTGCATGGTAACAAGATCCGGTAGGGGCACGAAAAATGTGTTTAATTTCTGGGGTTTTATGTGCCAAAACGATAATATGATTATGAGGCATGCCATGATTGGAGTTTCCAGATTAATTTCAACCCCCTGGGGTTCTTTGATGTGCAACTAAATCAAAGTCAAACCCACATATATCAAGCTCACAAAAAAATGGGAATTAGTTTGTTCTGTATCTTTGCCTTTATCATGAATATGATGAAGACGAACATAATGCTCAATAACCTGGTGAAAGAGCTCACGATTGGAAACCAAACATTGGAGTGTAAACAGGAATGTGTATACCTAGGGCAATTACTGACAGGAGAGCCTAATCACAAAAAGGAAATTCACTGAGTTCGTTTAGCAGGCACTCCCAAATAATGACAGGAAATCTGCCACATCATTAAAGCGAAAAGTACTTACTGCCAGTTCTAACAAACGGGGCATGGAGTATAACAAAGAAACTAGAGAAAAAGTTGAAGATCGCTCAGCGTGCAATGGTACGTGAAACGGCAGAATGGGTCAGGGAACAAATGAGGTTGCAGATATCCTAATCGAGATCAAGATCTGGGCTGGCCATGGGTATGGTCGTGAGCGATGACATGGAATCACAGGATGTTGCACCAACTGGTGCTTTCTACTCACTCCCCATGGCACCCTCCTGCTAGTTCTCCCAAATGCATGTTAGGGCAAGCCAACTTCTTGGGGCATTTCATGCTGCCTGATGTTCGATGTATGAAGTGTTCAGACTATTTTTGTTCCATGTAGCCGAAGCTTTTCCTATGCATTTACGTCAAAGCATCGTTGAGTTCAAAAACAGTTCAATATAAAGGATAGTTCAGTTTACCCAAGTTCAACATTGTCATGTTTTACTGTACACAAATGTCATTGCATGTCGCGCCCATCCGAATGCAACTTTCGTTGCAAGGAACTGAGACCGCATCCTCGAGCTTAGCAGCACGACACCTTACTTTCTGAGCTACACGGAGGGTGGCAAGCGAAATGTGCTTCTGTTCCTCACCATGGCTCAACACAGGTTTGCCATCTATACAGTATAATGAAGGAATGAAGACAATGACAGGGCCCAACGATCATCACCACGCGAGGAAAGCACCACGAGATTGGCGTGTGAACACCACCATCTACTCCCGGTGTCGTTTTCCAATCTACCGCCTCTTTGTTACGCTTGCCCAATAAATCTCATTACATTTGGTGGATTGTGCCAGGTACCCACATCGCCTGCGCCCTGGAACTTCAATCCTACACATTGTCGTCGACCATGCAAGCTCACGCTGCCCAATGGATGCCATCTCTGGCAGCTACCGTTTGCCCCGGCCCTGTGTCGGTCAGCGACACCCCTCAACAGTTGCGGACACGGAAGACCAGGATGTCAAGAACTGGCTGTTGTCCTACAAAAAAGTTAGTGGACCCAACAGGTGGGATTACGCTGCTAAGTTGAGCACTGTGAACTTTTACCTCACCAATGTGGCGAAGCTGTGGCATACAAACCACGAATCCGAGTTCAAGAACTGGTCCGCTTGCAAGGAGGCAATATCCGCCATTTTCGGTCACCCTGCCATATGGAAGTTACACGCCGAACAACGTCTGCACACACGAGCACAGGAACCAGGTGAAACTTTTACCGCCTATACCGAGAAAATAATCAATGTCTGCAGGCACATCGATGCCTCAATGAGCAAAAATGCCAAGATACAGCATATTATGAAGGGTGTCAATGACGATGTTTTCCAGATGCTCTTCGCGAAGCACAGTGTCCAAAGTGGCAACCCTGTGCCAGAGTTATGACGAACTGAGGAGGCAACGAGCTCTCCTGTGACGTTCATCTCAGACGATCCAACCAGTCACTGCACTGGACGTCATGCCTGACTAGTCATACCTACTCGCACAAATGAAAGACTTCATGCGTGAGGAAGTGGCTCGTCAGCTTCTCTCCTACCTTTTGCTCAGCGCCAGGAGCCACTGTGGCACGCAACCCCATTGACTCCCGCGCTCTGACATGTACTTCAGGAACATATTTTTAAAGCCATGCCGGTGCCCTTTCAGCAGCACCCTGTCGCCACGCCTCTTACTTACGCTGAGGCAGTGAAGCGGCAGCAGCTACAACAGCCCTTGCCATTCTATGGAGTGGCGCATACCTCAGCCCCGACACAGCCGTCTGCCACACAGGCTGCTCCCATCGCTGCAAATGCCTGACGAACGTGCGACAACCAGCCGATCTGTTTTGCATGTGGCGGCCGTGGCCACATCGTCCGATACTACCATCGTCACGTGCCAAGCTACACAGACGCCCGTTCACAAAATAACTACATGGACTGTTCCCCATCTCCTTATGGAAGTTCGGATCCTCAATCAAGTACATTTTCACGTGACTATCCACAACCTACGTCTCATCGCTCACCTTCACCCATGTGTCTCCGACCAGCCCCTGAAAATGAGAGAAACTAGTCGCCACTGTTCAGGAGGCAAGAACTGCACTGTCGAAATGCTCAGGTCCCTGAACTTTGCTGTTGAGTGTTGAAGTTTTTGTAGAAGGCACTCATTAGGGTTGCCAGGTTTAAAAGACAAAATGCAGGCAAAATATAAAGAAGAACTAGGCGAAAAGTAGCCAAACTTAAAACAAGCACAGAAATGTAGGCAAAGTAGCCACGCTTGTGAGAAAGCAACATTATTTTTATTTAAACAATTAAATGTATCAGCTGTTTGGTTGGTACATAAATGCTCTGGTTCAAGCACGAATTGTTCACTTTAGTAATAATTTTGTGTGGAATGGTGAGGTGACTTGCACTGCTGCAATAATGGCATTCTTCACGTGTCTTACGTGAGCTT
Organism: Rhipicephalus sanguineus; assembly: GCF_013339695.2. Taxonomy (NCBI): domain Eukaryota; kingdom Metazoa; phylum Arthropoda; class Arachnida; order Ixodida; family Ixodidae; genus Rhipicephalus; species Rhipicephalus sanguineus. The sequence goes on from NC_051178.1 coordinate 37,949,668, forward strand.
TTTTAAAACGGCTGGAAGTAACAGTCTTTTGGTGACAGGAAATAGGAATATGACATGATTAGGCCCAGTATCGTGATTACTGATATTCAAAGATGAACTGTAGTGTCTACTTTAGAAATCATTTCTCACAGGATGCATGACGAAGTGCTAGCAGCTAATACTCCTGAGTAGCAGTTCGAACGTAATCAGAAATGACACAAGCAGCTCTTCAAACATCCAATTTCTAATGTTCTGAAGTTCAGAGCAACCTCGATAGTGCTGTTTACTTCCAATTAGTTTGAAATCGTGTTCCCCAAAAATGGTGTGCAAACTTAAGCCATTGGTGACCATTTTCCACGAGTCTCAGTCACACATACCAGGGCAGTCGGTTCCACGAAAGATCAAGAGCTGTACACTTGATGTATCCGATTTTACTGATAATTTTGTATGTTGTGCATATATGACTGCATAGCACGAAATCGCAATTCATTTTCAAATGAAAAATTTTTTCAACGCAGGAAAATTCGACAAGCGTCGCCGGTTGACGACGACCATTTTACAAAGAGTGCGTTTTCGTAAATTCGCAACCATGCTGAGAGCTGCTGAAGCTACATATTACAAATATCTTTCTTTTTAGCACAAATAGAAGTGAAGAGGAAATAGCTCTTATCATTTGATTGAATTCTGAGCAAATTATGTATTTTTAAAGGTTCTTGAAACACGCTGGGTCTTGGAAAATTAGTCAAACTTGGGACGCTATGGCTACTTCTGTGAACATCTTAGCTTGTTCATATTTGCAGTATCAATAGGCCTTTACGCGAATAATGAACCTCTGCATTTGTATTTCTTTAATAATTTTCAAAGTAATAAATTTCATGCTCGAAACGTCAAAAAGACAAAAGTGCTCCTCGATTCAAAGTGTATAGTAAAAAAAAACCCATCTCAATTTTGTTTAAAGTCCTACAAAATGTTCTCAAAGGACTCCAGAATGTGTCGTCGACCTGTGTAGGCCCACTGATACTGCAATGTCCCCAAATGCTACGAGTTTGGTTATCTTGTCATACTGTGTCTGGTTGCGAACTTCGAGGAGGACACTGCCACTTCCCATCTTTGTTACAGTACCTCGGCCGATTGCTTTGGTGAGAGTTCCGTGAAAGGTGAAATTGCTTGGACTGTTTTTTCGTTCTTACTGTGGACTACATGGTACTTGGGAAAGGTCTGCTTAGGTTGCGCAATAGTGAAGTTCTCATCGGTACGCATCTTTTCAGGCGGCGATCAGGGGGTGCGGGAAAAGGATTTTCCATATGAAGCGCTTAAAGTTCGGCAGTGATGGTGGCCACCCACCACTGAGTCCACAAGGGGAAGCTACAAAGTAGAACACTTGAAGTCGCCAGCCATACACCGCCACTATAACCAAATATAACTACCCAAGATTGGGCAACTACACAAAGTTAACCCTTGCCACCATGAAAAACGAAAGTAAATGGAAGAGAGGAGAAGACAGGGAAGATTAAAAGCGAGAGAGAAAGAGGAAGATGTGAGGAGAGAGAGAGACAGGAAAAGGCGACTGCTGATTTCCCCTGGGTGGGTCAGTCCAGGGGTGCCGTCTACGTGAAGCCGGGGCCAAAGGGGTGTGTTCCCTCTGCCCTTAAAGGTCCAATAATCCGGCGTCTGCCCCACCCCCAGGATCCCCTTTCCCCCCGGACATGGCTAAGCCACGCACGGCAAGTGGGAGGGGTCAAAACCCCCTTATTGGCTCGCGTCCGTGGTGACACCAATCATTGCCCAGGATTGATGACGCCCTTGATTGTTTACAAGTGCCGAATTTTTTTCATCGTTACATTTGCATTCGGGGTATTGGCAGGTGCCGTTAGCAGATGCTGATGGTCCAAAGACATGCTTCGTCACACCTGACAGTCTACATGAATTCAATGCCATGCCTTTCAGCCTCTGCAATGTGCCGGCCACCTCTGAGCGCATGATGGACTCAGTTCTGCGGGGTTTGAAATGGAACGTATGTCTCTGCCATAGGTTGGCAAACTCACTCATGAGTCGACTCACTCAGACTCTGATTGAGCCGTGAGCTTGAGTGAGTCTGTGTGAGTAATCATTTGGTGAGCTTAAGTCCGAATGAGTCCGGTTGAGGAAAATTTTAATGAGTGTGAGTCCAAGTGAGTCCTAAGCAGCCATGGGCAAGTTACCAGTAAAAAGTAACAGTGTTACAGTTACAGTTACCTAAGCCAAAAAAGTAACTCTGTTACAGTTACAGAGTTTCCAAAAGTAACATGTTACAGTTACTGTTACTGCGAAAAAGTAACGTTGTTACTTTCCTGTTACTTTATAAATAAGTAATCGATCTCAAAACAAATGATTAATTTATTTAATAAAAACGGACCAAGGCATGCGGGTACGTGGTAAAACCCTAAGATGAAGGAACATAAGAGGGCCCGAGAAGAGCAATCGTTGTGTACACCTCCTTTTGTCGCAGCAATAAAAGCCCTAGGATGCTAGAACTGGAAATCGTGGTTGATTACTGGAACGACGGCAGTATCCTAGGACGTTTATTAGCGATACCCAGAAACGCATGCGAAGAGGAACAGGGAGTGCGTCGTGAGCGAAGACGATGTAGATTGTGCCTATTGCCTATGTAGGTGTATCAGACCCTGCTCCGAGAGCTTTGCGTCAGCTGGGCATACCCTGTTATACCATAAGACATGTGTTGGCGAAGCCCAAAAAACCCACACCTGCGGACGATCAAAGCGGGATCATCTGCAAGTACAATACGGGATTGCGCTGCGACTTACATCGCCGAAACAGGCAAAAAAAAGGGGGGCGGGGGTGTTGCTAAAGACCTATGAGACGCGTTCTGAGAAAGACGCGGCTTGTTGGACACTCTTGGACAACAGCGAATAGCTTTGACCTAAACAATGGGGCGACGCTCGCTAGTGGACGAAGGGGGGGAGGGAAGAGAGCTCCTGGAATCGTGGTTCGTTAGCCGCGACGCATCGGCTTGCAACAATCTGAGGATGCCACCTGCATAGGAGGCGACAGTCTATGTCATTTTGGTATAATTGTTGTGTTAAGTCGCAGTGAACCTTCTAACATCAGTTGAAAGAGGTTTTAAAAAATCCTTAGCTAGTTCACGGTATTGCTGGCTCTCAGCCATTTCGCGCACTGCTGCTTTCTAACCGCCTGTCAAACACGATTAGTTCGGAACCACTGATGAAGGAGACTACAAACTAAGCGCCCTAATGCTCCACCGATACACCAAGAACCGAGCTAGAAGCTCAGGTGAAAAAAAAAAAAGAAGATACATGTGCCGGAAAAAAATGCACGTGCTGTTCAATTGCAACATGACTGATTTACGACATCTAGTTTACAAGTAAACTTGAAGTGTGTTAAAGACGAACCTCCGACCTCGACCTTCTCTTCTAAACTGCGAGGGGAGCCTCATTGTGGAAAGTCGAATGGTGGAGAGGATATGGAGAAATCGTTTAACGTCGGCCTTTAACGTGTGCTGCGGATGCATATTTTATAAAAACAGAAGTAACTGTAATGGGATTTCACGTTACAGTTACTGTGTAAAAAGTAACAGTGTTACAGTTACAAGTTCCTCTAACTTAAAAGTAACTAGTTACAGTTAAGTTACTGAAAAAAGGAACTAGTTACCGGTAACGCGTTACTAGTAACTAGTTACTACCCAAGACTGGTCCTAAGTGCAGAAATATTTCTTGAGTGAGACTGAGTGAGATCCCCATTTTTTGCTGACTTATAGGGCCCTGTCTGCTCAACTTCAGCATTATTATCAGCCTTATGTCAGCTCACGTTTGTACTCATGTGTACTAACACTACTAACACACTAGCGGTCATACGCCATCTGAATATTTATTGTTCATAGGCATGAGTTTACAAAGGGGGCAGGGGGCTTGACCTTTCTCCCACAAACTCTTTCACGGGAAGGCCTTGATCAAATGACTCGTTTCAGTCATCTTTTTCAATCACATGTCCTTACTCGATCACAACCACTGATAACTTCCATGTGAAGATACAAAATCAAAAGGCGTATCGTAGAGCACCAATTATGTGAGATATTGGCATTTAAGAGCATTGACACCATTTTCGAAAAAGCTAATATTACACTAATGGACTCATCAGTTGACTCACTAAGGCTCACTCAGATTCAGGTCAAGCTGTGAGTCTGAGTGAGTAATATTTTGGTGAGTATGAGTCCGAGTGAGTCCAGCTGAGAAAAATTTTAGTGAGTCTGAGTCCGTGTAAGTCCGCATGAGGAAAATTTTGGTGAGCCTGAGTCCGAGTGAGCCCTAAGCGCAAAATATTTCATGAGTGAGTCTCAGTGAGCTCCACATTTTATGCCGACCTATGGTCTCTGCTACCTCGACGATATTGTTGTCTTTGTGCGAGATTTCACAGCACATCTTGTACGCCTGAAACATGTCCTGATGTGTATGGAGAATGCCCAGCTCCAATTGCATCTCAAGAAATGTCGCTTCGCTACGTGGAAACTTACAATTCTCGGTCACTTCGTATCCAAGGACGGTATACTTCCAGATCCGGCTAAACTACGTGCTGTCGCTGACTTCCCCAAACCGACGACTGTAAAGCACTTATGGAGCTTTGTAGGACTATGCTCCTACTTTCGCTGGTTCTTAAGCAACTTGACCTCTATAATCGCGCCTTTGACTCAACTTGTAAGCAGCGCCACCGATGTCTCATCATGGTCTTCCGAGCGTGAAAAAGCATTCTCCACTCTTCGCCGTAATCTGACATCACCACCTACATGCGCCACTACGATACTATAGCTGCAACCTTTTCCTCATTTGGTAGCACTCCCGAAAGCTTCCGTGAAGTGGAAGCACCCAAGAAAATATTGACTGTGTCGAGACATATCTCGCATCGTTTTCTATGGGCAGCTGATGGGGGATTGAAAATTGATCGTTGTAGCGGTGTTCATTATTGCAAGAATCGACTGTATTATGAAGCTCACACTCCATGATCACGAACCTGAAAAACCTGCAGCAAAAAAAAACATTTGGGCTAGTTGGTACTGATTCACCTTAAATGCAAAAATGGGTAGCACTACAAAACGGGGACAAAAGGTTCTTTTGTTTCTTTGTAGTGCAGCCCACTTTTGCATTTAAGGTGAAAGAAACTGTTCCAGCCTCTCCAAAGTATAGGATGCATTCCTAGCAAGAGAGATTGGAAACAGCAGCCACTTTTACCACCAATAAATGTTTACTTGGCAAGTTGTCACAAACGTCCAAAATTCTCGCTTGCACGCCCCTTCGTGCATTAGGAAGGGCACCGTTCTGTCGGAAGAGAGACTTGCCCCAACGGACCTTGCGGGGTCAGTACCTGTGTCGCGAGCGTCTACAATTCTCGATCGCACACCCCTTCGTGCATTAGGAAGGGCGCCGTAGTGTCGGAAGAGAGACTTCCCCAAACAGACCTTGCGGGTTCGGTACCTGTGTCGCGAGCGTCTACAATTCTCGCTCGCACGCCCCTTCTTGCATTAGGAAGGGCACCGTTCTGTCGGAAGAGAGACTTGCCCCAACGGACCTTGCGGGGTCTGTACCTGTGCCGCGAGCGTCTACAATTCTCGCTCGCACGCCCCTTCGTGCATTAGGAAGGGCGCCGTAGTGTCGGAAGAGAGACTTCCCCAAACAGACCTTGCGGGTTCGGTACCTGTGTCATGAGCGTCTACAATTCTCGCTCGCACGCCCCTTCTTGCATTAGGAAGGGCACCGTTCTGTCGGAAGAGAGACTTGCCCCAACGGACCTTGCGGGGTCAGTACCTGTGTCGCGAGCGTCTACAATTCTCAATCGCACACCCTTCGTGCATTAGGAAGGGCGCGGTGGTGTCGGTAGAGAGACTTCCCTCAGCGGACCTTGCGGGGTCGGTACCTGTGTCGTGAGCGTCTACAATTCTCGCTCGCACGCCCCTTCTTGCATTAGGAAGGGCACCGTTCTGTCGGAAGAGAGACTTGCCCCAACGGACCTTGCGGGGTCAGTACCTGTGTCGCAAGCGCCTACAATTCTCGATCGCACACCCCTTCGTGCATTAGGAAGGGCGCGGTGGTGTCGGTAGAGAGACTTCCCTCAGCGGACCTTGCGGGGTCTGTACCTGTGCCGCGAGCGTCTACAATTCTCGCTCGCACGCCCCTTCGTGCATTAGGAAGGGCGCCGTAGTGTCGGAAGAGAGACTTCCCCAAACAGACCTTGCGGGTTCGGTACCTGTGTCGCGAGCGTCTACAATTCTCGCTCGCACGCCCCTTCGTGCATTAGGAAGGGCGCCGTGCGGTCGGAAGAGAGACTTCCCCAAACAGACCTTGCGGGTTCGGTACCTGTGTCGCGAGCGTCTACAGTTCTCGCTCGCACGCCCCTTCGTGCATTAGGAAGGGCGCCGTAGTGTCGGAAGAGAGACTTCCCCAAACAGACCTTGCGGGTTCGGTACCTGTGTCGCGAGCGTCTACAATTCTCGCTCGCACGCCCCTTCGTGCATTAGGAAGGGCGCCGTAGTGTCGGAAGAGAGACTTCCCCAAACAGACCTTGCGGGTTCGGTACCTGTGTCGCGAGCGTCTACAATTCTCGCTCGCACGCCCCTTCGTGCATTAGGAAGGGCGCCGTTGTGTCGGAAGAGAGACCTCCCTCAGTGGACCTTGCGGGGTCGGTACCTGTGTCCCGAGCGTCTACAATTCTTGCTCGCATGTCCCTTTGTGCATTAGGAAGGGCACCGTGTTATCGGAAGAGAGACTTCCCCCAGGACCTTGCGGGGTCGGTACCTGTGTCGCGAGCGTCTACAATTCTCGCTCGCACGCCCCTTCGTGCTTTAGGAAGGGTGCCGTGGTGTCAGAAGAGAGACTTCCCCTAACAGACCTTGCGGGTCGCTACCTGTGTCGCGAGCATCTACAATTCTCGCTCGCACGCCCCTTCCTGCATTAGGAAGGGCGCCGTGCTGTCGGGAGACTTCCCCCAGTGGACCTTGCAGGGTCGGTACCTGTGTCGCGAGCGTCTACAATTCTCGCTCGCACGCCTTTTCGTGCAAGGAAGGGCGCCGTGGTGTCGGAACAGAGACTTCCCCCAACGGATCTTGCGGGATCGGTACCTGTGTCGCGAGCGTCTACAATTCTCGCTCGCACACCCTTCGTGCATTAGGAATGGCGCCGTGCTGTCGGAAGAGAGACTTCCCCAGCGGACCTTGCGGGGTTGGTACCTGTGTTGCAAGCGTCTACAATCCACGCTCGCACGCCCCTTCGTGCATTAGGAAGGGCGCCGTGGTGTCAGGAGGGAGAGTTCCCCAGAGTAACCCTGCGGGATCGGTACCTGTGTCGCGAGTGTCTACAATTCTCGCTCGCACGCCCCTTCGTGGATTAGGAAGGGCGCCATGGTGTCGGAAGAGAGACTTCCCTCAGCGGACCTTGCGGGGTCGGTACCTGTGTCGCGAGCGTCTACAATTCTCGCTCGCACGCCCCTTCGTGCATTAGGAAGGGCGCCGTGCTGTCGGAAGAGAGACTTGCCCCAACGGACCTTGTGGGGTCGGTACCTGTGTCGCGAGCGTCTACAATTCTCACTCGCATGCCCCTTCGTGCATTAGGAAGGGCATCGTGGTGTCGGAAGAGAGACCTCCCTCAGTGGACCTTCCGGGGTCGCTACCTGTGTCGCGAGCATCTACAGTTCTCGCTCGCACGCCCCTTCCTGCATTAGGAAGGGTGCCGTGCTGTCGGGAGACTTCCCCCAGTGGACCTTGCGGGGTCGGTACCTGTGTCGCGAGCGTCTACAATTCTCGCTCGCACGCCCCTTCGTGCTTTAGGAAGGGTGCCGTGGTGTCAGAAGAGAGATCCCCTAACAGACCTTGCGGGGTCGGTACCTGTGTCGCGCGTCTACAATTCTCGCTCGCACGCCTTTTCGCGCATTAGTAAGGGCGCCGTGGTGTCGGAAGAGAGACTTCCCCCAACGGATCTTGCGGGATCGGTACCTGTGTCACGAGCGTCTACAATTCTCGCTCGCACACCCCTTCGTGCATTAGGAATGGCGCCGTGCTGTCGGAAGAGACTTCTCCAGCGGACCTTGCGGGGTTGGTACCTGTGTTGCAAGCGTCTACAATCCACGCTCGCACGCCCCTTCATGCATTAGGAAGGGCGCCGTGGTGTCAGGAGAAGAGTTCCCCCGAGTGACCTTGCGGCGTCGGTACTTGTGTCGCGAGCGTCTACAATTCTCGCTCGCACACCCCTTCGTGCATTAGGAATGGCACCATGCTGTCGGAAGAGAGACTTCACCAGCGGACCTTGCGGGGTCGGTACCTGTGTCGCAAGCGTCTACAATTCACGCTCGCACGCCCCTTCGTGCATTAGGAAGGGCACCGTGGTGTCAGGAGGGAGAGTTCCCCCGAGTGACCTTGCGGGATTAGTGCCTTCGATGCTTTCCTGCACCGGAAGCAAAAGGCGCGTGTTAAGTGAGTGCATCTGCGGTGGCGATGCGTACGCCAAGAAAGAATTTGACTGCTTCAGCAGTTCACGTTGAACCACCAAAGAGCGTGGTCATCGGTGTCGCAAGTCTCGCGTGGGCGGCGAGCGCAGAGTGTCCCGCGTAACGAATCGGGTTGGCTGCAGCACCGGGCACCCTCGTTGTCTACCGCAGCTGCGAGATCATCAGCGGCACCACATTGCCTCCCCATGAGCACCACAAGTTGGCACGGTCCGTAAGGAACATTTTACAGTGATTTTATTGTTGCCTTTTTTTTATTGTAGCCAGCTTTAAGTACCATTGCATTAGTGTACGCTGCGTCGCATAAAAGCTCCGAAGCGGGAGCAGCATCTTTCTCAATATTTTTATTTCTTTTAAATTCCTGTTAGTCTCCATCGTGTCGAGTTATCTTACTAACATATCACATTGTATTGTTTTGTACCTGTAGTTAATCATTCAGTACATAGTTTGTGTGTCGTTCTTTTTTCATTGCACGTGCTTTTGTTTCCCTCTTTCTTCACAGTGTATCTTTTGCCGTTGCCCTTGCTCTAATTAAATGCTTGTTCGTTGCTTATCAAATGTCCATGTCTGCTCAATGAGTCCGTCAGTCATGCTGAAAACCACTACACGTGCAACCCCGCATGGGTCGACCGGCCATTAAAAATTCGAAATGTACCATTTCAAGGCCTTTCAGGCGTCACAGGCCTAAGCGTAAAGTGGAAGCCTGCGAGTCTGCTGCAACGCTGTGTTAGATCAGCGAGGCCTCACCGAAGTGTGTGACACAAGTGTACTGCTGCACCCATCTTCCAGCTGCTGAAAAATGTTGAGGGAGCTGCTTGCAGTAAGTAGCTTACAGTATACATACAGCTGCCCAATTTTCTAACGTGAACGCACGAGCATTGATCGCTGAGTTGATAAGGGTTAGTATAACAAGGCGCAGTGGCGAAATGAACGAGAATATGTGCATGAGTGCAATGAGCAGTCCTGTGCAGCTGTCCTCTGCTAGGCCGTTCCAGGAACTGGACACCACCCTGCTTCTTTCAAGTGCCATTATCATCATCCTTTTTTCTTTTCTGAATGCTGCCGTCAAGTTATAAAGAACAGGTCAAGGGGTTGCTCTTTAGATAGGCTGCATATACACCAGCTGATATGCGTGTGTACCAGCATTTTCTTCTTCCTGTGGTTCACGCGGAACTTTTCTGCAGGAAAAAATATATCTGCCACTGCAAGCCAGAAACGGGACAAAAAAGCTGGCGGGTTTGGTCTGTTTCGCATAACAAACAAAAGCTGCAGCGGACTGTTCACCGGTGTACGCATATTCTCGCTTATTTTGCAGTCGGCGGTCGTGCGTTCAGGTTAAAAAATTGGGCGGCTGCACATATCGGATGTGTGCATGTTTCTCAAACTGCCAATGAGAATCTTGTCAATCTTGGTCTGGTCACCTAGGCACTGGTGCAGTAAATGTTTGGAGGAGCGCATAAGCACCTTGACGGTGGTGCTGGAGCGGCCCAAGCTCCAGATGGGGTGAGAGGCAACCAGTGTGTACTCTCCGGCAGGTGGTGTGAAGACGAGCCGCCCCCTTGGTGCAGGTCTTCTGCAGCGTCCTGCCCTGGTTGTCACGCAGCTCCACCGTCACCCCGGGGGGTCCCTCCTGTTGGCCATCGCTCAAAACCTGACTCCACACAGAAAAATGTAATGTGTTTTACTTTGCTAACGAAACGATTTCTCAAGTCTACAATTAGGGATGGGTGAATATTCGGACACTTCGAATTAATAGTATACAATTCACTTCGACACAAATTAGATTATTCGAAATTTCAAAGTATTCGAAATGAACTAATATACAGGGTGTTTCAAGAGTGGCAGGCATCGTAAGATCATTGAAGACATCATTTGGGACAGTAATTAAGAAAGTAATTTAATTAACTTTTTAATAGCAGAGTTTGGCGGTTATATCAATAGAAAATGAATTTCCTCATACAAGAACCCACTGCGCTTTGAGATTTCGAAAAAGTGGCCTTAGTAATTATTGCGGCATAATGAAATTCAACCAAATTCAAGTAGACAGCCAGAATGACACACTGTTCAGGACAACGATTACAGAGGTGTAGTTCTGCGTTCGTAAAGTATGCGCGCCACGGTGCTATTATTGCAAGCCCAGCCCACACACTCACACAACGAAGTCGGTGATGGTTGACAAATGACGCTCCTCATTCGGACGTCTCAGACGAATACGGCAGTTGCGCTCTTCCGCGTTTCGGTTTCACCGTTCATTTGGTTCAATATTCCTGCACAATAGCGCTAGACGCCGCTTTTCGAAATCTCAAAGCGGCAGTGGGTTCTTCGTATAAAGACATTAATTCTTCCATTTGAATAAGCGTAACTCCACTAAATTAAAAAGTAATTATTTAACTTTTCAATACTGTTCCAAATGATGTCTTTAAATTTTAGCCATCTTAAGATGGCTACAGAAAAAGTAACTGTGGAGGCATCGAACAAATATTGCATTTCCCCGATTTTTGAGGATTTTCGGACGCATTTTTTGAAACATCCAGTATATTTGAAAGTTGCCTGTAAAGGTGTTTCACTGCAGCGTGGCGGTGCTATGCCGTGAAACCAACCATCCATGCCGAATTCGCACTGTCGCGAAGCCACACTTGAGGGTATACATTACCGTCACCTCAGTTAATTATTTTAAATTTAAAAGTACGTTGTACAGGCTTACATGCACTTAGTATACTCATCGTTAAAATGCAACATATACCACTTGTAACATGCAACCATTCAAGTCTTGCCACGATTCAAAGTTGCTTCCACTTAACTCTGAACCAAAAAGAATGGCATTCACAGTTGCTTAGTTCAACTGCAAGTTAGTTGGGCGTGACAAAAATGCTCGTTTTTTCTTAATAATATGTCATATATACTTTTCGAACTATCCAATTCGAATTATTTGACCAAATCACTATTTGCTTCAAACCTTAAATTTACTCTACTACTTCTTGCATGAAAAATTTTTCTTAGACAAAGGATGAAACAGACACGGACAGGCAAACTTCCAACTGAATTTATTAATATAATATATAATAAATAATAATACTATAATAATATCAGGGGTTTAAAGTCCCAAAACCACGATATGATTATGAAAGACGCCGTAGTGAAGGGCTCCAGAAATTTCGACCACCTGGGGTTCTTTAACGTGCACCTAAATCTAAGTACACTGGCCTCAAACATTTTCGTCTCCATTGAAAATGCAGCCGCCGCGACCAGGATTCGATCCCGCGACCTTCGGGTCAGCAGTCGAGTGCCATAACCACTAGACCACCGTGGTGGGCAAATTTTTTACAAGGTGAGACATATATACATATGTGTGTGACAGAACTGAAAAACCAATGACACAAGTGTGCAGAGTACCAGCGCGCATCAACTAATTACTCCCCCAGAGACAGTGCCCCATCCAAAAAGGTAATTTCCTCCTTTGTCAACGATATCAAGGTCATGCTACACAACTGATATTTCACGTTGCATTTGGGTTGCCTCCACAATCTCACGTGTGCACTGGTCCGCCTCATGGAGCGCACCGCTCAAACAGCGGTCTACACCCGCACTCATGGCAATGCAGATGGCGCCTGTCCATGTCTGTTTCGTCCCTTGTCTCAGAAAAATTTTTCACGCAAGAAGTAGTAGAGCATGGAGCTCGAACCCACACGTTGTTCAAATTACTATTCATCCGTCCCTATCTAGGATGTCTTAGGTACAAAAAAACCAGTTACAATTGCCCTAGTTCAGTTCTCTGAGTACAGTGTTCGTTGCTTGAAACTAGAGCTGTGCGAATAGCAAAATTATGGGTGCGAAGCAAATTCGAATATTGAAGTGTGAGTGCGAATCGAATCGAATATTTTTCGAATACTTCTAGAATAGTTCTAGAATATTTTTCGAATACTTCAAAGCGAAATTACAGAAAAAAAAGTTGAGAGGATTCCTAAGCATATTCTTATGAGATAGCAACATGAAAGTGTTTCTTTTCACTAGGTTGAAGCGCAATGTAGAGGCCAAATTGTACTTATGTACATGATTTGGTGCAACCAAAGTGTTGCCGACAACACTTTACATGTGGTAGGCAAAGACGTCATTTCCTCAGCTTCTCCTCCTCCTTCAACTTCTGTGGAAGCCCAACCGATGTGGCCGACAAGGGTGTGCTCTCTTCAAGTTCGGAGTTCCAAATCTGCCTCGTAGACATCGATACATAATATCTGAAATTTTGGATGCTAAAAAGCTTCGGAGTCCGATTTTTCGGACCTCCTGCTCACATTTTAGGTCCAAAACAGCATTGAGCCCCCACTTCTGCCACATCTTTCATCTCCATATTGAAACCAGCGTTTTCTTGAGTTAATACACTTGCGACCGTAGCGAAGCTTGAAAGGCAGCTTTGCTGCCATGCGGGGGTGTGATGAGGCGAAGCATATTGAAAATCTCGGGACCATTTCTAATCTGACGTTGACTGGTCTTGGCCAAGTTCGACTGTAACGGACCTTGAGAGGCAACTTTGCCGCAATACGAGAAAGTAATGAGGTGAAGCATAATAAAAATCTGAAGGAGGCACTTTGAGTCTGATGTTGACTGTATTTGTTTTTGGGAAGTTCGAATAGTTCGAATAGTAAAATTGCAGTGCGAATCGAATCGAATAGCAAACACTATTAGAAAAATATTCGAAATTTCAAATATTCCCACACCCCTACTTGAAACACAGCAATTTAGGGCAAAGTAAACCATGTGTGTTCCTTTCTAGTCTTCAGTTCATGTCATGTCGGCACATTTGACTTGCATACTTGCACCAAAGCCAACGTTACTTTTTTTTACAGGTCAGATTTGTAGCAACATGACATGGTTATCTTGGGAATTGGCGCATATCAGTCATTCAGCTAAAAAATTTGATATGTTTCAAACCAGAAGCACTGTTCAGTGCACAAAGTGCCACAGTTACTTTATCACTACCATACGTCACTACTTCTAGAGGCATAGCGAGGTGTTATTATTTACTGAATTTATTCGGTTAAAATACGTAACCTCAATGCTATTTCGGCATCATAGTGTCGTGAATGAATTGAAGATCATACACAGTGAGTTCAGAGTTTGAAAACGAGGGTGATTAAGTTCACGAAGCAGAACAGAGGAGGTGCACCACCGTTTGCCAGAAGCTGCCCAACGCTAACAACGAGAAGTTGTGTTGCAGCGTAGTAGACTGATCTAGATGGCTGGAAATAATGGCAAAGAGGTGATTTTATTGCCACGTTGCCTTGACCACAAGTGCATGAAATTCGAGAACCATACCAAGGCCAGTTTTTAAGGTAAACCAGTATCTCCAAATCAGGCTAAAAAATTTGTGCTTCATTTCACTTTTTCTCATTTCAGCTGTCAAAAGGCAAATGAAAAAAGTTAGCTGAGCTCTTCTAAACCTCGTTATCTCGAGTGAAGGGTGTATTTGGCTTGGTTTTGCAAAAACTATACACAGCAGTAGTTTCAATATTGGAACACTTGAGCTTCTCTTCTATAACGTCTGGCCTCCCTTGTGTCAGCAGGCCTTTGCTGCGATTTCACAGCTGCATCTACTGGATGATTGGATTCAACCTGTTGCTTGCACTGAAACACACACACAGATGGCCCAGCTTACACACCATCCATGGCGAGACTTAGTGACCAAGCGCCAGCGAAGCAGCCGCTAAACTTTCGCCTCGTCACATGGTATTGCAGCATAGCAGTGAGGCTAAGAGCGGGCACAGCTGCCGCGATGTCCCTCCGCAGCGGATCACACGGAGTGAGGGACCTGCAGCGGCTCTTTTGCTCCGATGGCTCAAAGTCACAGTGATGCCTCCTTTTCAGGAATTTTCTTAGAACAAAACCATGTAATCTGCACTCAAATCAGCGACTAGAGAAAAAACGGCTACATGCTGCGCATACCACCACATCCATTGCATGCTGCAATAAAAATGCCTACTTTGTCCACGATGGAGAATCCTTTGAAGACAAAGTTGATGTCTTGTGCTGTGCTGCAGGGGTCCGTAGTGCCGTCGATGTGCAAGTCTACGGAAGCAGGCTCGAAGACCCAACCGGGAGGTGGGTCCACTCGCAGCGTATAGTCACCACGGTCGTACAGCGGGATCAAGTAGTACCCATTGTTGGGTGCTCCTTCAGTCTGATACTTCTGGCTGCCTTGCCGCGTTAATCTGAAGACAAATATAGAAAAGGTTGGAACGACGCCACACGCAAAGAATGCTCGCTTTTCTTTCATAAGACGAACTTTCCTAGTGGGTCAACATCCACTCCCTCGACAGGTTTGTGAATGTTAGCTTTAGCAGCATAGTGCTCAACACAAACAAGTGCGTTTAGGAACTTCTCTTGGGCACCAGCATAAGTAATGTAACAAGGTGTTCAACTGAGCTAGTTGGTACGCTGTAAAAAAGGAATTGTCATCCTTTTCTTTTCCTTCCTGTGTTCCACTGTTGTTTTGTCTGTTTCTACGGCAATGTAATAAGGAGCAAAGTGCAGGCAGGGTTGGATGACAAGTCGTCCACGCCACTACAAACACAGTGGAGGAGAGCCAGAAAGATTGTTTTGGTCAAAAGATCAGATCACGTATCCCTGCGCCAAGCTGCGCAGGAAATTATTGGTTGTGCCAGAGAACAATGTTTCTTTTCTTCCTCTTAAACATTGCACACATTATGCAGAACTGCCATAAACGTGATAAATGCGTGTACACATGACAGCACATACTATTTCCTTAACGAAGTAGTAGTCTTGATACCTCAAAGGTACAAATTATTTTGTACTTTACTAGAGCAAAGAAGGATCTATAAGTAAATATGTGCGGTATTTAGTTTACTGAAAATACTACATGTAAATTCAAGTGGTAGTAATCATAGAGTTTCCTAAAATGACCTAGGGAACTCTGGCGCTGCAATCGTTCAGCCACCATGAGAATGATGGGTAGTACACGGATTTGCCTAGTCTTCGTGCTTGTGGGCTTCAAACGCACTTGTGGCTTTGTTTATTGCTATGTTTTGGTTTTCTTTCGGATAAAATGGATCGTTGTGAACTTCGTGACCAGATTTGAATTGGTGAGCCTAAAGAAGTTAAAGCGGTGAAGTGAAACTGCTGATTTTTGCTGAACTTCGTTTTGCGACAAAGCGGATACAGGCGACGCGGAGCCAAACGGAGCCGAAAGAACGAAGTTTAGACAATCCGTGTACTACCCATGATTCCCATGCTGGCTGAAGCGCGATGCATTGCAGCTCCCTATAGACACTAGCGCCAGAGTTACCTCTAGTATATTGTAGGAAACTCTATGGTAGTAATAACATGTGGTACATGAGCTGCTCAAATATTGGCGAAGCGTGCACTAAGCCGCGCGTAAGCCTTGAAACAACAAAATTGGACGATTCTGAAGGCTAATCTGGTTGCTTCTCGGTAGTTTCTAGACCATAGCTAGGTGATGAGGGTTGTTTCTAGGTCGCTTCTAGGTCATTGCTAGGCTCAGCTAGGTGATGCTAGCTTGTTTTCTTTGTTGATTCTCAGTCTGCGTTGTTCAGGTTAACCACACACAGTCACAGACACTACACGGATGTCCAAACTCCAGAGACAGAAGCTCGGGCTGAACCAAGCGTTCGCACCTCTCATAGTCTACGGGCACGTCATCGTTGGCGTAGGCCTTTCATCACTGCGGGGTCTTCTCGCAGCTGCCATTGCCTTTCCCGTTCCCTAGTTGGCGAAGTGTTGCCTTCTTCGTTTTTAGTGGACCAGTGGTGAGTCTTACCCAATTTCTGTGGCACATACCCATTTATGAATAGCGATACGGCCTACACTTATGGCTACTTAAACAGAGTCGCTGTTAAAACAGTTCATGCAACTGTGTCTGGTGAACAGCACGCCACCTTGAATATTCACCACATGAAAATCACTGTAGAAGTCCTACAACAATGACAAATCGAAAATGTAAGAGCCAGTCCTTTGTTGTCTCTTTCCCTGGTCGAGTGTTTGCATGCCTCACATTCTCCTAAGATGAATCCTTACTAACTAAATCAATTTTCTGCCATTCCATGCAAATCACTGCTTTCATGAGAAAGAAACCTGCTACACAATGACATATCAGGGTGTAGAAATATGTGGCCATCCACTATGTCTTCAATAACGCATGTGTGTCACCAATAAACACTTTAACGCAGGCCTAGTAGAAGTTTTAAGACGTTTCGTGATGTATCCCAAAATGCCCTTGCATGTGTGATGTGCATCGTATTAACATATAATTTCACAAACAGCTTTTGAAGGATATATACATAGTGAAAGCCCGTTGATTTTCTGAACCAAATGGCTGTCACGCAATCTATAGACGACAGCAACTTTGAAGCACCACCCAAACAAGCCAGTCGAGGCTGTGTGGATGCTAATGCCAACAACCTTCTTAGAGTAAGTCTGAATAACAGAAATTGGCATTATCCACCACACTTATATCCAGCAACGTGATCCCAGGTGAAGTAAAACAAATTTCCTTTGAGGTAACAATGCTATGCCACAGTGTCCTTCAGGAAGTTCTACTAGCATTTATTTATTTGAAATATTCTCGTCGAGGCATTTCAGAAGTGGACTGCATGTATTACATATACAGAAAGTACACAAACAGAATTACTGAAACATTATTAGTGACAGATTATGAATGCACATTGTGGAAATGGTGATGTGAGGTTTTCGCGCTGTTTTCAAGCCCTGTGACATGTGAAGTTATCGCGATGATTCACAAAACGGGCAACAATGCTACGAAGAACTTGAATGAAAAGATCGCAAGCCCCCCAACTCGCCCAACTATCAGTATTACTGTAAAGACCTCCTCACCCAAACAATAAAAAAAAGGTGCACGGTTGG
This sequence comes from Rhipicephalus sanguineus, assembly GCF_013339695.2. Classification (NCBI taxonomy): domain Eukaryota; kingdom Metazoa; phylum Arthropoda; class Arachnida; order Ixodida; family Ixodidae; genus Rhipicephalus; species Rhipicephalus sanguineus. The sequence goes on from NC_051178.1 coordinate 37,967,041, forward strand.
CTCGCACTGCACGACTGTAAAGCATTTGCAATGGGAAATCTAAATTACAGATTCGTGCCCTGCCTCTTCCATGCGCACTGTAGATATTTTTTTTAATTGTGCGCAGGTTCTCGGCCTGTCTTGAAAAAGGCATGCAGACGAAACACGCTACAGTGAAATGACGCGTGTGTGCTCTTTCAATTATTCTCGCTATTTTCCCCAAATGGCCGAACACTGCATCTCTGTAGCAAATCTTCAATGAGGAATCATTACTGCGTCGCAAATTTTAACGAAAAACCAAACGCAATGGCATTTTTTTTTTTCGCTATTCGATCGTCACTTTCCTTCCATGGCCACTTAATGCTCAAGGTTGAAGATGAGGAAGTTCAACTACACACGTAAGGACAACAAGGTGTGACACAGCACATCTAAGCAGGCACATAGTTCCCATCGTAGCTAGCCGTAGTGCGTTAAGGCGCTTCGTGAGTTGTTCACTCGAGTGCCGGCAGAACGAACGCAAGTTTTCTCGCGCAAGTCGGCATGCGGGGGCCCGGTACGGGAAACTCCTTCCAGCATTTTACACTTGCCGGATCAGCCACGAGAAGAAATCGTCCAGGCATACTTACAATTTCACTTCGACCCGTGAGTAGTTGATGGTCCGTTGGGACCGAATGAAACCACCGCATCCATCACATCGTCCGATTTCGCCCTCACGGCGGCCAATAGTAAGGCTGCAATGCTGCACATAAAGCCCGCCATTGTACGCTATAAAATTAATTTAAAACTAAGCAACAGTTCATTTAGCGGAGCCACGGCGCCCGCTCACTTCCTTCGTGGGACACTCGGCGCAAGCAGACAGGCAGCAAACCACGTGCCATGACGTCATCAGCACTGTTGGCGCTGTTGCGAAGCAGTTTCGGTTTTTGTTCCATAGGAAACACGACAAATGTCCCACTGGGACTCTTACACCAACGTTATATAGACTTAATTGTTTCAGTTTTTCAGTGCATGCACTTAGTTGGGCCAGTTGGTCCTGCATGTCGATGAAGTGGATGCGCTTGAAAGGCGAGGTAGAAGAAGAGACGGGACAGACATTGTGCAACTTACAACTGTAAAAAAAGCCACAGTTTCGCCGCAACGGCGAAGCAATGAATGCGATAGCAACAAATTAGAATGTCATACGAAGAACGGCAAGCAGCTCAGTACTTGCAACGCACCTCTCACGTGCAAAGGATTGGCGTAAAGAACACACACAGGACGACCGCGAACTATAACAACGGTCACAGCTCGACACTTGCAGCGCACTGCTCAAACACACTCGAAAAGAACGCACAGGTACACACAGGACGAGCACGAACTAAATGTGGCGGTTGTTACTTCTTCGTGTTTAAGCAGCGCGCTACAATTGCCTAACGCTCTTATACTTCTTTTTCTTTAAAACTGCGGCGCGTGGAGTGACCCCTCCACGTTTCCTGCCGCGCGGTGGCGTTAGACGCATCGTTTACTTAAAGTTTACGTTTACTCAGCGTTCCACATCGTCAGTGGCTACAGAAAGGGGCCACCTTTTAGTGCGCGTCTGAAGAAAAATGTACTAGCATTGCTTTAAGCGCGCCCCTCGCGCAATCTCGCGGGAGATACTACACATACTGAAGCACCTCCGAGCTCTGCGTGCCGTTAGCGTCCTTTGTGGCTTTTATTTATATACATTACATATCCGGACATGACGGCGTCGACAGACGCGACGGCAAAATTCAGCCGAGAGTGTCCATATAATTGCTATCGCAATGAAATGGAGCAGCGTCACTTATACATTGAAGCACGTGACACAGGGCCTGCGCATTACACGTTACTGAACACTCAAGAATTCAATCTCTTTCTTAGATAATGTCAACGAAGCTATGCTGACACGCGATTCTGCGCGTCCTAAATATATTTTGCTTCAACTACGAGCCTCGCCGATTGATTGTGGTTGCGGGATATACTGTGCACTGTTCAAATTTCGGGGTACAGGAGCACCTTGCAGTGAGTTTGCGAGATGATCATTGTTTCGTTCCTGACATTATTGCTGTGTTCTCTTAGACGCTCGTTAAGGCAGCGCCCAGTTTGCCCTATATACACCTTTCCACTGAAAGCGGAATGTTGTACACAACGCCCTTCTCGCATTGACGAATTTAAACCTGTTTCACCAGTGGCGTAGCCGGGGGTTCTGTGCAGGACAGAACTTCTTAAGAAATTCTTTCTCAAAACTACTCAGGACTGGAATAGGGTATACCTGCCGACGTCGTAATTTCAACGGACGTGTTCTTTGCCCTGTTGATCTGACTTTTCTTCCTTTAATCTTTCTCTTTTGCATGACACGTGTGTGCTTATCATGTTTTTGTTCCTGTTGAGGTGACTCAACTTTCTAGGTTCTTCGGCGTATTTATATTGTATATCCCTTGTATACCTTATCGTGATTATCTCTGCAGTTTGTTCTACCGTTTCTTTTTTTTTTTTTTTCCTTTCTGACGCTTTGTGTATAAAAAAACTTGAACTGTCCAAACTGATTGCAAACCCCTCCCCCACTGTAATGCATTTGGCGCTGTGGTACCGAATAAATAAATACATGCTCTAAGTGCCATTGCATTTCCTTTAGTTAGCGCATTCATGTCGGGTATAATTGAAGCCGTACAGTGTGTTGTGGCCATGTACTCACTTCTGAATGCGCGGTTTAGCGCAAGAGACATGAAATACTCATTTGCATTGTTCAGAACCATTTCTTACATTCGGACGCTCTCTTCAGGTCTACACACCTGAAGTGGAACCATGCTATTGGGTTTAAAGGAAATTATTTTGCCCTCCTCTGGGCCCTTGCATAAACGAGAACATCACCTCATGGTCATCGGCACCTTGACCCGAAGATGCACTTGCAGGTGCCAGTTGATTTGTTGCTGCCGTGTTTTCCTTCTGTGCTGGAACCAGTGTGTGAGCAACGAACCTACAAAAGAAGGTTTCAGCAACACCGAGCCAGGAAAACTAAAGGTTGATCGGCTGCAATGCTTTGTACGCTAACGTCGTCCTTGTTCCAAATCACAAAATCGCAGTACTAACGCTGCCACACATACATCTGTGTTTGTACTTGGTAAAGTAGCGATGGGCAGTTCTTAGCCCTAGTGCACCCTTGTTTGCTGAGACAAAGCTGTTACTGCCAAGCAGCTCAACTTATCATCTTTAACTCCCTAGCAAAAATTCCAATAAAAAGCCAATAGCCTATTGGGTTATTGACACCTATTGGTCTATTGGTTCATAGGTCTATTGGAACTGTATTTGGCTATTGGTCTATTGGTTCTATATGCCTACTGGACCTATATTGGTGTATTGGTTCTCTATTCGCCAACTGGAAGTATATTGGCCTATTGGTTCTGTATTTGCCTGCTGGCATTGTATTAGTTTTGTATTTGCCCATTCTCAGCCCCATTAGAATAGTCTTGCGCAAGTGTTTATGGGTGTGCTTGTCGTCATGCAGGAAGGCCCACACTGTGGCAGCCCCTGCAATGATAATCACAGTGATGAATGGCATGTTCAAATATATTCTCAATCAAAACTACAAGTGCTTCTTCTGGCCCTTGATGATGTTGGCGATCTTGCGGGCGACTATTTTGCCAAGGCAACTATGTCTTGTGTCAATTTTCTGGACTGCCTCATCCGCACTCGAGGAAGTGCCTGAAATATTCTGTAAATAAACAGAGCCATGCAATCAGAAAAACAGTAACACATGTTTAATTAAAGTTTACCTTCGAAGCAATGTATAAAAGTAGGCGGCACAGTGAGAATTATCTAGACCTTAATTCACTGCACATGTCACAATGTTGCAGGAGCTGAACTATAGCAAAAAACTGAGTGAAATATTACACACCAAGTGGCTTATTGCGTGGAAGAAAAGTTTATCGGCAAAATTTGCGGCAAAAAAGGAAGGAAAAGAAAGGGGCAAAATTTTTTTTTTTAATTAGCAGCACCTATCCCCGTTTACACGCTTGCGTCCTTTTTTTTGAGCTGTACCCAAGAACGAACTGCAAACTCGTCCTTAAATAACAGCAAACTCAATAATCACTTACTATCTGTAGTGTCTTTTTCACGATGTGGGCGACTATCATACCTAGAGCTGCCACTAAATCTCAACTTAAAGATGCATGAAATAAATTAAGCTAGGGGAGATTCACGATGAGGCAACGGTAATATGTAAGACAGTAGTAAAGGCAGCCTAGATTCCATATCGTGCAAGCCCAACACAGCAGTCCATGGTTGCAATGAGTTGGATAACACACGTGCTGCATGTGACGTGTATGCAATTAAGCCAACAACATTAAAAACCCACTCCTGCGATAGCCCTAATTGGGCTGCAGTATGTAAAATAAAAAAATATGAAAAAAATCGCACCAGTGCAGTACTATCTATGCACATTTTGTATAATGAATTATCATGTGGCCTTCTGTGGTTCTTGTGACATTATGTCGAACAAGTATGATAAGCCGATTGGCGCGCACTACAACACAAACCGCATCGACTAGAGCGTTTACTATGAGGCGATAAACGCGTTTTCGGCTTAACACGCACGTTGTAAATACTTACAAAGGGCTTGCGAGACTCCAACTACACTCACGAGCAGGGCGCGTCCTTTACCTCTAATCTATGCTACGTTTTTTTGTGCTACTGACAAAACAAAAAACAAACTGCAATAATATATGCGCTCAATCATTCAACTTCTGAGAGCGTGTGGACTTGCAATCGAGGCGTCGCTGGTCTCGCTGTCATCAAATACCGGAGACAAAGGACGAGGGACTTGTTTCCCGACCTTTCAGCTTCGTCCCAAGTTTGAATACAAAAAAGGTGATATCAAATAATACTAAATAGGAGTAACTACCATGCCACTCAACTCACCAAACAATCGGAACACATGGGCCTTGTTGCTCGTCTTGCATTATTCTTGGTGCCACTTTGTAGAGTCGAAATCGGTCGAAATCCAAGACATTTATGGCTCAGAACGTCTCCATCTGGGCACGCTGAACACAGTCTTCACGTTATCGTCGCGGAAGCACACTAAAGCAAACATCGTGTAAGCAGGCTTACGTGAAGCATCGAAAACACACAAAGCGCGCTAGGCGACAACACAACGTTTTGGCTTAGTTGGCCGCAGGCTGGGCTTGTCTTCGTATCGGCCGAGCGCGGATGGCGCGCCAAACGCACGGTCGGTCGCGTTTGCAGTCCACAATTCTTTCTCCTGTATCTTTACAGCACTACTATATTGCTTAGCATAAATAGTTATAAACTTTACATATTATCCAAAGCTTATCTTAAAGCTTGCACATGGCTTAGCCTGCTTAACCAAGGAACGTGTAAAAAAAAATGTTCACAAATGCAGCGTCGCCACGCCGCGCACCGTCTCACTTTTTTTTTTTGTTTGTTTGTCACCTGGCTGGTTCTATGCCGGTTGTGATCTCATGGCGGTTTCTTTTTATTATTCTGTGGTGTCGTGTTGTCGATTCCTTCGCAAGTTCTCTTTAGCGTACGGCATGTACGAAGACACCGTACCGCCGTGGTCGACACGCAGCCTTTTTATAACTCTTTTAGTCGCGTGAGTTGCTAACTGCACACGGTGTCTCACGGTGTACGATTAAGCTCAATCGGGATCAGACTTATCAAAAGTGAATTGATCCCGTCTGCAGCTTGCGTATAATGTAGCCAATCATGATCAAGAAATTTGATCGGGATCGGGTCCGACGCGCTCAATCAGTCATAAGATGTTTATAAACAGCTACCAATAGGCGGTAGCTGTTTGAACAATAAAACTCCTGTTGGCCTTATACATCTTCTGTTAGTACATTAAGAAACCAATAGGAGTACTTATTTGACCAAACAACTCCTATTGGCCCAATAAGTCCCGATAGCCAGCACTGATTTGACCAATACAACTCATATTGGTCCAATAGACACCAAAAGGCAGCCCCTATTTGACCAATACGACTTCTATTGGGCCAATAAGACACCAATAGGTGGTGGCTATTGGTGTCTATTGGTACCCATAGAAGTCTTAAAACACCAATACAGCTCCAATAGATGTCCTATAGAACCAATAGCGATTTCCTATTGGACCAATAGGAAATCCTATTGGTATTTTTGCTAGGGCTGACCAAGCTTGGTCAGTTAAAGATGACAATAAGGCCTTTTCCACAGCACGAACACTCAACGGGCATGTCAGGCGTGGCGCCAAGTTCGACATATTGCTGGGAAACAAGACGCCCTGCTTCATTAAAATGTGCGTTTTGATTGGTTCTACTCATGCGCACGTTGTGCGCATGTGGTGCTTTTGGCTCATTTTGTTTTCCGTACTTGACTGGTGGTGATGAAAATTTGGTCTCGTGGGGGTAACAAATTTACTTAAGAAGGCTTGATGATGGTTCCTCAATTTCTGTGTGGCACACATCATAAGGTGTGGATGCCGTGATTCGGCCAGTTCGATAAGCTAGCAGATTTTTACTATTTTACGCTCATGCTTTGCTTTCTTGCTCTCGCCTCGATGCTCCTCTGAGCTCTCTCATTTACGCGCAGTATAGCGTAAATTTGACGGCACCTCCCAAAAGCTCGTGGTGGGTCAATGCGGATCTGTCGTAAAGACGACGCAAGTCTGCGCCTCGGGAACTCCTTACGGCCGACACATAAAGGTCGCTGTAACAGGGGTCGCCGTATCAGGGGGTCGAAAAATTTCGGCCACTTCTTTTGTAGGAGCCGGAGCCACTGGTCGCAGAGGTAAGTTTTGTGATTTGACTGCGTTCACTTCTTCACCAAGACGGCGCTTCTTCATTGCCGATGACGCTAAGTCCATTGCAGCCACTGGTCGTGCATGTAGCTTATTGACGAGCGGAGGAAGCCAGTTGCATGTTCAGGCCGTCTGTGCAGGAGCGCTCTTCTCGTGCACGTACGCCGTACTCCACGTAGAACAGGAGCGCAGCGAGACGCAAGCAGACTTCGTCGTTTCCGGCCATGCACGTTCAGTGTGCGGCAAGGACTTCCCCATCACTCTTGTGGCTTGTCAACGCACTGGGAGCAGTTTACCTGGACAGAAATAAACATTAGCATCTACGGAAAAGTCAAATAATTAAACACGTCTTACTTGAGTGACGACGGTGCCGGCGGCGACTTTCTATAGAGCTGTGCACGGGCCGTATTTCCGAGCGCGAGCCCGGCCCTGGCCCGCTGACTTTGTCGAAGGCCCGCCCGAGCCCGACGGCAAAGGGCTGCGAGCCCACCCGGCCCGGCCCGACGTACGAAAACACAATCCCGGGCCCGGCCCGGCTTTTTGAAGGTTCGCTGCGAAAAGAAAACGTCGTTTTCCGGTAATTTGGCATTTTATTGAGCATATCAAATATTGTCAAACGACACACGACGAACAGTCTCTAATAGAGACTGTTCGCGGCACTTTTGCTATACAAGTAGATGGCCCCATGCCACCAACAATGAAGTTCGCTCGCCAAAGCCGTCACGTGTATGGTGTATGCTAAAGCCCCTCCATCACGTCTACTGGTCGGCGGAAAACTCATGGAGGGGCTTTAGTGTATGCCAATGCAAGCGTCATGCTTGCACGAATGCGATCTACGTCGGGTCGCTCGTCGCTGTCGCGTGCATTTTCACTCATATGGGATTTGGCCTTAAATATAACGCGGAACAGTCGCGTGGCGCCGTCACTAGCTCAGGTGGTGTTACTTCTCTGTTTGTCGGAGTGCAACAGAGGCAGTGCTTTACCTGCTCCGCTTTTGTTTAAAGTAGCGAATAAAAAGTAAAAGCGGTAAAGGGCGGTCGCGGAAAAGGCGCGTGCTGGAAAACAATTCCCGCTCATTCTCTATATTTCGGGCTTGAGTCGAGCTTCGCGCCGGGCCCGAGCCCGGCCCGATAAAACTCCAAGTAGCCCGAGCCCGGCCCGGGCCCGAGGTGAAAATACGTCGGCCCGCCCGAGCCCGGCCCGCGGGCCGGGTCGGGCTCGGGCTTTCGGGCTACCCGGAGCCCGTGCACACCTCTACTTTCTACTCACGGCTCCCGCACCCAGCCACTCGTCACAAAGCTGTCGCCCTCGAGGGCCTTTCTCGACTTCAGCTGCTCCCGGGTAATAAAACTCGTCCTCAAAGCCAGATATTCGTGAATATTGGAGATATCGACGCGCGGCCAGAAGTCCACATCGCTTACACAGTCACCCGCACGAAGCGTGAATGGGTCCAGTCCGCAGAGTCTCGTCTTTCGTGCGTGCCGCTCGCGCGCTCTTTTTGGCACAGCGTTGCGGTGTAGTGGTGTAGTGGTGTAGTCTTCGAGTGTCGCTGACATCGCGAACGACGCTCCTTGGAGATAAACTTGCGTCGCGCTCGCACTTGATCACATCTGCTTGCTACGCCAACGCTCGCAACACGACTGCACCACTGTTCACCTCGGCCGCCTCTGACCAAAAAAAAAAAAAAAAGAAGAAATGGCTGCCATCGCAGAGTGCCTAGCATCGCCGCCGTTTGTGCAGGCTCGCTATAGCGCATAACCTGGCTGCGCCCGATCGTGTCCAGAGAGTCATGGGGCGTCCTAAGAAAGTGCGTACTCCCGAGGAGGAAGCCGCGCATCTGCCGGGCAGTACGAGCGGCGACGGGCCCGTGCTTCCCTGTGCCAGGCTTTGCGCGACTTAGTGCAAACTGTCCGCATTTTTCCAAGCCCACAGCTCGACTCGGCTTTGCACTAAATGCATGGTTCTTAACATCTTGCATTTTCTTCCACCATACCACAAGTGCCGCGGCCGAGAAATATTATCTGACGTCTTTGTTCTTTGTCTTCTTTGGGCTCAAATATGCAGCCAAGATTTTGTTTAAAGTTCGATTGTATGATAATGATACGATCGAACTTGAGAACGACTTGGCAAATGTTCATATTTTGTGTACTATATGGAAAATGAGCCTGAATATATCAAATGTGCACATAATTCGTACACTAGAAAGAAGAGACCAATATAGTCATGGTACTGTACAAACAATGCACTATTAAAACAACATGGAACGTACAAATACCCAGGTGTCATAATGTCGTCTGAATGCTCGTAGAAACTTCAGGTAAACGCTGTCATAGCAAGGCTGGGGAAGCCTTGAATTTCATTCAGAGAAACTTGCGATGTTCGCATGCGAATTTAACGCGTAGGGAATATACTACATCTGTACGACCAACATTAGACAACCACCCGTTTGTAGCACGAAACCACAAGGAAATACACGGATTGCTCAGAAAGAAGGATTCTTAGTTGCCAAAAACTTCGTCCTGGTCCGGGGTTAAAACTCCGGACCAGGACGAATGGCTATGTTTTCTCGCGTTCTCGAAAGCCTGACAATATTTCGTAGCACCGTCGTGCATCCCCTTTTAAATGCGAAGCATTTCTTAGCGAACTTCTGCGACTTTGAGCGTATCTATCTATCTATCTATCTATCTATCTATCATATCTATCTATCTATCTATCTATCTATCTATCTATCTATCTATCTATCTATCTATCTATCTATCTATCTACTATCTATCTATCTATCTATCTATCTATCTATCTATCTATCTATCTATCTAGCCGCCTACGACTTTGTGCTCTCCTGGTCGCTTGGTTAATCGAATGTGCACCAAAATTGGTATGGCGTAACATGACTGTATGACGAACATAAATGACAAGTCATAACACGAAAATCATGACACGCATGTCATGTACAGCATGATTTACATGCTACGCTCATGGTGCGCTGGCGGCCGTTTCGTTAGCTTGATATACACCAAAATTGGTATCTTGTGACGTGACTGTGTGACGAACATAAATAACACGAGTTAACATGAAAATCATGACACGCATTTCATGTACAGCATGACTTACGTGCCACGCTCATGGGGCGCTGGCGGCCGTTTCGCTAGCTTGGTATACACTAAAATTGGTATCTTGTGACGTGACTGTGTGACGAACATAAAAACACGAGTTAACATGAAAATCATGACACGCATGTCATGTACAGCATGACTTACGTGCCACGCTCATGGGGCGCTGGCGGCCGTTTCGCTAGCTTTATACACCAAAATTGGTATCTTGCGACGTGACTGTGTAACGGACATAAATAACACGAGTTAACATGAAAATCATGGCACGCATGTCATGTACAGCATGACTTACGTGCCACGCTCAAGGGGCGCTGGCGGCCGTTTCGCTAGATTTATATACACCAAAATTGGTATCTTGTGACGTGACTGTGTGACGAACATAAAAACACGAGTTAACATGAAAATCATGACACGCATGTCATGTACAGCATGACTTACACGCTCATGGGGCGCTGGCGGCCGTTTCGCTAGCTTGATATACACCGAAATTGGTATCTTGCGACGTGTCTGTGTGACGAACATAAATAACACGAGTCGACATGAAAATCATGACACGCATGTCATGTACAGCATGACTTACGTGCCACGATCATGGGGCGCTGGCGGCCGCTTCGCTAGGTTATATACACCAAATTGGTATCTTGCGACGTGACTGTGTACGGACAAAATAACACGAGTTAACATGAAAATCATGACACGCATGTCATGTACAGCATGACTTACGTGCCACGCTCATGGGGCGCTGGCGGCCGTTTCGCTAGCTTGATCTACCCGAAATTGGTATTGCGCGACGTGACTGTGTGACAAACATAAAACTTGAGTTAACATGAAAATCATGACACGCATGTCATGTACAGCATGACTTACGTGCCACGCTCATGGTGCGCTGGCGGCCGTTTCGCTAGCTTGATATACACCGAAATTGGTATCTTGCGACGTGACTGTGTGACGAACATAAATAACACGAGTTAACATGAAAGTCATGACACACATGTCATGTACAGCAGACTTACGTGCCATGCTGGTGCGCTGGCGGCCGTTTCTCTAGCTTGATCGACCCCGAAGTTGGTATTGCGCGACATTACTGTGTGACGAACATAAATAATAGGAGTTAACATGAAAACCATGGCACGCATTTTCCTCAATGACATACAAGACGATCTATGCAGCTCTTGCTGGCTGCTTCGCATTACATCAATTCCCACAATGCGTGGGATCTGCCGGCTTTTTTTTTTCCCTCGAGCTCCTAACCTTGATTGTCTTGTCTAAATTTTAAGTATTTACGACGCGCTTACACAGCACAGGCCCCGGACCCCTTTGCTTGTTATTTCCTTGCGCAAACACAGCCATAGTTTTGTGGCTTTTACTTGAACACAAACCGACTAGCCCAGCAATGTTTACTTCTAGCTTACACAGCAACTGCTGAAACCTTAAACTAATCAAACGTTGTTGCCTGTGACGATCACTTCATTTATTTGAATGAAATCACAGATCGTTCGCCATATGTTCAAAACTCCAAACAGAACTTAACCGACGGAGCAGGCTTCGCAACCGAACACGCACAGCACGCTGTGTATACAAACACTGCGCAACAACACAGGCAAGGAAGCAGAAGCCTAACCGTTGCATTCAGTGATTGAAAAGGGGCCGGCAAGTCATTATGAGTGCGCCAAGGCCATATAACAGTCATGATAAGGAGTCCTCGATCGCCATACGTGCAGGTGTGAAAATTGATGGCTGGCAAATGACAACAGAAGCAGTCGAAACTGATCGTGCTCCTGACGGCAACTCCGCTCGATTTCGCGTAGTACTCTGCTTGAAAATTCAGTGCAAATTGTTTTATGAACTTGCCCACTAATGTTTCAATAAGTCGACCAGGAGAGGCCGTCCGGCAGCGTCGAGCAGCCTCACGTAGCTAGAGCACGCGTGCAGAGCGGCACCCGAGTCCTCGTGATGACGTCACACATGAGAGGGCGCCACTCAAAGATCTCGAGGTGAATACGATATTATACAGGGCTATGTTATGTTCCATCAGCGTGCCTGGATAGCCGAGTGGTCAAGACGCTGGCCTTCGGATCGTGGGTACGCGGGTTCGAATCCCAGCGCTTATTCTTGCTTCCCAGCATTTTCTCTTTCTTTATATCTTTCTTTCGGTCTCTCTGTTTCTTTCTCTCTTTCTTTCTTTGCCCTCCTCCTCACCTCACATCTCTCCTTCGCTTTGTGCTTCCCCCTTGCTATACGCCAGACAAATCGGCGCACGCGTTCTGGGAGCGAAGCACAAGAGGACGAAGAGAGCGCGTGCCGGTTCATGACGATGATAATTTCGGGTCGCGACATTTTACGCCGAGCTAGGATAGCTTCGTCGTTAAAACAAATGCGTGATAGGTTGCAGCAAGATGACAAGTTTGGCAAGTTGGTTAACGTTCATGTCTGAAAATTTGGTTGAAGCGCACCGAAAAACACAGAGTCGCAGAAGCAGACAGGACAGCGCTTACATATTAAGCGCAGTCCTGCCTGCTTCTTCTAGTCTGTGTATTTCGGTGCGCTTCAAATTTTCAAACATGAGCGCCATAGGGTTGACCGAGGGGGGGGGGGGGTCTTTTGCTTCTGCTGACAGAGGCCCCCTACCCTGCCACGCCGCTTCCGGAGTCCTCAGACCGCTCGCCCGTGTACGTTGGTTAACGACGCTTTTCTCCTGAAAGCTCGCCCATATACGCCCTCCTCCATATCGACCCCAAAGTGAAATTCACCACCAATTCTAGTTGGCCCATACCAACTTTATTTATTTTCCACGCAGCCGTATGTATTCCCGTCAAAAAGTTGTAACGCCTTTTGCGTTACAGACACGATTTTGCCACCAAAAATTGCTCGAGAACTCACCACAAAATGTTGCGCGTGAAAACTTTGCATTGCAGTTCCTCGTACGTTGTTTACCCCGCTTTGCAGCTACTTTCTGTAATAACTTCTCTCTTTTTCACGGTGATTCCTAACAAAACAAACAAACAAAACAAACAAACAACTTTATTTCAGCATCAACAGGGAAGAATACAACTCTGGTGAGGCTACAGGGTGCTAGCAAAAAGCCTCTAACGGCTTGACAAAGGCCAGCACCCCGTTTACAAAACTACAAAGCAAAGCAAAACAGCAGTGGACAATCAATACGTGTACTTAAGGAAAAGCCTATAAATATAGTGACGGCTTATCAGTTCATTTGTCAGTTTACATTTAGATTTAGATGACGGGGACTAAAAATGGTGGGGGCGGAAATTGCACTTATAGAATTAACTTCAGTAATTATGCTAGGCTACCTAATTGCTTAGTTTATCGCATTAACGGAGGAGTTAAGAGCCTGTGGCAGCAAGTACTTCAGCATTTGGCGGCCATAGTTTGAACGAGTGTAGGAAACGTTCCATGTGTGACTGCTTCGTGTGGCGTATGTTTTGCATGTGGAGTTAAGGTGGCGAGTTTTTCTAGAAAAGAGTCGTTACTTCTGCAGTATGCATCATACCGTTTCAATAGAAGTGTGTTGAACAGGTCCGACAATGATGTTATTCCAAGATCTTCGAATATAGGCTTTGTATGGGCATCATATGGTTCATTTGAGATGATTCTTACGGCTTTTTTCTGCAGCCGATGGATTTTGGACAAGTTTGTGTCAGTCGTTGTGCCCCTACTAGATAGCCGTAGTTAATGTTGATGAGAAAAGGGAATTGTATAAAAGCATTTGATGTGCTTTGGTAGGAAGTAACGAAAGCGTGTTAAAATACCCACTATTCGCGAAAGCTTGGAGTAGACGAGATTAATATGTGCGTTCCATTGCATATTTTCTTCAAAAAGAACACCCAAGGTTTTATTACTGGTACCAGTTCTATTACTGAAAGACCAAGGTGCAGGATAATTGAATTGGCTTTTCTAGGGCGAAAAGAACTGCTTTTCTTGAAACGTTTATAGTTAGGGAATTAATTTCACTCCAATTATTCATATATTGAGCACCTCATTCGCTTTTTTTTGCAAGAAGAGGCAGACTATGATGTGTCAAAATAAACTTGTGTCGTCTGCATAAATTACAACGATGAATTTATGTCTATATTAACAAGGTCATTTGTATACAAATTGAAAAGCAATGGGCCAAGCATGCTTCCCTGAGGAACGCCATGTAGTAATGGTTTGAAGCATGAATGAGAGTTTTTAATGTGCACGCTTTGCTGGCGGTGCTGTAGGTACGACTTGATGAGAGAGAGGAAGCAACCTCTGAAACCGTAACATTCTAGTTTCTTTAAAAGTGTGGCGCGATTTATTCTATCGAATGCCTTTGAATAGTCAATGAAAATTCCAAGTGCATAAAGTTCGTGTTCAAAGGCATCAAGGATTATTTCTTTTTGCGTTAGTAAGGCGCTCTCTGTCGAACGTTTTTTTGTAAACCCAAATTGATAGTGTGTCATGATGTGGTGTTTGTTTAGGAATGAGGTCATTCGTATGTGTATTAGTTTTTCGACAACTTTAGAAAATATGGGGAGTATTGAAATAGGTCTGTAGTTAGACATGTTAGATTTATCACCACCTTTATAAATGGTAATAACTTTGGCTACTTGAAGCCGGCATGAGGGTCCTAGCTCATGAGGGTCCTGTATACCGCTGTGGTTTGGAAAACTAGTCCAGCGAACGTTTTATGTGACATTTGTTCACCTTCGCGTTGCACGATGCCATGTGTTCCGCCTCTTAGACTGCTTCTTTTCTCAGAGCAGCCAAGAAGCCTACGGCCTCAAGCTTGGATGCACGTTTGATTCTATAGATACTGGAAAGTTCACTGGAAGGGAAGGGGAGCAGTAGGAATCATGTTTAAAAAATGCATGCTGCATGGCATATGCTCATGTTTGTCATAGAATCAACTAACGCACGTACTAGATGAAAAAAAAAAGCAGAGTAGCGGGAAATTGCTTTCTGAGGAGCCGATGAATGTAGAGTGCGAGGCCACTTGAGTAATTATTATTATGAAACGTCCAAGAACTTACAAGTGAGTGAGTAAAAGCTTTATTAAACATGTCCGGCGTCATTGAGCGGGGTGGCGGGGTGGGGCTGCAAGCATCCCGGCCTAGGTGACAGCCTCGAGTCCTTGGACCCGGGTGGCATCCTGGGCATTCCGGACGGCCCACAATTGATCGGCAAGGTAGTGGCTTAGCAGAGCCGTCTCCCATCGCGCCTCGCGGTTCGAGACTGCCATGTCTACCGGTTTCGTAGGGGACTGCTGCTCGCTACGGTACACTAGCTTCCACAGCATGTGCTGCAGCGTCGCTCTGGCTCCGCACGCTTTACACGCGTCGGACGTATAAATGTCTGTGTAGCAGAGGCGAAGGATCACCGGATTCGGGTATACATGTGTGTCTGTAGTTGTCTCCAGGCAACCCGCTGTTTCTTGTTTAGTTTGGCGTTGGGTGGTGAATATTAGCATCTGTTCAGTCTGTAGTGTTGCGTGATGTCTCCGAAAGTGGTCATGCGATCCCCCCACGTCCATTCCTGCATCGCTGTCGAAGTGTGTGAGACATCGGGACTGTCGGCAGGCGTAGCAGCTCAGCGTGTAAGTCCTCGAGCCGCGGCGTGGGCAGTCGCGTTGCCCGCAAGCGGAGGGTCCGTGTGGGCGGGGGTCCGTATGAGGAAACTGTCGTTTTTGCGGCAGATGTTGCCTTCGTGAATTTGAAGAATCCGGGCCGCTTAGCGGTAGATCCGGCCGCTGGTGTAGTTGTGTATCGCCGTCTGCGAGTCGCATATATTATCACCTCAGCGTCCGTAGTTGCTATCGCGAGGGCTATGGCAGCTTCTTCGGCCGCCTCCGTTTCTTCCGTGCCTATCGTCGCGCTCGTGACGCAAGTTCCTCCGTGATGCGTGATCGCGACCGCGAAGCCGCAGTGGCACTCGTAACGGGCTGCGTCCACGTAAACCGTTTCTTTGCTATTGCCAAATTTCTTTTCAAGGTCTTGGGCGCGCTTGTTCCGCCGACCGATGTGATGTATCGGGTGGCAACGGCAGAACGAGGATGCGCTCGCGAATACGTCTGGGTATCCCGACCTTTTCGCCGCGCTGCGTATGGTAGTTGATGACCAGTGTCTCGAGGATGTGTCGACCGGTTCTGGTCTTCGCCAGACGTTCGTACTCGGCGATGTTGTGTGCTTCGATTATCTCGTCTAGAGTATTGTGCAACCCCAGCTCGAGAAATTTTTCCGTGCTAGTATTGACCGGTAATCCGATTGTGCGTTAGTACGCCTTGCGGATGAGACGATCTAGTTTGGTGCGTTGAGGCCACTTGAGGTAGGAGGCGACGTACGTTATGTGGTTCATAACGAAAGCGTGTACCAGGCGAATGGTACTGCTTTCCTTCATTCCGCTATGTCGATCTATTATGCGTTTCAGCAACCAGATCGTTTCATTGACCGCGCCCTCTAGTCTGCGAATGGTTTCGCCGTTGTGGACGCTGGCGAACAGGCGCAAGCCCAGTACCCCACTGGTGTTAAATTGTGGGATGACAGCGCCGTCTGATGTGACTAGATTAATTTCTCTGTATGAGCACTCGGTTACGGAATCGACGAAGTTGGGTTTACGACACCTGCGCGAGGGTCTGTAGCAGGGGCTCCGATTTAGCAGCGGAACATTGGAGGCCCGTTTCGCGAAGGTAGTCCTGCACTACGTCGACGGCCTCCTGCAGCGTTTGCTCTACGTGGTCGTAATTTCCCTCGACAACCCAGAGGGTGATATCATCGGCGTACAAGCTATAGTGTAGGCCTTCTATCTCAGCTAGTTTTCGTGGTAATCCGACAAGCACGAGGTTAAGAGCATGGGCGAGATTACGGAGCCATGCGGCGTGCCGTACAACCCATGTATATGTGTTGCGATTCTAGTCCGCGCCGATGCTAAGCGGGCCGGCGGCCCGTAAGGAAATTCCGTACGCAGTGGTACGTTCTCTCGCCCAGTCCCAACGCTCGTATGCTTTCAAGTGTCACGGCGTGGATAACGTTGTCGAACGCTTTTGTGGTCGAGCCCGAGTATCACTTTGGTGGATCGTGTGGGATGGTCTACGATATCGTGCTTGAGTTTAAGCATAATGTCCTGCGTGGAAGGTTACGACGGAACCCCAGCATCGTGTGCGGCAGCATGTTTCGGTCTTCGAGGTAGTTTGGTGAGGCGAGCGGAACCACATTTCTATGACCCCTACCAACGCAGGACGTTAGGGATATCGGTCGAAGGTTGTCAATCTGTACCCGTTTGCCGGTTGGGATCATAATTATGCGCGCCGTGTTACACGAGATGGTATAGCGCCGCATTCCAGCACTCGTTCATGTACGTAAGCCGTCAGTTCTTCTATTGACTCGTCGTCCACGTTACTAGCGTTTTGTTGGTTATCCCGTCCGAACCTGGCGCCGATTTGTGTTGAGCTGGTGCAGTACCGCCCTCACCCTGCAACGCTGAAGTCCTCGTCTAGCTCCGCGTTACCCTCCCCCTCCCAGGCGTATGCCGAGTGCGCGATGGGGCTACGTGACTGGAAGTAACGGCTTTGCACGTCATCTAGAATGTCCGCCGACGTGCCTTTGTAGTCGTGCAGCAACTTGTTAATCTTATGCGCGTGCGCTTTTCGTCTCCTCCGGATCCAAGAGGTGCCGGAGGAGATGCCACGTCTTGGCCATTCTCAGCTGGTTCTCCATCCTGTTGCAGATCTGCCCATTACGTTTTGCATAACTGTAACGCGTGCTCTTCCATGTCCCTGCTTAGCCGTGCTATGCGACTGCGCAGCGTTCGATTGTGGCGCTGACACTTCCACCTGTCTTGCAGGCTGCGCTTGGCTTCCCACGTGTGTAGGAGTTTGCTGTCTATCACTTCGAGCTCTGCTTCTGGCGGAACCTCCCGCGTCGCCGTTTCTATATCCCTCTTGAGCGCCGCGGTCCAGCTATCTATATCCTCGACAGCCGCACTGTCACGATTCTGCTCTTTCCGGACTTTGCGAAACGCGTCCCAACTCACCAGCCGGTGCTTCTTGCCCTTGGTGCCTTCCTGATGAACGCGGTGGTGAGTCCAGCATCGACTTGGATCTCGATCACTGAGTGATCGCTAACCAGGTCCTCCTCTGTATTGTGCCATCGCGCGCTATCAACGTTCTTGGTAAACGTCAGGTCGGGTGAGGTAGGTGTCTGCACATAAGCTGTTGCCCCTGCGCGTAGGCGCGGAAGGGTCTATAATTAGCTCGAGCCCCTCATTCTGCGCATCGTTCCAGAGGCGCTTACCTTTTGGCGTTTCGTAGCCGTAACCCCACGCCGCGTGGGGCACGTTGCAGTTGCCCGTGATGGGCAAAGGCCCGTCGACAGCTGTCTCGCGCGCCTCTTGCAGTAACGTGCTAAAGCGGTGTCTGGCTTTGGGTCTGCTATACACGTTCAGCGCAAACAGGCCGGGGCTGCGCCCTTTCGTCTAAATGAGCTCTATGAGTACGTGCGGTATGCTAACGTTCATAAGTTCACGCTGCGCCACGGTGAGTTTACGTCACACTATAGCGTTGCAGCGGCTGGCGGTGCTCCCGCGTTCACAGCTTCGTCTATACCTTTGCACCCCGCCAGCCTGACCGGGTCATTGATTTCCTGCAATAGTATTACTTCCGGTCGTTGCCGGCTACGTAAGAATTCTTGGAGAAGCGCCCGTTTTCTCCTGTACTCCCTGCAGTTCCACTGCCAGATAGTGAACGTGTTCCGTGTGCTATGCTCTCGTGGGCGTTGTGTTTGTGTGGTTTCGTGTCTAGAAAAAAAAGAGAAAAGAATCTTGGTGACGGGGCGCAGAAGTCTCTGTAGGCGCGAATTTTCTTACCTTTTATGAGATTATTTTGAAAAGCTTTGATGACGGCCACGCAACTACGGTTACTTGTGTATACAGCGATCGCTTAATTGAGGCTTCATTCTGGTATGCCCCGTTTATTTATACAGACAGGCCAATGTAAGAGTGTATGTCACATAGCTCGCCCTCAGGAATTGCTTGCCTTTCACACAAGAAGCTTGTTTGTGGATACGCAATCACGGCGACCGCGCGCAATGTGCGCTCACCGTATACATATTCTGTAAACAGATAGCGCCTGTAAACAATTATGTCTTTATTTTTGTCCAAGATTATTATTTGACTGTAAAAACTTTTTATATTTACAGAAATGCCAGGAGGCCTTCCGCGTGGTGCTTATACGTGGAGCGCCGACAGCCAAACATGAAGAGCGCGCCGGCGTTATCCTACCTAGCACGGAGGATAGGCGCACCCGACAGAGGGCGACTCCGTAACTGCACGACCCCAATACGCGCACACAACCAATAGGCGCGCTCGCTCTCTCGCACGCCCGCAGCAGCAAACATACGCGGAAGACAAAGGTACAGGCTGGCTCACATTAAAGGGGCCCTGCAACACGATAGAACGGCAGCCTGGACTAGTTGTTGATTTGGAATCGACATATTTGCACAGCGCAAAATGAGCAAGGACACGTGAAAGGACATAACACAGGCGCTGATTTCAACTCAGTTCAGCGCTGACTTCCACTCAAAGTTGAAGTCAGCGCCTGTGTTATGTCCTTTCATGTGTCCTCGTTCATTTTGCGCTGTGCAAATATGTCAACCCTGCAACACCTTTCCAAGTAACCATCGAATGGCTTCACTTATGGAATTCATTGCCTCACGAATCGACCACCGCAAACAATTTTTAGCATCCGTCAAGTACGAGCAGAGTTGGATATTTTGTCACACCCTGCAATTGCTTTCTTGTCTCGTCCCGGCGAACGCGCTGGAAGCTAAACAGGGAGGGATGGCACGAGGGGAAAAAGTTACGTCGCGCGCGTCATGACCTTGAGCGTTTCTTCTCTTTTTTCTTCGAACGCGCGCCATACTTTCAGTGTGATCGCGTGCACGTGGTGGCCCCCGCGGCGACCGCTGTATCTATGCAGCTCGCGATGCTCAAATCAGCCAATGGCCGTGGAATTGGGTATATGGCGCGGTCATTTGGGTATATGGAACCATTTGTAGAAAGAAGAGGGAACGATTTATAGCTAACTTTGAGAATAATTTGTAAATTCCAGGCCGCCTGCTGCGCTATAATGTTTGGTTCGCGTGTTCTCAGGAGCCTCGACTACCAATCGGCTGCGTTTCCTGACCATGCTGAAAAAGTGTTGCGGCGAGCCTTGAAAGCGAAAGCATTATATGGTTCATGGTCCAAAATATTTGGAGTCCGGCGCCGTGAACACGAACGGAACGAAAAGGTGAATGAATCGTGAGGTAATTAAAGGTGAGTAAAATGTGAATTAAAGTGAAACAAAATTAAAGCCAGTTCTATGCCTGTGAAATGTGATTAAACAGCGGAGCTGGCAAGCAAGCGCCATCACCTGGCGGACACAGATCGAGTTCTTCATCTTTCTTCTTCTTCCTTCTTTAACCGCTCGGCTGGATACCCTACCCAGGTCCTGCTAACTGCAAGCGAAAGGCTATTGAAGAAAATGAAATCCGTGGAAAGAGAGGTGCAAAGAAGCCAGGATGCTAAGAAAATTTCGGTGATTCCCTACATGCATGGTTTTTCCCATAAAATTAAGAAGGTGGCGCATAAGTATGGTGTCAAGGTAGTTTTCTCGGCAAAGAACAAAGTAGGGGGCGTGTGTCCTGCTGTAAATAATCTGTGCGAAGACAGGCCTAGAGATATGAATAATAAATGTTCCAAGCGTGCTGATCACCGGGTGGTTGAGTGCAAACGAAATGTAGTTTATAAGATTCCGTTCAAATGTGGGCGGTGTTATGTCGGTCAAACTGGCCGATGCTTGAATGTTAGGTTAAAGGAGCACTTGGCCAATTTGAAGGGAAGACCGGAAACACATATAGCAATGCATTGTGCGAGTTGTTCTTTGGGTTCGTGTAGTCCTTTGTGTAACCAAACTGGTGTTCTGTATACTCATCCTAATCAAGCTTGGCACATCTCTAGACTTCAAGACATGTGTGTCAGTCATCCATCCGTAGCGTTGAATGATAGTGAAATTGACTTGCTAAACAAGATGTGATAGTGCAACGTGTCTGTTAAATGTTTTATTGTTCTCTATGTAAAGCAATACACTATGCTGTTCTGCTCATGCGCAGTGATCATGAGGTGCGTGTAGCGAGTATATATTGTTGTTTCTTATTGAATAAAGGTGAGTTGATAGTCTGCGCTGGTCCTTGTGAACTTTTCGTCTGTGTCTTCATGTTGCGTGCGCAATAGTATCATTAAACACTACATATGTACTCCTACGATACAGGCGTCATATCAGATTAACGCCTGTGGTTCAAGTTTTGGCTCCGCTTTTAAAGTAGTCTAATGAAATTTGCATTTGTATTTATATGCTTCAGCAAGCTATATTGAAGCATTGGTCGATCCCCGGAGGAATACATTAACGAAAGTTTCTTATGATATTCACATGATTGCACCAGAAAGTGCACTTTGTTTCGATAATACTGACCTATGTACTCTAACGTGAGGGTTGACGTTACGTCACACCATAATTTACCCTTTAAACGCCAGTGTTGTCGACGTGCCTGGTAAGCCCACGATGGGCACGCAGCTACTACACTTAGAAAAACACGTCGATCCACCTCGTAACGCTTGGCTCAAAGCCATAAAATGCAGCATAGAAGTACGGCTGACTGCTACGCATGAAACCGATTCCCACAACGCGTTGGATCTGCCGAATTTTCGTTACGTGAGTATTACCGCAGGCCGCGTTTTTTCAAGGCCAGTGTCTTAATAGGTACTGGTTTCGTCGTAATAAAGCAATCGACTGTGAATGTCAAAGTAGTTTGTGTCACGTGAGAACACAGACGAAAGCTCACCACTTTGCTACCCAGTTACCGTGTTCGTTTGGGCATCCTTGTCGCGATGTTCAAACTGTATAATACCTTGAATTTGGGGAAAAGGGTAAGACTTAAAAAAGCTACGTGCACCGTTGAGCCAGCACTGTATTTGCAGCATGGAGACATTTTATCTACACCTTACTTTGCATACATCAATGGAGGTCGTTTGGCAAATAATGCTCAGCGTGAAGTATTACACTAAATTGTATGTGAAGAGAACATGGTGGCATGTCAGCATTCCATCTAATAAGATGTAAAGTAGTTTCTTCCTCGGCAGTGGTAGATCTGCTCATGCTGTGTTTAGACCTGTGGCATGTTCACAGACACGTTCAGGTAGACCGAGTACCGGAACGCCTCTGCAAAAACCGGATCCACATGTAGCACTATCTTCAGACCCCTTCTCTCTGGAGTTGTCGACGTGACTGCCTAGAGACAAAAACAAAGGGGTTGGCTGGTTTATCTTTGCACTGTTTTTGTTCGCATATCTCACAGTTTTCTCACTGAACCCATAAAGAGGATGACGTCAGGTTCATTGCTTTTGATGAGAAACATGAAAGGATGATCAACGGTGAATCGCATTGCCTGCGCAGCGACCTTTCCGGCAGACTCAATTACCGCACTGGCCATGCTAGCCGTAGGCTCGGTGCCTTCTTCGTTCACCTCGACTACCGCCTTGTGGATTATCTCAGACACCGCCGGCCGACCGCTCTCGAATATACCCGAGAGATCCGCTTCGCCCGGCGTGAACAAGTCCATGACGCCGAGATCTTCCAAGGTCTCCTTAAGAGGCAAGGTATAATCCAACTTGAACTTCGGTAGGCTGACTTGCACGTCTTGCACCAACCTCATATTTGCAAGAAGCATGGAGATCCTAGTCCAAGTCATCGACTCTTCTAGGCAGTATAGCCCTTCTACTTCATCAGGCAGGAGGATTACCATCGATGCCTTTTGGCCTCTGTATGGTATCTCTAAGGCCCTGGCACCCAGCTCCTCTGAATGGCCTACTTTGAAACTGCTGTCTGTGAACATCATGTTCACTCGCACGTTGGTCTTAGCGTCGATGCGGAAGTTTTGAAGTATTGTATTAACGGGAGGGAAAGGGAATTGCCAAAAGCTCTTGAAGGAGATGGCACTGGTAAGAACGAGCGCAGTGCGGGAGTCGACGCTGCCGGGACGAAGCATGTCTCGAACCTTGGACGCCGTTTGCTCCGAGATCCACGCGTTGGCTTCCCGTCGAACCGCCTCGTGGCCGCTCGTGAAGTCGACGGTCTTCAGCGTTGCTCTGTATGACGATTCCAGGAGAACTACGTAGCTGCTTCGGACTGGAAATCGCTTGTCACTGTAGAGTCGATTGGCCACGAAGAATGTGGCATCAGGAGCGCAGCCAGACAACATCGTCAGCAAGCTGCAAAAATGCTCGCGGATCTTGTACTTGCTAGCCTTGAGGTTTAACAGGGCAAATATTTGTTTAGAAGTGGTGCTGCCCGCTCCGCCGGCAAGCATTGCGAGCGCACATGTTACGCTGAAGGGCGAGCACACAACGTTTTCGTTCTCCATGTTTTTTGACTGCAGATGCTGGTACATGCGTATAGTAAACTTGAGCAGCGCATCGCAATAAGTTGTCGACAGCATTGTGGAGCTGGTCCTGGAAAAAAAAGCAACTGTGGGTTAGACTTCAAGACAGTTATTCGGTACAGGTTCGTAAACTTGCTGGGCAACGCACTGCAGCACGTCTGCCACCCATTAACATGCACGAAAACTTGCAATGAAGCAGGAAAACACCGTTTTCTGCTTTCCTCTTCAGTGGTCCTATGGTTTACCGTGGCTACCGAAACGGCTTAAAGTTCCCAACCCTTGTCTATACAGTACCCTCACTTGAACGTCTTTAAGGGAAGTACTAATAAATAGATAAAACATTGCGCACGTTTACTTTGACAATGATGCCGAAACTGGACCGAAACAGAGTAACAATTTTCTTCGAGTGCTATATTCATTCCGCACTTCATCGGAAGTTTTGCTCCGCCTGAATCGTCTAGTTGTCAACAACGAGAATTGCGATAGGAACTCTTATAGCGTGACCAGGCTAACATATATACGCTAGAAGACAAAGGGGCGAAGATACAAAACAGGGGCGTTTACTTCAGTACATGGGTTCTCAAACTGGGTTCCGTGAAGGACATCTCAGGGTTCCGCGAGCAGCCAGAACGAATGCAACCCGCTCCCGTTTTACCCCCATTAGCAGCTAATTTATTTATTTAAACAAGGAAATTCGCATTGCATTTTGCATTTAATGAAGCCACCGTACACTGCACCCGCATATCAGGTGCCTGCGGGTAGCGAGAGACCCACGTGGTAGCAGCACTCGTCGTCTAGTGCGCGCCACGAAACTTGCACTATTTGAGCACCCGTGGTGACGGGACGCGCGCGGAGCGCTGGTAATTCATGCTCGTGAGCGTTCCAAACTATTCAAACAACATTAACGGGCACCTCGGCGCTTTATTCGTGGCTCATGGTGCGTCGGCGTTCACGTGGCACAGTTTTCATACGCGGCGATTTGCCACTACTGTATGTCGGTTTTGTAATCAAAACGCGCGACGAGCGCTTTGATACGCGTAAGAGGTGTCCCTTCGTGCCGGCTATGGGCCACGAGCATTTAGGCTTAGCTTTACGTGTTTCGGTTGACGGCCGTTTCGCTGTGCGACTGGCATGCCTCCTTGTTTGTTTTTCAAAATATAAAACAGGCCTCTGTACGTCCGGCGCTTCGTTTGCGTGAACACACTGCTTAGGCTGCGCGGGGCCTGAACCATGATGTGTATCGTCGGCGGACGCTTTACGTGTCTCGCGGAGCGGCGCGGGGGGAATCGTAAGTGTATAGTATTATCGTGAGTTCTGCATAAACGGCGACGGCCTTCGATATTAAGGAAAAGAGAACAGGCCAACGTGGGGTTACTACTATGGTGCGCGTATCAACTACTTAACCTACCCCCCCCTTTTTTTTTCCCGCTTTCGATTGTCTTCCTGCTCAAGAAAAAGTTCGAGGTTCCGCGGCACTCTGGAAAAGCCGTTGGGGTTGCCCAAGGCCAGAAAGTTTGAGAACCCCTGCTTTAGAAAATGGTTGACACCACAAAAGCGCGCGCACACCGACTAATCTCGTTGTTCTCTTTCAAGAGGCTGGCGATTACAGTTGCCAGCCTACCTCGCGTCAATTCTTCCCTCTCAAGAGCGACCGTCCCAGTCGACCGGTTTAGGTGCAATAGATCAGTACTATGAAGAAAGGTGGTTGCGTGAAGGAAAAAAGAAATAACCAAAGTAATGTAGTAAATAATGCGAAGGGGTGGCGGGATTGCTTATCACTCGCGGGCGTGCTACGGCTTTGTCCGTACTACGTGTAGAACCTCGGCACGTGGATGTCGTCGGCTCAAACACGGATCAGAGCTTTGGGGCACCACCTCGTAATTCATATCACTGAGGCAGCGTACAACTTTGTAAGGGCCAAAATAGCGTCGTAAGAACTTCTCCGAGAGCCCACGATGTCGGATAGGTGTCCACACCCACACGTAGCCACCCGGTTGATAGTGGACGTTCCGTCGACCCAGGTTGTAACGGCGAGCGGCGGTATGCTGCTGCGTGAGAATGCGGTTTCGAGCACGCTGGCGGGATTCCCCGGCTTTCTCAATGAAGTCGTCAACGCCGTCATTTCTGCTGGTGTCTTGTTCCACTGGGAACACTAACGGTATTGTGACGCAACGTCCGTAAACAAGCTCGAATGGTGTAAGCTCGGTCGTCCCTTGCACTGCCGAAGAATTGCTGTTTGGGCAAGTGCATAGGCCCTTGCACAGCTGTAGTATAAGCGAACCTCACATACCGCAAAATTTCATCCCATGTTTTGTGCTCCACATCATGCAATATACACCGATAGCTTGTCGGCCAATGTTACGCTTAATCGCTCCATCAAACCATTGGTTTGGGGATGATAGGCTGTGGTTTTCCGGTGGTAGGTGTGCGTGAGCTTGGCGACCCGTTGCAATAGCTCCGCAGTAAATGCTACACAGCGATCAGTGATGAGAACAGCAAATGCACCGTGACGCAACACAATGTCGTGGACGAAGAATCACTTCGACAGTAGTTCCCCTGGGTACAGCTTTTGTCTCCGCATAGCGAGTTAGAAAACGGTTGCGACGATTATCCATTCATTTTCCGAGAATGACGTAGGGAACGGACCGAGAAGATCCATTCCCACTAGCTGGAAGGGCGCTGGAGGCGGGCTCAAAAGCTGGAGGAAACCGGCAGGGTTGACGGGTGGAACTTTACGCCTCTCACACTCACGGCAGGTTCTGACAGCGCTGAACGGACGAATATACTGTGGCCAGAAGTATTTTGGCGTATGCGCGCTAATGTGCTCGCAAAGCCCAAGTGACCTAAGTGTCCTCGCAAAGCTTCAGTGATTTTGTGAGACTGCGGCTCGCATAAGCGATCACAAGTTCTGTGCCGTCCTGCCAATGAACTAGAATGGCTCCGAGTCCTACGTTACTGGCGTCCGTGTGAACCTCAGTTTCTACAGTGTCGTCAAAATGTGCCAGCACTGGAGCTGTTTGAAGTCGCTGGTGTAACTCTATGAAGGCCTGTTGTCCCTCTTCCGTCCACACGAAGGGTCCATCCTGTCGCGCTAGTCTCGTAAGGGGTTCCGCAATTTTGGAGAACCCTTCAACGAAACGACGGTAGTAGGCACAGAAGCCAAGGAACTGCTGAACGGCCTTCTTGTCTTCAGGACGAGCAAACTCGGCAACGGCAGTCAACTTTTCTCGGTCTGCTTGAACCCACTCAGGGCTCACCACGTGGCCTAGTAACTTGAGTTCCTCGTAACCAAAGTGACAGATTTCAGGCTTGACAGTGAGGTTTGCCTTGCGTATTGCTGTGAGTACGCTTTTTAGGCGTGTGAGATGTCGAACGTGCTTGAGAACGACGTCGTCCAAGTATACAAGACATGTCTGCTGCTTTAGTCTAGCGGGCACAGTATCCACCATTCGTTGAAATCTGGCGAGAGCGGAAGAGAGACCGAAAGGCAGTACTTTAAATCCGTAAAGCCCGTCGTGATTCACGAACGCGGTTTTCTCGCAGTCACCCTCGTCAACTGGATTTGCCAGTACCCTGACATGAGATTTAATGATGTAAGGAACTGAGCATGGCGTAGACGGTTCAAGACGTTATCAATTTTGCGGCAGGTGATAAGCATCGCGTTTGGTGACGCTGTTAAGTCATTGGTAGTCAACGCAGAAGCGAAGTGTGTTGTATTTTTTCTTTACTAGTACCACAGACGACACCCATGGACTTGTCGACATTTGAATGACGTCATCATACAGCATTTCCTGAACTTGATGCTTAATCTCCTCCCTTTCCTTTGGGGACACGCGGTATGGATGTTGGTGAAGACGCTGCGCCCACTCCGCTGTAACAATACGGTGTTTGGTAACGGAAGTGCGTTGAACGTTCGATGCTGTGGAGGAGCAACCCGAGAATTCAGTCACAAGGCTTAGCAGCCGCTCCTTTTGCGGATATGACACAGCATTAACGTGAATGCGACTACCTAGGTTAGCAGAAGTTGTTGCATCCGGTGAAGTCACTTCCAACGTGCCGATGTCGGAGATGTCGGTGATATCGCTGAGAAAGGCGACAGCGGTGCCTTCAGGGACGTGCCGAAATTCATTACTGAAGTTGGTTGACAGAACTTGCGAGCCTTTATTCTGCAGCCGGACAAAGCCTCGGGCTATGCATATGTTCCGTTTGAGAAACAGGAATATTTGCCTCGGCAAGGCCTTCATAGCCGTCGAATTTGTCGAATATGGCGCAGGTTATCAGTCAATATGCTACTCTTCGGCGGTAACGTGATGTTGTCGTCGACAACCCTCAAGGCATTGACATAACTGTCGTCAGTGCTGCCCGCTAAGGCGTGCGCCGTGGAAAAGGTTACCTGCGACTCTTGCAAGTTAGCCTGCAGAAAGTCCATTGCGAGAATTAGGTCCCTCGAGCAACTCGGCAGTATACCGAAATCTCCAAGCTACGTAAACCCGTGAATGCTAGCTCGCGCTGCGCATCTTCCCGCCGGAGTAATGAGATGGCCTCCGGCCCTGCGCATCTGCGAAATACATCACCTGCCGAGCGAAGAAACAGTGTTATGTGCTCCCATTTTGTGTAAGCGAAATGAATCTGAGCTTACAGCACATTTATGACCTGGCCATGCGTTGGCGGACTGCAGCATGGGAGCGAATGCGGCCTTTGCCACGGACAGAGCATGGCGGACAGCATCTATTTAGTGCAAACGCTGATACAGGGTAGTAGCATCTGTCCCTAATTTATTTGGCATTACAAGGGTGCCTCCTCAAAGTGAGGGAGCACCCACGTGCCATGCAGGAGGCTCGGCTCCCGCGTTCACACACTGGCATTTTATTTATTTATTTATTTTTATTTCCAGGTACTGATGGCCGATGGGCCGTTACAGGGGTGGGGTGCAAATATGGCGCAAATCAATCATTGTTTACATGAAGTAGCAACGTATAGCTAATACATATTTTCTAGAATTCATAATGTGTCAGTATACATAAATAATAAAAAAGTAAAAAATCTGACACTTAATTATCATGTCAAACATAAAGCAGCAATGCATAGGCGATAGAAGGAAAATTTACATCACAATATTTCGTTCTCCAACTTACATTATACACAGATTACATCACCTACTTCACAGTATTATACATCGCAATACTAAATTTTACAACTCAAGTGAAATATGTGAGATTAGCTACATTCAATCGCAAGAGAAAGAGAGCTGACGTTCGTGAAGATTTATTCAGAAAATATTTCGTAGTGTAGGATTCAAATTTTTCTAAAGTTTAACAATCCCGTATAGTCTCCGGTAAATCGTTCCAGTCTTTTATGGTTCTAGGGAAATAAGAGTATGCGTATGTGTTTACCCGAGATTGGGGGATTGGGAAGTTTCTGCGGTGATCGCTTCGTAGGTTTCGGACATGCTGTGGAATGAGGTACTGCGCTACATCAAAGTTAAATGTATTTCGAGAAAGTAAATACAAGAATTTTAGTCTGGCTATGCGACGGCGTTCAAAAAGGGTGGGCAAGTTTAGTTCTTGCAGCATATCTGTCACAGAATCAGTGCG
Organism: Rhipicephalus sanguineus; assembly: GCF_013339695.2. Lineage (NCBI taxonomy): Eukaryota > Metazoa > Arthropoda > Arachnida > Ixodida > Ixodidae > Rhipicephalus > Rhipicephalus sanguineus. The sequence goes on from NC_051178.1 coordinate 37,995,965, forward strand.
GGAGTACCTTGAAAGAATAAATCTTGCCGCCCTTCTTTGCACTCGCTCAATTTTATTGATTAATCCTTTCTGATAAGGGTCCCATATGATGCTTGCATATTCTAGTGTAGACCTTATTGTTGCTATATACTCTGTTAACTTTACTGGTGCTGGAGCGAGCTTTAACTTGCGCCGTAGGAACCATAGCTTCTTTTCAGCGGTAGAACAAATATTATTGATATGTTTCTACCACCACCTCAACTTGAGCACGTGCATTAAATTCGCGACCGTGGAGTGTATGAGAACTTGGCTACAAAACTACGCTCCCGCCGCTTTCCGATCGGTTACCCAAACAGGCACGGGTGGCTTCTGTTCCGACACTCGACTTTCTTTAGGAAAACACAGTCTCCTAGAAGAAGCCAGTGCACCTATGCAAACCCCGTTAAATGTCGTGCGTAAAAAATGGTTGCTCTCTCCGTCATAGGAATCGCTTTAACACGAAAGTGGAACACGTCCTCACAGTAGTAGTTGAATATTTATTGTACATTGATATATAAGAGCTTTCCCAATCTTTATTCGTGTTTGGCAGATATAGCACCGCTTGATGTGGACGCACACACGTTGACGCCTGGTGGTCCATCTCCATCCCTACGACTAAAGTCCGTGATCATGATTAAACCTTTGTGGTAGCTCTATTATTTAACATAAACCTGAACACAGCATATTATGAATATGGCGTCAACATGCACATAATAAAGACTGGTACTCGATATGTACTCTTTCAAAGCGTCGTCATCTGAGCAGAGAAACGGCGAGGTGTGTGCTCCCTAGTAATATAGTAACCCACGCTTGCGCTCAGGCGTACACTACGACAGAGCGCTTCAGGAACGTGAGAGGCAGAGTTCGTAGCTCGAGCCCATGATCGTGCGAAAGCGTACTGCATTCTGCTCACGTGTCTCTGCACCAAAACACCCACTTGCACGGCACGCGCCTCACCGACGTCGTTGCCTTTCTGCGTCACTTATTGCAGCCGCTTTATTAGTTAGTGCCAATGCACTCGAAGTAATAGGCGGCGGAAAAACACCGTCGGTCCATTTGAAAGCGGCCCTCACACGCTGACGCGAAAGGAGAGTCATGTAACGGCGTCGTCACCGAATCAAATCACCACGCACGCCGAATTTCACTGACCATAGAGTTTCCCATAATAGCGCAGCGAAAGCCTCCTCTGCGCTGAGTCGACCGAAACGTTAGCAGTCGGCGCTTGTTATTGTCACGACGCATTACTCGTGGCCTCCGAAATGGGCTCCGGTAACGCGCCGTTGCTATAGTGTTGCTCAGGCCGTTCAATTCGCACGGGGAGAGCGTAATCAGAGAAAGCGATGTGACAGCCAGACGAGCGTCGCTGATTGGACGCTGAGCTAGGGATAAGGTCACTATCCCGCGGAATGTTAAAAAGTAAAAAAAGATCACACCAGGGCCGGGGTAGAAACGCGACGCGCGTCGTGTCTCCCCTCTAGCGTAATGGACCTTTTAACACGAAAGTGTTTTATGCCGGGGTCCACCAAGTACATCCGTCACGGATATGACGTTCATAAAATGGACGCCAATGGGTGAGAACGAAAAAAAACCAAGAAAAAGATACCCCGCTGGGAATCGAACCCATGACGTCGCGGCCGCGACGGCCTGCGTCCGACACCATACCGACTAAGCTAACTCGAGAGACGCTAGACGCGGCGCGAACGCGCCTTATATCTTTCACACATTCTCTTTCGCGGCGGGCGGAGCGGCGCGGTGCCGCCGTCTGTGAGGTGTGAAAAGAAGTAATGCTTCACGATCGACACTAGTAGCGCTTACTCCGAGATTGCACGCGATATCGGAGGTCATGGTTAAAGCGTCTCGATACCAGAGAGGTAGGCTGGCCGCGCTGGCGTCACCGAGGCACCCTTGACGCAGTTACGTTCTTTGCCTTTGGCTTCGTGTTAGCGTGCGTCGGCTCATCGTAGTAGTGCAGCTTCCACGTGCACCAACGGGATTTCTCCGCGGCCGACTGCTTCAATTGCGAGAGCACCGACTAACAAAACTGCTGCAATATGCGTTGCAGAAAGGACGCCATTTCGACGGGCGAACGTCGTGCCTTGGTGGAGCGAGAGCAGCGCCTGCGAGACAGGCCAGCGGGACGCACGCGTTTGCGGCTCATGCTACGAATCTCTACCTCCCGTGTTGCTGGAGCGCAGTGTGTGTTATGTATGCATGAGCACAGGCGTCGGCTACTCATTACTAGAAAGCGCACACCGTGCCGTTTATCTCCTTAATTGACGACGCTTTGAAGAAGTGCATACCGGGTACCAATGTTGATTATGAGCTTGTTGATATCATCCTTACGCGGGATTCACGATTCGCTGTGTCCAAATTAATGTTCACACCGTCAGCTACCACAACGGTTTAATCATGATCATGGGCGTTAGTCGTCGCGATAGAGACATGCTGTCAACATGGGTGCATCCACGTCAAAGGTGCCATAGCTGCCAAACACGAATAGACATTGTACAAGCTCTCATATATCACTACACAATAAGCACTACATCTGTGAAGACACGTTTCACTTTCGTGTTATACCGATTCCTATGACGGAGGGATCAGCCATGCTTTTTTCACGTTGAACGAGCGCCTCTAGCGGCGAGAGGCGAAAGCTCGACTGGTGGCTTAGGGAGCCCATCGGGCAATGGTTCTTTCTCTCGTGATCGGCGCGGCGGAGCCTTGTATCGTCTTCGCTTAGCTCACTGTGTCTCACGCGTCTGCCTTTTGGAATACTTTTGCCACTAAGCGGTAGAGCTTCTTGACTTCCGTAAACATTTCGCGTGCTTCCGCGCATCATTCGGATCATGTTTTCGGCGGAACACATGAAGAAACTTCGCGACTCCGGAGGTCAGTGGATCAGCGATTTGTCGTCCGTGCCGCAGGTGACGAGCAACGTGATAGACAATCATTTCGGCGAGTCGCATCGCCAGCTAATAAAAGGCTGGATGTTTAAAGAGGAACGGTATGTCCGCCGCATCGAGTGTACGACACAGCGCCAACCTACCGGCCTCGACCTCGTCGTGCTCCATGAAAGCGGGGTGCTACAAGCAAGAAACAACGAGTGGCCATTTTGAAAATATACGACTGATGATGCCATTGATCCAAGGTGATCCGTCGGCGTTGACGCGGTGGATTGCTTGTACCCATTTCTTGCGTCTCGTCACCTGACGCGTCGCGGCAGGAAATCTAAAAAATCGCACGTTTGCAGGCTTTCCGCTTCTATTGCTGCAGCCTACGGCAGCACATCGCTGCAGCATCGCGAAGAAAATGAATAAAAAACAAATGAGCTACGTACTCTACACGAACGGCAACAGCCAACACGGACAGCCGGAGAGCCCGCACGTCCGTTCGCGGTGGCGGATGTCACCAAAAATACTTCGGGCGCTAGCCGCTAGTAGCGCCGTCGTAGCACTTCCGGTGCGCATGCGCAGAAGGCTCCCGTGAAAAAGGCCCATTTCGCATAGGGCGAGTGGGGAACGCGGCGCGACAGCCAGGCAGGCGTCGAAGAGCTAATTTTAATAGGGATCGATGCTATGAGCGATGCTTGGCCGGAAGACGCCAAATCGTGGTGTGTTAAAGCCTCGACAAAATTACACTTCTCCTATTGTAAACACTCCAAATGGGACGGTCATAGCAATGGCCTGTTGTAGTTATTCGCGGAGGCCGCGCCTTACTTCACTCGACCGCTTACAGATGGCGGCACCACCCCGCGAGCCAACACTGCGAGAGGAAAGTGTGAGAGGTAAAAGGCGCGTACGTGTAGCCGCCTTCATGTGCTCGATGATAGCGCAGTTGGTTAAGCGCGCGCCAGCCATCGTCGCGGACCGAAAGGTCGTGGGTTCGACTCCCGTTCACGGAGCTTTTTCTTCTCGTCTTGTTTTATTTGCCATCTGATTGCGTCCAGTTTGCTGACGTATTTCCGTGACTGAAATGCGTCATGAAAGTCTTGGTGGGCCCCGGCATAAAACGCATTCGTGGTAAAAAAAATCCCCTCAAGCTGGTTGACATCTGGGGAAAACTGGGTGACATCTATGGTCCGTCTCCGTGCCTTCACATAACTTATCAGATGACCTGATAGATCAGTTAGTACATTCGTTTCAAGGTGTTCAGGTCTACCACTGAACTAATACCTGACAGTTTGCGCTTGTACATAGGCACATGATGCCTGTAGGCACGCCGGATTCGACTGGGTTTGCATGATGTGGGATTCTTCTCCTTTGGACATCGTGAGAAAGCAGCGCCAGCCTAACTAACGTCCGCCGTCACACCGTAAAGCCTTTCGAACGGCCCGGTAACCACAGTCACTCGTGCAAGAAAGCGTTATTTTTAGCTCAATACAATCTTCTGGACTGACATTTTCACTAGCGTTGATACTAATGTGGTTGGGGTGCACTAGATCAATCGTAATACATATATGCTTATGAAATGAATAAGCGTAAACGAAGAATCTACGTAGAAATTTTCGCGGAGGATGCTTTGACAAATGTAAATAATTACGTTGTGGAATACGCTTTAGCAGAAGGAAGTGGGAGGAGCAGTCAGCACTATTTAAAATAGGAATTTCGCGGTTTAAAGACAGAAGCCCGCGTCTTCAGCACTTACCCCTGAATTTTCAGTCTTCTTTTCTTCTTTCTCGATATGCTGGTCTCGATATGGTGCAGTCTCGAATTTGAAACTATCCTGATCACATGATTGACAACAGTAGGTGAAAAGACGGGTTCCTATGAATTAAGAAACACCCAAACTAATTTTGACATCTGTATTTTGTGGTCTAAAACGAATGTCGTCTCTTCCCGTGAACGTTTGTTCGTCATCATGATCTACGTCTTAGGCGCATACGCGGGTAACAAAATGGGTGGGCCATGAACCTGGCGCGAAGAGTTGTTGGAAGAACAAGCGTCCAGAAGGAAAGAAGGACCATGAAAAATAATGCATGTCGATGATCAACTTCAGCGAGTAAAAATAATGTCATAACAAGGTAATTTACTTCTACTAATATACTTACTACGAACCCATCCATGTAGCCATAGGAGGTCCCCCTGTCAGTTTCTCTGAAACTTTGGGACACCCTGCTGTAAAACGCTAACCATGTAACTCAACTGAACTATTTAATAAACTTGACTTGACTTGACTTGAATTATTTCTCACTGAAAGGTGGACCCCTTTGGAGGAACCCTGCACCCGTGTTCCTATGAAGGGGGATACTTGGCCATGTTCGAGATTAGAACGTTGTGACGGCCAAAGACATGGCTCCTTAATTTTCTCATGAAATCAAGTCACGTTCGTTGCGACAGTTATGTTGGAGTTACATGGTAGGTAAGAATATTACAGCATGAGGTCCCAGAGCTCTAAAAAAATGGCCAGGATACCTCGTATAATTAGATAGCAGGGACTTTATGCAAAAAAACACGAACGCGTGTACAGTTAGAATGACACACAGTTATTAAATGCGAAGCATTTCTTAGCGAACTTCTGCGACTTTGAGCGCATCTATCTATCTATCTATCTATCTATCTATCTATCTATCTATCTATCTATCTATCTATCTATCTATCTATCTATCTATCTATCTATCTATCTATCTATCTATCTATCTATCTATCTATCTATCTATCTATCTATCTATCTATCTGTCTGTCTGTCTGTCTGTCTGTCTGTCTGTCTGTCTGTCTGTCTGTCTGTCTGTCTGTCTGTCTGTCTGTCCGTCCGTCCGTCCTTCCGTCCGTCCGTCCATCCATCCATCCATCCACCCACCCATTCATCCATCCATCCACCCTCTATCTGTCTATCTATCTATGTAGCCGCCTACGATTTTTAAAGACGATAGTCTTTCTTGGGGAACTTAAACACAGAAATTTTGGTCTGTCTTTCTGTCTGTCTTTCTGTTTGTCGGCACGTCCCTCGATTCAACCACTCGGCCAAAGTTGAACCACTTGCCCAAGGGCCAGCCATCGTGAACGGCTGACTAGGTTCATACTTGTGTACATTGTTGATCAAAAAGCAAACATTACGCATATCTGAGGCGCAACATCACTAGGTAAGCATTAGGTGGTGTGTTCCTTTAACAGAAAATACATAGATACGCAATTTTAAAGACCTTGATGGTATGCGTTTAACGTTGAGACAGTAACGCGTTTATTAAAAGATTGCCACAGCTGAAGCGATCAGCGCTCCAAGCCGAGCAAGCGCGAGCGCCAACAGCCACCGTCTTCGTCTTCTTCTTTCGCAGGCGTTCTTGTCTGCGCCGTACCATGTTACAAATCACTCCCCCGCGGAAAAGGAGCCATCCTGGCGACCTAAGGAACAGGTACAGCTGGTGGGTCATAATGCGGCTTCAGTCGATCGACGTGAACAGTCTCGCGGCCGCGACGACGGCGGCCCGTAGATGATTGAACAGGCTCAATCATATAGTTAACTGGGGATGCTTGACGTAGGACGCGGTAGGGGCCTTCGTACTTAGGCAGTAGCTTTGTGGAAAGGCCAGGAGTGGAGGAGGGAACGCGAAGCCACACCAACGTTCCAGGCGAATACGACTGAGGAGGCAGGTTTTCGTCGTGACGGTCCTTCTGGCCCTACTCGCCCTACAATGTTACAACCCTAGTTTCTTAAGCTGCGCTGAAAATGCGACTGCGCTGAAACTTGTCTTCCTCCGTGCCCTCTGCACAAGCTCATGTTGTGTTTCGGTTTCGGTTCAGTATTGCATTGTACGAATGACAGGGGGCGCCGCTTTACCCAGGCGACGTGTAAATAAAAGAGTGTGTGGAGAGTACTCGCTGAGTGCGGACGTTTCTTCTCCTTCGGCGCATCACGCCAAACAGCGTGTTCGGGCTGGCCGGCGTCCCCACCGGTCGCGTTGGTCACCGCCGGTCTTCGCCTGCCGCTGCGCCGGGAGTACCAGCCCGCAACACAGCACTCGTGTTTCCCGACGTATTGCCAGATGGCGTCCATATCTCACGCAGCGCCTCTTCTATCGTCTTTAGACGACATTTGCAGCGAAGCACGCAGATACGCGGCCAATTTTTTGCTCTCCTGGCCGTTTCGTTAATCGGGTGTATACCAAAACTGGTACTGCGTAACATGACTGTATTACGAACACAAATGACTGGTCATAACATGAAAATCACGACACGCATGTCATGAACAGCATGATTTACATTCCACGGTCTTGGGGCTCTTTCGGCCGTTTCGTTAATTTCATATATACCAAAATTGGTATGGCGTGACAAGAGTTCGTGACGAACATAATGAAAGGTGCTAACGTGCAAATCATGAGAAGAATATCATGTACAGCATGATTTACATGAAATGGTCTCGCGGCCGTTTAAATGTGGAGAGGGGGAGAGGGGAAGTGGAGAGGGTATGCGCATGCGCAGTAAGGGTGGTCACGCCGCACACCACCACCACCGGATTGAACTCCGCCATAAGATACTTCGCATCTAAAATCGTGATATGCATGTCATGTATGACATGAGCTACATGCCATGCTCATGGTGCACTCGCGGCCGTTTAGCTCACTTGATGTACACCAAAATTGGTATTGCGCGACGTGACTGTATGACAATCAAAAATGACAGGCGGTAAGATGAAAATCATGAAATGGATATCATTTACGGCATCAGTTACATTGCACGCTCATGGTGCACTCGCGGCCCATTTCGGACGTTTGATATGCACCAAAATTGGCATTGCGCGATATGACTGTATGACGAATATAAATGACAGGTGGTGACATGATAACCATGATATGCATGTCATGTATGGCATGATTTACATGCCACGCTCATGGCGCACTCGCGGCCTTTCGCTCGCTTGATATACACCAAAATTGGTATTGCGCGACGTGACTGTAGGACGAACATATGACAGGTCATGCATTGTTTATACCTGAATATACGTTTCATTACATGGTACATACCAGATTATACATGCATGCATGACAAACATGCGATATAGAGTGCACCTGATGTCACGACCTGAATGACTTCATTTGCCTCTAAGAAAAACAAGGCGATGTATGCAGCTCTTTGCTGGCTGCTTCGCATTACATTGATTCCCACAGTGCGCAGGACCTGCCGGTTTTTTTATTATCTCTAACAAGAAATTGTTACATGTAATAAATAAGTTAATAGTTATGATGACTGCTGAAACATTTCACAGCAATGCTTATGCATTCGTCTAAGACGATTCGAACGCGAAAGCCATTCGGTGCGGCTATTTTACTATCATCATTATCAGAATCGTCAACATCATCATCGGTGCTGGAAAGTTTACATGAGTAGCTGCGCACTTTGTCGATACTCTGGCTGATGCTGCTGCTGATTATGATGAATTATAGCTTGTGGAGACGGTTTGGCGCGAGGCTTACCCAACACAAGTGCGATAGGGAAGCGACGCGACGCTCCTACAGGCTTCGGCACATAAAGACGTTGCGGCCGGGTTCCTCGACTATCCGACAGGGCACAGAAAAGGCACTCTAGCCAGGATGTTAACAAACGTGGATTTATTAACCCAAGATGCAGCAAAGTACGACAGTCACGGATAGCGGGCGGAACAGGGTAATCCGGTTAGACCTATCGAGTACGCGAGCCTGCGGTGCTATCGGCTACCGCGCAAAAGAGGCCACGAAACGCGTGAACGAGAAGTCGCCTGCAGTGGTAGTGTGGGTCCATCTCGTTGCAGGCCTGAGAGCATCTCTCGCGCCGACTAAGCTCCAGACAGAAGAGCTCAGGTAGAGAGGGGGCCCGAGAGCTGTCGTGGCCAGCCAGTGACGTAAGGTTACAGCACGGTGACGTATGCTAGCGTGGTGTGCAGCGCCGCAACGGCTCGCCGCTTGGAAGGAAAAGCACAACTTGCTCGGGAAACAAAGCCCGGCGCCGTGACCATGGCCGTCATGTTGTCGTTTAAGGCGGTTCCCCGTGGTCGAGCCGTGCGGGGCCGGCAGAACGCGACAGCCGAGAGACTACGCATGAAAAACAGCACAAAAGAGACGGGACAAGAAAGGAAACGAGACACGGCGTTAACAACCAAATGTGTTTATCCCTTCAGTCAGCGTAAATACACTTCATCACTATCGCAGAAGCTATTGGCCGCGAAATCGAGCGGAGTCGCCGCCTGGCTGCTACTGGCTGAAGCGCGCCTAGTGGGGATTGCTCCCTGCGTCGTCTGCTAGCCACGTCGTGTCTGCATGTGCGCGTACCTCCTGCACGTTCTCAACGGGCGGTTTATTCTGTTATGTTAGCGTGAGTTTAACTGCTCGTACGTATACCTAACATGGTGTACAGAGGCAAATGGGTTTGCTCGGCTGCATGCGCATTGTAATTAGATCAGTGAGTGCGACTTTCGAGAGGGCTGTGTATTGGTGTCGTACCCTTCGTTCGCCAGCATGATTTCAGTGTTGGTGCCGCTTCCTGGTTCAAGCAGATCCTAAAGTGTGCTTGGCATAGCCCCAAACATGAGGAGCATTAAATAGTGTGAAGGCACCGTTTTAGCGACTCGTTGGTAAACAAAAACGAGGCTCTAGACCATGCACTTTCGCGTTGTTGTTAGGTGTATAACTGCGGCACTGTAGTTCATCGGTTATGCGATGAGCTTTAGTTGTGCTTAAGATGTCCTTTTAATATAGTGGTCCCGCTACAGCGAAATATTTCTATCACGTGAAGTGTGACACTTCCGTACTCAAACTATGCCCTAAAAAAACACAGTGGAATGAAACGGCAGCGATAAAACGGAGTTGCCGCGCGCAATTTTAACTTGGGGCAAAATTTATGCAGAACCACCCGTGTGTTTAGATTTACGTACGCTTTGAAGAACCCAAATGTTCAAAATTAATCCCGACGACGTGCCTTACATTTCTGTGGTATAATTTCACGCAAAACCTCATTCTTTTTTTTACATTATCTTGAGCGTTTGTGTGGAGTTGTTCGAAATTGATGGAATACAGCGGACATTATTAGTTTGAAAAAAAAACAAACAAAAGACACTTATTCCCATAAAAAAACCGGACCTTCGTTGCATCACTGTCGTGCACGTAAGCAATCGATCAAAGCTCTGTGCTAAACTCTTACCTTTTTATTCTGTTACTGGAGCAAGAACAAGTGCGTACGCGTTGAACGTCTCCGTGGCGCTAAAGCGCTGTCAATCACGTAGCTTTCCTGACTAAACTTATTAACTGTCCTACATTTCATGAAGAACTGAACAATAAAAAAATGCGTATGCGTATTCGCGCGAACACTGCTATTGAACTCATTGCACATGAATATGGTCTGGTATACAAATGAACTTGAAGTAAACACTTTAGTAGTTCAGTCGTGTTATAGCAGCGTGTAGTGCAGAGAACACAAGCTAAACACGTAGAGAGAAAACAACCAAAAACGTCATATAGCGAGCATCCGTTTCATAAGCAAATTGTGCTTCTCTTACTAGTAATAGTAACGTTGGATGATCTTTGTGCATATGAAGAGCGTATACATGATCAGTAAGCTGCAATCAACGCTTTTTATTCGCCGACAATCAGCTCAAACCGCTCACAACGAAGCGCCGCTGTGTGCATTGGTATACGCGCCGCCAAAGACCTCTCCACACTAACGCGGCGACGGTGCTGCCACCGATGGGTCGATCTCACGGCCAATAGGGCCATTGACGGGACAGGATATGTATCTCCTTCGGAAGAAGGGAAATCGAGGGGAGGCTTACACATGCCTCGCCGCTATTTTGGATGTGAATTGTTCGACTGCCTAGGAGCAAGCATGGGATTCCAGGGCAAGGTTAAGAGGTCAGGGTGCTCGGAGATGCCTCAATCCTAAGAACGTGGCTGATCTTCTCAAGCTCGGACCGAATTTTCGTGCGCGCCCTGATCTGGATAAGACGGAGCTACTCAGACTGGTTAGAACAGCTGTTGGTAGAGCAAGAATGGATGAAGGTGACAGGTGGATCAGAGAAGGCGTTAACTGCCTGCCTCAGCGGGTTAAAAAATGCAACACTGTTTGGCTTCGCGCAGCGGTTACCGTTCTTCGAGAATCTGTGCTGAAGCTGCTCCTCTCCGACAAAGAAGAAGGATTCGTCGTGTTGCCCCGAAATATCTACAAAGAAAAAGCAGACGCGGCCAATCTAGCTAATTTCAACTAAGTAGAAGGAGTGGTTCCAGCGAAGGTAAAAAGAAAGGCTGTTCCGCTATGCGAAAAAGCCGCACTTGCAAAGCTGGCATCCTCCGCAAAGGCCTGCGAAGAGACCAGCCTTTCGGCCTTCTTCAGCCCCAAAACCCACAAGGAACGGTACCCGTTTCGGGCCATTGTTTCTGAGCGTGGAACCTGGCAACGAGAAGTGGGAGTGTTTCTGCAAAGCTTTTTGTGCCTCCTTGATGTCGACGACCCCTGAATCGCTGCATGAAGACTCCAGGTATTGTTTCTGCCTTTCTCCTGGTTGAGTGTCCAGTGGGTGTGCGTGCCTTTTCCGTGGATATCAAGACCTTATTTATTTGATGCCTCAGGAAGATTTGTGCACCGAAGTTAGCAATTGCAATGACAAATACGGGGCTCTTAAGTTTCAAAACGCATGTGGAATCACTGTGGACGGGTTCCTAGAGTTTTGAAGTTTTATATGCAATCCACCTTCACCTGCTTGGATAATAAGCTTTTTATACAGCGGAAAGATGCATGCATAGGCTCTTGCATCGGCTCTGTTCTTAGTGACATTTTATTAGCGAGCTATGACCGTAATCTTGAGAGCAAGCTAAGCAAGATGAGCATGGTAAAGATGATGTGATAAATGGATGACTTTTTAACCTTTTAGCACTAACCCTCCTGACGCGCAGCCTGTTGTTGCTGCAATTTTTGACGTGCTGCTCACAGAATTAAGTTTCAAATGGACCGCTGAGCATCCTTCAGACAATAAACTTTGCTTCTTAGACTTGAAACTCTCGTTCTCAAATAGCCATGTATGTTGGGGCTATGCGCATAGGTCTCAAAAGCGCCTTCTGCCTTTTTCCTCTGTGCACTGGAAGATTGTTAAATGCGGCATTGCAAGAGCTTGCATGGAGGCGGCGCTAGACAGGTCTTGTGACCACCAAGTTGAAGCAAGTTTTCTTTCGCAAGTAGCACGCCTGAAGCTTCCCGGCTTTCCAGCAACGCTTTTGACTAACATTGCGGAGAGCCGCTGTACATTGCAGAGAGCTGCTGTACAATCCGAGACAAACTCGCAGGAGACTCTTGCAGTTATCTTTATGTTCCCAAGGTAGCGCACAATCTCAATAATGTTGTCGGCATGAAAGGCGTTAGGGTATTGTTTTCTGCCCAAAATAAGCTTGGTACCCTGTCCACCAAGTCAATCGAGAGATAGAGAACAAAAGAAGAACAAAAGAACTAAGAAGCTCAGGCAGAAGATTTTTGAATGTCGTCAAGGTGTTGCGTACAAGATTCCTGTTTCTTGCGGGCGTTATTATGTCGGTCAAACGGGGCGGTGCGCTAATGACGACATGCGCGAGCATTCGAACAAGTTTTAAAAAAAACATGATTGATCCCTCGGTCATACGAATCGGTATAACACGAAAGTAAAACCTCCCTTTACAGAAGTAGCTGAATGTTTACTGTCCATTGATATAAGAGAGCTTGCACAAATAATATTGGTATTTGGTAGCTATCGCACCGTTTAACGTGGATGCACCCACGTTGACGCTTCGTGGCACATGTCCGTCCCGACGACTAACGTCTACGATCAATGAATAAACAAATCTTTGTGGTAGCTGTAGTAATTATTTTTTAATTTTTATTTACATATACTGTCGTCTCTTTGCGAGAAATTGCAAGGGTGGGCACATAAGGTGCTTGAAAACCAGACATAACATAGCACAAACTAGCATGCAACGCAAAACTGCTTTAGTGGGCAAGCGAATAGAAAAAAAGGTGTTATACAAGTGCGCGTGTGAAAAATCAGTATGGCATCAAGAAACAAGTGTTGAATGGTAGAAAAAAATCGCATAATATCTAAAAAGCGCACATGACATTTAAAACTCACGAGGCATTTGCCGATGAATTTCTTCCCCAAATTGTGCGGAAGGTAACTGCCGAAGTGCGCTGTTAAGACCATTCTGGAGTTCAACGGTGGATGGTTAAACGCGGACGGAACGGGACGAGATGAAGGGGACCAGTAGCCCGAGCAGGGCGCTTCACAATTGAAATTGGTGCCGCAATGAGCGAAGACCTATCTTGTGAAGAGCGATAAGGCGTTCACACGTTCGTCTATGCGTGTCAAGCGATGTGCGTGCGATGAAGGAGAAAGTGGCGGTCGTACCTGCTATATCATTGAACCTTATCGCTTTCTTTTGCAAAGATTCCAACTTGACAACGTCACAAGTGGAGTAGCGGGACCAAGATGGGCCTGATTAGGGTTATATATGCAGTTAGTTTGCGATCCTTGGTAGCGTCCTTGAACGTACGGTTCAAGTAGAATAGTTTGCGAAGGGCCTTCGAGCGGATGCGGTCTATGTGGTTCTGCCGTTTCAAGTTATGTGTAAAAGTCACCTCAAGGTATTTGAACTCATCTACATATGTAATGTTAGTTTCTCTGTAACCACAAGAAAAACGTAACTTTATTGGAGAAGGTCATTGATACTGCCTTCGTTAGATCAATAGATAGTTGCCAGGAATCGCTGCAAGCGCAAAAAGCAGAAAAAAACCGTTATTTAATAGAAACTGGTCAGTACTATTGGAAATTGCAGAATATGGTTCACAGTCGTCTGCATAGGAACGAAGATTAACTGGGGCGTTCTGAGTGACCTTCACGACGTCATAACAAATAAAAGCGGACCCAGTACAGATCCTTGGGGAACACCGGAATTAACTTCTACCTTATTGGACTTCGGTTTGCTAAAGGAAACATACTAATGTCTTCGATGCAGGTTATCAGCGATGCAAGCAATCAGTTTGTCATTTTTTATTACCTCACGAAGTTTGACAAGAAGTTTTCTGTGACAGACTGAGTCGAAAGCTTTTCCATAGTCTATAAATATAGCGTCCAGCTGACGTTGACTACTAAGAACCGTAGCAATGTCATGCGAAAACTCAATTAGTTGCGTAACTGTCGAGTAGCCGGGTCGAAAGCCATTCTTGCAGGAGATGACATTATTTTCAATTAAGTACTTAGCAATATGTTTATGTATAATGCGCTCCAGTAACTTAAAGTGGTAGACAACAATGAAATGGGCCTGTAGTTAAAAATTATTTGCTTTTTACTGGAATTAGAGACTGTGATCACGTTAGCTATCTTCCAAATGCAGAGCACGGTGCTCGTCTCAAGTGGCTTCCTGAAGATGATTGTTAGGTAGCATGCGTTACCCTCAGAGTATCGTTTGAGAAAATATTAGGAACATCGTCAGGACCACTGCATTTGGTTGTGTTAACGTTCACCAAAAGGTTATGAACACCTCCGTAAGTAATAACAATGTTCGGAAGTGCTGGGAGGGTAAAAGGGTTAAAAGATGGAATGGCGTCATCGTCATCGATGACAACAGATTAAAAAAAAAGTTACAGCATATCCACGGGTGAATGATGAAGAGCTTGGGCGCAGCTCCTGAAGCAATCATGGTCTCGGGATTCGCTTCTCGTTGAGCCCGTTTCGCAGCGGCGTCCTTGGTGCGCACCGTCACGGGATCCGCCTGGCTGCCGCCAAGCGAGCGCCCGCCGCTGCGCATCGTCCATGCTCCGCCAACGATCCGACACCTACGGCGACGATCCAGGAGAATGAGAGAGGCGCTCGCTCCCCGCGCAGCCCGCGCAGCAGCCAATCGGAGAGCAGCGGCACTTCCAGCGCCATCTAGTGTCGATTCACACAAGCGCCATATTGCACACAATTCTATTGGACCAACGCCATCTAGGAAATGAGACGAGAAATGGTGATGACGACACAGATTGTGTACAGCGTCATCTAGAATATCGTCCCTGAACTGCAGTTTGTATGTACTTCTATGAGACAGCGCCATCTATTGCATCATACGGGAGATCCGTTTACGCCGGACAGCGGAGACGTGATAAGGTTAGACTAAGAGGAGTTACGCCCCTAAAAAAATGTTGAAGGCTTCGGAGATGCAAGAAGGCTCAGAAGAGGGAATACCATCGATAAGAAATGACGAAGTGCTAGAGTATTTAGGATGGATTGTTTTGAGAAACCGCGAGGTATTAGCTTTCAGAACCGTTGATAGGGTCACGTTATAGTATAAGTGTTTCGCCTCATACATTTTGGCTTTTAGTGTGGTCTTCAGTGAGCTGTGAGGACTGGCTGAAGAATGGTCTTTGTGACAGCGTTTGCGAACACGTTTAACACGGCGCAAAAGGTGGATGATTTCGCGATTGTACCATGCATGACGTCCGCTGCGCTTTACACACTTCATAGGAACATCACTAGAGATACAGTTGTGAATAATACTATGAAACATGTCGACCAGAGAGTCGACCTCACACTGGGCACTAAGAAACAAAAAAATCGACGTACGTAGAAGCAAGTATATTCAAAATAGACGCGTCGTCTGCTTTGGTGAAGTTCGATACGTACTGGTTTATTTATCTCACATGTAACCTCCACACTAGCAATCACCGCCTTATGATCAGACAGGCCTTCAATCACGTAGCACTGGTGAAGGTAAACATTAGACAGAAGTCTGTCTGGTTGGGTAAGTAAACTGAGATAACTGATATTTATTCTCCAACCAAAGTTACGAAGACACGTAAAAACCCGACGTTTCGGAACCAGCTCGGTTCCTTCCTCAGGGGGGACTGCGGCGGCTTGGCAGCGGCCTCTTTAAGGCACTCTCGCGGCGGTTAACGACCCCACGCATTACCGAGGAGCGTAGCCCATGCGCATACACCGGGGGGAGAGTTCCGAGTGAACGGTTGATATTTTGAGTGGTCCTCTGTATATGCCACGACTCCAGTAATAACCTCCTCCTCCACTTGGTTTCACTTTCGAGGATGGCGGTTCCGTTGAAGTCTATTCTGTGGTCAAACGTCTCTGCGTGCTCGGCGACGGCGCTGCGTTCTTTGTTGAGTTTACGGACGTCGTTGACGTGTTGCCTAATCCGTTCGGGGAAGTTTTTGGTCTCGCCGATGTATGACGAGGGGCAGTCGGCACACGGTATTTTGTAAACGACGCCGGGCGCCCTGTCCTTTGTTGGTCGGTCTTTCGGGCGGGGAAGGAGGCGGCCCAGCGTGCATGAAGGCACGTGCGCGATGTGCACGCCTTCTTTTCTAAAAATCCGAGCCAACGCATCGCTGGCTCCCTGGACGTATGGGACCGACACGCGTTTTGGAGAGCTGTTCGTCAATGCTGGCTGGGAGTCGCGTAACCTCTTTTTCTCTGCGTGGCGGGCGACGGATCGAATGAAATTTCTGGGATAACCGTTTTTTTCTGAGGTCCGCAATTACGCGGGCCTCTTCTTTCCGGCGTTCCGTGTCAGTGGAACATATCTTTTTGGCTCTCTGAAGTAATGTGGACACAACGGAGGCCTTGTGGGTGGAGGGATGGGACGAATCGTATTGAAGGTATCGGCCGGTGTGCGTCGGCTTCCTGTAAACGGAGAACTCCAAGTCACTGCCCCTTCTTGCCACCTGGACGTCGAGAAAGGGGAGGGTGCGGTCGCGTTCGCCCCAAGGCAACCCAAATCCCAGGTTTGTCACCAATTTGTCATCCCGCCCACTCACTAATCAGGAAACTTCTGTTCTGGCAAAGGGACACGGGTATAACGTGTCAACGACGCCCCGTTTATCGAAAGTCGTCGCGGCTGTAGAGGAAGCCGTCCAGAGTGTGAGGCCAAGCGCCAGAGAAGAAATTAGACTAAATCAATTGGAATCCTTTCGAAATTGCCGTCACAAGGGAAAAAGAACTTGACCGCAGAAGAGAGCAAAGCCCTTCGGGAACTCCGGCAAGATCAGAGCATTGTCATCCTCCCCGCTGACAAGGGCAACTCAACAGTGGTGTTGGACAGCCGGGACTATGACCGGAAGATTTCGGCCCTTTTAGAGGGTGACGCATATACGCAGCTAAAAAAGGATCCGACGAAGCAAACTCAGACTCTGCTAAACAAGCTACTCTCCGAAATTTTCAAGCACCACCCACAATTAAAAGCACTCTACCTAAGTCTAATCTGCCGCAACGGCTCCGCACCGGGTTTCTACGGACTACCCAAAATTCACAAGCCTGGCGCCCCCCTCCGACCGATCGTCGACTTCACTTCCTCTCCATGCCGAGCCCTTTCAAGCTTCCTGCACCGAATCATCGCCCCTCTCACCCGGAATACCCCAACTCATGTCCGCGACTCCAGCCACTTCGTGCAGCTAGCATCAGAGGTGAGCATCGACGAAGACGAGAGCCTGGTCTCGTTCGACGTCGTATCTTTGTTCACCAATGTGCCGGTACCCTTATCTGTATCCTGTGCCCGTGCTGCTCTTGAGGGTGACGATGGCTTGAGTCAAAGGACCCCACTCACTATTGACGAACTCTGCCGCCTACTGGAATTCTGCCTGTCCAGCACGTATTTTTCCTACAAAGGAACAATCTTCAGGCAAAACAGTGGAACCGCAATGGGGGCCTCCATCTCCGTCACAATGGCAAACCTGACCATGAAACATATAGAAAGGGAAGCACTTGCTTCCTTCTCGCCGCGACCCAAGCTCTTTCTTCGCTACGTGGACGATTGCTTTTGTGTCGTGAAGACATCTGAAATTGAAAACTTCAGACTGCACCTAAATTCCGTTCACCCAGCCATACAGTTCACGGTCGAGTGTGAACGCGACCGCACCCTCCCCTTTCTCGACGTCCAGGTGGCAAGAAGGGGCAGTGACTTGGAGTTCTCCGTTTACAGGAAGCCGACGCACACCGGCCGATACCTTCAATACGATTCGTCCGATCCCTCCACCCACAAGGCCTCCGTTGTGTCCACATTACTTCAGAGACCCAAAAAGATATGTTCCACTGACACGGAACGCCGGAAAGAAGAGGCCCGCGTAATTGCGGACCTCAGAAAAAACGGTTATCCCAGAAATTTCATTCGATCCGTCGCCCGCCACGCAGAGAAAAAGAGGTTACGCGACTCCCAGCCAGCATTGACGAACAGCTCTCCAAAACGCGTGTCGGTCCCATACGTCCAGGGAGCCAGCGATGCGTTGGCTCGGATTTTTAGAAAAGAAGGCGTGCACATCGCGCACGTGCCTTCATGCACGCTGGGCCGCCTCCTTCCCCGCCCGAAAGACCGACCAACAAAGGACAGGGCGCCCGGCGTCGTTTACAAAATACCGTGTGCCGACTGCCCCTCGTCATACATCGGCGAGACCAAAAACTTCCCCGAACGGATTAGGCAACACGTCAACGACGTCGTAAACTCAACAAAGAACGCAGCGCCGTCGCCGAGCACGCAGAGACGTTTGACCACAGAATAGACTTCAACGGAACCGCCATCCTCGAAAGTGAAACCAAGTGGAGGAGGAGGTTACTACTGGAGTCGTGGCATATACAGAGGACCACTCAAAATATCAACCGTTCACTCGGAACTCTCCCCCCGGTGTATGCGCATGGGCTACGCTCCTCGGTAATGCGTGGGGTCGTTAACCGCCGCGAGAGTGCCTTAAAGAGGCCGCTGCCAAGCCGCCGCAGTCCCCCCTGAGGAAGGAACCGAGCTGGTTCCGAAACGTCACGTAGCACTGGTGTTCATTACGGGCAAGCTCGTCGTTTACAAAAACAAGGTCTAAGATAGAATTCTCTCGAGTTGGGCAGTTAACAAGTTGAATCATACCAAAAGACAAGGACATCTTGAAATAGATTCACAAAGCTGTCTATCGTCACCACTTGACTTGAGCGATTGGCAGTCAATATGTGGGAGATTGAAATCGCCTGCTAATACCAGTTTCCCATTGTGTAACCTGTGGTGTGCTATGTAGTTTCTTACAAGGTCAAAAAAAAAAAAAAATATCCCGGCCGCGGCGGCTGCATTTTCGATGGAGGCGAAAATGTTCGAGGCCCGTGTACTTAGATTTAGGTGCACGTTAAAGAACCCCAGGTGGTCGAAATTTCCGGAGCCCTCCACTACGGCGTCTCTCATAATCATACCGTGGTTTTGGGACGTTAAACCCCAGATATTAATTAATTACAAGGTCAAAAATGCCATCAGTCACATCAGGGGGGCGGTAAATTGCGCCTAATGCCATAGTTGGGTGTGTCCAGATAAGATCGAACACGAGGTCCCGGTCACCATTCCCGATTGTGATGAAATTTACTGCAGGTCTAGGCATTACACCCAGAACAATGGTTCCGCAGTTAGTCTTGCGAAAAAAAATTTTGTTCGCCTGAAAAAAAATATACAAATTTTGGCCGCAAAAAAACGCTTTTCCGCCAATGTCGCGATTTCTGAATTTTGAGCGCACCTAGGGAAAAAACGGTGCACTTCTTCGTCACAATATTTATTCCCCTTAAAGAACAAGTGAAACACAATCTTATGAGGCTATTATTTTTCTTGCTTGTCGAAGCACTTTTGAAGAAAAAAATCACAAACTTGGCAAATCGCACAAAATACCTGTATTTCAGGAATTTATTGCTGCAAGCACGTTAAAGTGAGGATAATAAAAATTGGTACATATTAACTTTGATACTTTCGCTCTCTTCAAAAATAATTTGCGTGGTTTTACCGCGCTCCGTTTTACTCGATAATTGGGCTGAAACGTAAGTGATTTACCAAAAACGCCGAACTTTGAAAATGATTTTCTCGAAAAGGCCATTTTTAATTTTTTTTAAAATCTCTCTGATTGAAGTCAAGGGCGTCATCTACCATTCTGCAGAAAAAAACGTTGCATTATTTTGGTTGCTAACAAGTTATAATGCGTCACATGTGACCATGCCAGCCTAGCGGCCGCGTCGTTCGTTATGGGCTGAAACTCGAATATAAGTTGCTAAAAATACTTGTAGGTGACATAATCACAAATCAGCAGCTCCACACCAACAAATGCGCAGCCCGCTGTCATGGTTCAGCAAGCTTTGTCTTGCGATCAGCCGCTTGACAAACCCGCAGCAGCGGCCGCTCGATACTGCGGGCACTCACGTTACATGAGTGCCGCTTCGACGGCGGATGAGCTCCGCCTGCGCGCGAAAACTACGCTAAGAGGACGAATGAGATAAGGAATGCATCACTGTGAAAGTTAAAGGCCGTTAAGTGCCAACAAATGTCATAGTATGCAACGAAAACACTGCCGGCGATTTCCCAGTGAGCGCCTTCAATACAGCACGGATGTATTTTTTTCCCCTGCTGTTATGCCCGAAGCCGCATAATATCGTGATAAGCGCTCGACTTGCGTTGAATATTCTATCTGCGGACGCACAACAATACAGTATTGTAAAAGCGGTTCTTTAATGAAGCAAAGGACTTGGACACACTTCTTTTCACAGCCGGCTGACACAAGTGTTCTGGCACGAGATGAACAACTGCAGTTTGAGTTGCTCGACCATCGGAAGCACGTATGACAGCTTTCTTTAGATGTCAATGGCTTTATTTTGTGTCATATGTTGCTCATAGAATGAACCTAATTATCTTTAGCCCATCAGAAGAGAGAAAGCAACACATGAGCGCACTACTGGAGGCGCTCACTGGGAAATCGCCGGCAGTGTTTTCGTTGCATACTATGACATTTGTTGGCACTTAAAGGCCTTTAACTTTCACAGTGATGCATTCCTTATCTAATTCGTCCTCTTAGCGTAGTTTTCGCGCGCAGGCGAAGCTCATCCGCCGTCGAAGCGGCTCTCATGTAACGTGAGTGCCCGCAGTATCGAGCGGCCGCTGCTGCGTATTTGTCAAGCGGCTGATCGCAAGACAAAGCTTGCTGAACCATGACACCTGGACTGCGCATTTGTTGATGTGGAGCTGCTGATTTGTGATTATGTCACGTACAAGTATTTTGAGCAACTTATATCCGAGTTTCAGCCAATAACGAACGACGCGGCCGCTAGGCTGGCATGGTCACATGTGACGCATTATAACTTGTTAGCAACCAAAATAATGCAACGTTTTTTTCTGCACAATGGTAGATGACGCCCTTGACTTCAATCAGAGAGATTTAAAAAAAAATTAAAAATGGCCTTTTTGAGAAAATCATTTTCAAAGTTCGGCGTTTTTGGTAAATCACTTACGTTTCAGCCCAATTATCGCGTAAAACGGAGCGCGGTAAAACCACGCAAATTATTTTAAAAGAGAGCGAAAGTATCAAAGTTAATATGTACCAATTTTTATTATCCTCACTTTAACGTGCTTGCAGCAATAAATTCCTGAAATACAGGTATTTTGTGCGATTTGCCAAGTTTGTGATTTTTTTCTTCAAAAGTGCTTCGACAAGCAAGGAAAACAATAGCCTCATAAGATAGTGTTTCACTTGTTCTTTAAGGGGAATAAATATTGTGACGAAGAAGTGCACAGTTTTTTCCCTAGGTGCGCTCAAAATTCAGAAATCGCGAAATTGGCGGAAAAGCGTTTTTTGCGGCCAAAATTTGTATATTTTTTTTCAGGCGAACAAAATTTTTTTTCGTAAAACGAACTGCGAAACCATTGTTCTGGGTGTAATGCCTAGACCTGCTGTTAATTTCATCACAATCGGGAATGGTGACCGGGACCTCGTGTTCGATCTTATCTGGACACACCCAGTTACGGTTCCGAGCATAATCTTACACCATAGTGACTCAGCGCCTGCAAGGTCAGGCAAAAGGAAAAAAATCAGTGCCTTTCTTTAAAAAATCGCTACGCCGCCCCCTCGACCACCGATTGTGTCCTTTCTTAGTACAGTATAATTTTGAGGGAAAAATTCGCTGTGTAGTACTGCGTCGTGTAACTAAGTTTCTATCACGCAGATTACAGTCGGATTATGCGATTCAACGAGACAGTTGAAGTCTACGACCACTGACCAGGCTTCTTGCGTTAACGTTCAAAAGTGTGAGCTGCTTATCAGGAGACACTCAAACAGGGCACCGTGAACCAGAGGCCTTCGGAGAACAGCGTTGCGCTTCATTCCATTTGTGGCGAACGTTATCGATAATCAAAGCATTAAAACGCAGCTGAACTGATCTCGCACAGTTGCTTAAGTCAGACGAATGCTGCCATAGATTTCTGCGCAGGACGCGGACACGGGCGGAGAAGTCCTTGTTAACAAATATTTTAGTGCTCTTGAGTTTCCGTGAAGTTTTCAATATTTGAAGTTTTACTGTAATGAAGCAGTTTTATTATGACAGGTCGCCCTTTTTCCTGCCTTCGAGTACCGAGTCTATGGCAGCGTTCTATAGCGCCGCAGTGAGCTTATCTTACAGCAGGCTGGAGACAGAGGCTAAAAGAGTTTCCTGGGTTTCATGCGGCGCTTCGGGCAGGCCATGGATAACAAAGTTATTTCTTTTCGACCTGTTCTCCAGGTCGTCATTTGTCATGTGTCACTTCTCTATTGTAAGCGCGTATGCTTAGGCATGTTGGTAATCCATGTTTCACTTTTTTGAGCGCACAAAAGAAGAAAGACGAAAAACGACGCGGATGCAGAGCTGTGTCCGCGTCGTTTTTCGTCCTTGTTCTTCTTTGCGCCCCCAGAAGTGAAAGATCTGTATTGTACTCTTCAGACTAACTACGGTCTGCTCGAGTTCTTGCAGGCGCTGGGCTGTGTAATTATTGCTGGAAGCAAGAGACTGTAATTTCGTCAAACGGTCATCGAATGAGGAAATCTTAGCAGTTAGGTCAGCTATATGCTGACCAATGCGAGCCTGCCCTGCCGGCAGTTCGGCTAACAGTTTTTCGGTGTTCGGGCCGGGGTTCAACTCAATGTCTCCTAAAAGAAACAACTGTTTTCTCAATGAGTGTAAGAAGCATAACAGCAAAGACAGGGAACGGGCTGGGCCCGGCAGCAACAAAAGGAAGCGATCATCACTTCTACAACATTTGTAGTCATAAGTATTGCCTACCTGCAAGACAAAAAATACCTAACTGCAGCAACCGAATGCCATGCCGCTGCCGGACCCACTGAAGAGCAGAGCACTTGTGCAGGTTCTTTTAAACTGTGGCAGCACAGTCGAGGTTCTGGTAGAGCCAGTAAGTGCGCAGGGGCAACAACTTGGCGAGAGCGGAAGGCCGGGGCGCAGTGTCGACGGGCACTCGAAACATAGCGGCGGTGTACACGTGTCCTTTGGTGTGCGCGAAGAGCAATGGAAATGAGATGATGTACTGCGCAGGTGCCGGGGAGGTGCGACACCTCCATTGATTTCGCAACCATCGAAGAGGCCGGCGATCTGCAAGACGAATAAGAAATGTCCAAACATGCAGCGTCGCCACGCCGCGCGCCGTCTCACTTTTTTTTTGTCACCTGGCTGGTACTATGCCGGTTGTGATCTCATGGCGGTTTATTATTATTCTATGGTGCCTGTGTTGTCGATTTCGTCGCAAGCACTGCGCGTCTGCAAGTTCTTTAGCGTGTTTTACTAGTACCGGTTTACCGCACGGCAGGCACGGAGACACCGTACCGCTGTGGTCGACACGAAGCCTTTTATTGCGATAGCAATTATATGACAGTCTCGGCTGTTTTTTGCCGTCGCCGCCGTCATGCTGCGTATATGCATAAGTATATATATATATATATATATATATATATATATATATATATATATATATATATATATATATATATATATTGTTGAGGTGTTTATTAGACGGCAGTCGGCGACGATGCTCAATGGCGACAGTCAAGCAAGAACACGAGCTCAGAGCGCGAGCGGGAAGAGCCCAAGAGGGCCGACCCACTAG
Source organism: Rhipicephalus sanguineus (assembly GCF_013339695.2). NCBI lineage: Eukaryota > Metazoa > Arthropoda > Arachnida > Ixodida > Ixodidae > Rhipicephalus > Rhipicephalus sanguineus. Next base: position 38,019,810 of record NC_051178.1, read on the forward strand.
AAGGCTATAGAGAGCGCAACCCCTTACTCAACTCAAAGGCTTCGCTACAATTACCCCGGGAACGAAAAGGGAGCCGTCCGGCGACCTAACAGCTCGTCACTATGAGTGGGTCATAGTAGGCCTTGAGGCGCTCCACGTTGACTATGTCGCGCCCTCGACGGCGCATGTCCGAAGATGGTTCGATGGGTTCGATCACGTAGTTGACCGGGGATGTGCGCTCGACGACCCGATAGGGGCCTTCGTATTTCGGCAGTAGTTTTGAAGAGAGGCCAGTTGCAGTGGTAGGGACCGAGAGCCATACGAGTGCTCCAGGGAGGAACGTGGACTCGGAAGTGGTGGTGCCACCGCGAATGCTCTTCTGCCGCTCTTGTTCCTGCGTTGTAAAAGACTTGGCAAGCTCGCGACACTCTTCCGCAAGCCTGGCTGTGTCAGAAATCGGCGCACACTCAGTTGAATCCGGCTTGTATGGGAGTATCGTGTCGATGGTGTGCGACGGGTGCCTTCCGTACAATAAGAAGAAGGGTGAAAACCCAGTTGTGCTTTGAGGGGCGGTATTATAGGCGTAGGTGACGAAGGGCAGAATGGCATCCCAATTTGTGTGATCGGCGGCGACGTACATTGAGAGCATGTCGCCGAGCGTGCGGTTAAAGCGTTCGGTTAGGCCATTCGTCTGCGGGTGGTAAGCAGTAGTTTTGCGGTGAACAGCATGGCACTCTTTGAGAATGGCTTCGACGACTTCCGACAAGAAGACACGGCCTCGATCGCTGAGAAGCTCCTGGGGTGGACCGTGACGCAGCATGAATCGGTGTAGCAGGAAGGAGGCATTGTCGCGTGCTGTAGCCGCTGGGAGGGCGGCGGTTTCGGCGTATCGCGTTAGATGGTCAACAGCGACGATGGCCCAGCGGTTACCAGCCAAAGTCAGAGGAAGTGGTCCATACAAATCGATGCCCACGCGCCCAAACGGACGGTTAGGGCAAGGTAATGGTTGTACACCAGCGGGTGACACGTGCGTTGAAGGTTTTCGGCGTTGGCAATCGAGGCAGGAGCGAACGAACTTCTGCACGTAGCGGTACATCCCTCGCCAGAAGTATCGTTGTCGAATGCGGTGGTAAGTTTTGGATACCCCAGAGTGCGCACATTGTGGATCAGAGTGGAAGGACTCGCATATTTCAGAACGCAGACTGCGGAGTATCAGTAGCCACTGGCGGCCATCGGCGTTGTAATTGCGTCGGTGCAGTAGGTCGTCACGAATGGCGAAATGGTGGGCTTGACGACGCAACGCGCGAGTGGTTGGAGTTGCCGACGGATCAGTGAGCAAGTCTATCAGCGAGGCGATCCATTTATCCTTGCGCTGTTCGGTAGCGATGGTGTGAACGTCGATGGAAGAAACAATAATGTTACGTGACGAGCATGGGGTATTGTCGTCAGGCAAAGGCGAGCGCGAGAGGGCGTCGGCGTCAGCATGCTGGCGTCCGTTGCGGTACAGCACGCGGATATCGTAGTCCTGTAGGCGAAGCGCCCAGCGGGCGAGGCGGCCTGAGGGATCCTTCAATGACGACAACCAGCATAGTGCATGATGGTCGGTGATGACATCAAATGGGCGACCATACAAATAGGGTCGGAACTTCGTAAGGGCCCAGATGATCGCCAGGCATTCCTTTTCGGTGACGGTGTAATTGGTCTCGGCTTTAGTAAGCGTACGACTTGCATATGCCACGACATATTCAGGGAACCCCGGTTTGCGCTGCGCAAGGACAGCGCCAAGGCCAACACCGCTGGCGTCTGTGTGTACCTCTGTAGGGGCCGTAGGGTCGTAGTGGCGTAGTATGGGAGGCGACGTCAACAAACGACGGAGCGTTGCGAAAGCGTCGTCGCACTCTGACGACCACGAATGGAGGGGCCCGTTACTTCCGAGGAGCTTCGTCAGCGGCGATATGATAGTCGCGAAGGTTCGAATGAAGCGCCGAAAGTAGGAACACAGTCCTACGAAACTGCGCAGTTCGTTGACGGACGTCGGTTTCGGGAACTCGGTCACGGCCCGAAGCTTGGCTGGATCGGGGAGAATTCCGTCCTTGGACACGACGTAGCCGAGTATTGTCAGCTGCCGTGCTGCAAATCGGCACTTCTTTAGATTCAGTTGCAGACCAGCGTTGCTTAAACGCCTCAACACATGCCGGAGGCGTTGAAGATGCGTGGAGAAGTCTGGAGCAAACACAACGACGTCGTCGAGGTAGCACAAGCACGTGTGCCATTTCAGGTTGCGCAGAATAGTATCCATCATGCACTCGAAGGTGGCGGGCGCATTACACAGCCCAAACGGCATGACGTTGAAATCGTACAAGCCGTCGGGCGTGACAAAGGCGGTCTTCGGTCGAGCGTCATCAGCCATAGGTACTTGCCAGTACCCTGAGCGCAAATCGATGGATGAAAAGAATTCTGCTTCTTGTAGGCTGTCAATCGCGTCGTCTATGCGCGGTAGTGGATACACGTCCTTACGAGTGATCTTGTTGAGCCGTCGGTAGTCCACACAGAACCGCACAGAACCGTCCTTCTTCGCAACAAGAACGACAGGAGACGCCCAGGGGCTGTTAGAAGGTCGAATAACATTGCGTCGAAGCATGTCGTCGACTTGCTCGTTGATTACGCGGCGTTCTGCGGGAGATACGCGATATGGACGTTGCCGCAGTGGCGGTTGGGCGCCAGTGTCGATGCGATGCGTAACGGTGGACGTGCGGCCGAGAGAAGTTTGAGCGACATCGAAAGAAGCGCGAAATTCTTCCAAGAGACCCAGAAGCTGGGAACGCTGGACCGGCGTAAGGTTGTCAGCAATGGAAGAAGCGAATACGTCATCGGGCGATGAACCAGACGTGGTAACAGCACTGAGCGTACTGTAGTTGGGGCAGTGCGTGTCATCTGGTTCGTCCATAACTTGTGCGTCTTCGAGGGGTTCCACGCTGCCGAGACATTCTCCTCGCACCAACGTAACACTGTACGGAAATGGGTTGATAACAAAAATTGACGTGCTGCCCTGAGTGACTTGCACGGTCGCGAAGGGCACCAGCAAGCCTTTCCTCGTGCAAACACGGTCATATGGCGAGTGGAGTGCAACGGTGTCGGAGAGACTGGCGCAGTAGACGGACACCGCCGTTGACGAGTTTGCAGGCACTGTCGTGTCGTCTTTGACGAGTACCTTGCTCACAGACGATGGACAGTCAGCCGGCGTCAGATCAGAGAATGGTGAGAGCTCTATTTCGGCTGGTGCGCAATGAATCACGGCGTCGTGGTGGGAGAGAAAATCCCACCCTAGGATGACGTCGTGAGAGCATGCTGGAATTATGATCAATTCGACGGCGTACAGAGCATCGTTAATCATGACGCGGGCTGTGCACACCGCTGTAGGGTGAATACTTTGGGCGCTGGCTGTACGGAGGGAGAGCCCGGGAAGTGGCGTCGTCACTTTTCGCAGTAATCGGCTAAGTTTGGCGTCAATAACGGATACGCCGGCTCCAGTGTCGATAAGGGCAGATGCGCGAACACCGTCCACAAACACGTCTAACACGTTCGATGGGCTTCTCTGAGGGCTTTCGCAGTTCGACAGCGTCGCAGCCCTTGCCTCGTGGACTGCGACGACTAGTTTTCCTGGTCACGTGGGACCGGACGTGGCCGCATCGGTGACAGTGATCGGCGTCGTGGTGACGGCGACGGCGTGTAGATGGAGCTGAGCGAGACGACGGTGACATAGGCGGCGGTGAAGCGTAATACGGGCGGCTTGACTGGCTGGTGATGGTTGAGCCGACACGAGGCGGCTGCACGCGATTGCAATAGCGGGCAACATGACCGGCGCAACCGCACACGAAGCAGATCGGGCGGTTGTCAGTAGTGCGCCATCGAGTCGTCGGGGTAGGTCCCATCCATGACGCAGGACGCTGTGGACGAGGCGTCTGCTGATACGACTGCATGATGGGCTGCATCGGTGGCCCAGGTATGACGTCGGCAAACGCAGCCGGCACACTCGCTTCAAAGGCCTGAGGTCTGGCGACGGCTTCGGCGTAAGTAAGTGGGGCAGCCACGGAGATCGCTTGGGGTGACCTGGCTACAACTTGCGCGTAACTGAGCGGTGCAGGCGCCGGAGGGGGCTGGTGGTATTCCGGCATGACCTCCGCGATTTCCTGCTGAATAGCGCGGCGTAAGGGAGGCAGCAGCATGGTCGATGGCTGTTCAACATGCTGCTGCTGAGGGAAGGCCAGTAGGGAGAACTGGCGGGCAATTTCCTCGCGCACAAAGGACTTGATCTCGGCTAGCAAGGCGGACTGATCAGAAATGGCCGACAAGCCAGCGAGATCGGCGTCGCGTGATGCAGGTCGACGGGTCAGCAACCGCTGCCGGCGCAGCTCCTCGTAGCTTTGGCAGAGCGTGATCACCTCGGCCACAGTACGAGAGTTCTTGGCGAGCAGCATAGTGAAGGCGTCGTCGTCGATGCCTTTCATAACGTTGCGGATCTTGTCAGACTCAGGCATAGCTGCGTCGGCTTTCTTGCACAAGTCCAGGACGTCTTCTATGTAGCTCGTAAAGGACTCACCGGTCTGCTGAGCTCGTTCACGTAAACGTTGTTCGGCTTGCAGTTTACGAAGCGCAGGGCGGCCAAACACGTCGATGATGGCGGTCTTGAAAGCAGACCACGTGGGGAAATCGGTGGCGTGGTTGTTGTACCACAGGCCCGCCGCACCCGCGAGGTAGAAAACCAAGTTGCTGAGTTTGCCTGCCTCGTCCCATTTATTGGGTACGCTCACACGCTCGTACATCGCAAGCCAGTCCTCAACGTCGGTCCCATCCGCGCCGGTGAAGATAGGGGGGTCGCGGATGCGGGGGACACCGGGGCAGGTGGTCGTTGTTGGAGGAGGCGTTTGCTGAGCAGCGTCTTGAGGCATGGTAGTTGGTAGGGTACGGGATCTTAGCTCCAGGGGCATCGAATGGGAGCACAGCACTCTCCACCAATTTGTTGAGGTGTTTATTAGACGGCAGTCGGCGACGATGCTCAATGGCGACCAGGGGCGTAGCCAGAAATTTTTTTCGAGGGGGGGTTCAACCATACTTTATGTATGTTCGTGCGTGCGTTTGTATGTGTGCGTGTATATATACGCAAGCAAAACTGAAAAATTTCGGGGGGGGTTTGAACCCCCCCAACCCCCCCCTTGGCTACGCCCCTGATGGCGACAGTCAAGCAAGAACACGAGCTCAGAGCGCGAGCGGGAAGAGCCCAAGAGGACGACCCACTAGAAGGCTATAGAGAGCGCAACCCCTTACTCAACTCAAAGGCTTCGCTACAATATATATATATATATATATATATATATATATATATTATATATATATATATATATATATATCTTCAAATGGGGGTGTTTTGCTTCAAGCAGGTCTACACGTTGCGTCGCGGAAGGCTTCTTGCAAGTCAGGTCAGGTTACCAGCGAGCGAGAGCGCGAGCGACAACCACAGCCACCGATTGTCGTCTTTCTCTTTCACAACAGCAGAGCGTCTGTCATTCGCATTCAGTACAATTATTCCCCGCGCAATAAGGAGCCATCCTGGCGACCTAGGGGCCAGAAAACACAGGAGGATCATAGCACTGTTTGAGTCTGGACACGTGAACGATTTCCTGGCCACGGCGGCGATGGTCAGAAGATGGTTCCAGTGGCTCGATGAGGTAGTTCACCGGCGAAGTCTGCTGAAGTACACGATATGGACCGTGGAACTTGGGGACCAGCTTGGAGGAAAGGCCAGTAGTAGTACACGGCACACGCAGCCAAACGAGCGAGCCAGGAGCGTAGGTAGTAGTACTAGTGGACGCGTCGTGGTGGTGCTTCTGGCGCCCCTGGTCTTGTGTTGTGAATGTGCGTGCGAGTTGGCGGCATTCTTCAGCATATGTAGCTGCTTGGGATAGAGTTGTGGACTCTGAGGCATCGGGTCGGTACAAAAGAATAGTGTCCATAGTACAAGAAGGCTCGCGTCCGTAAAGTAGGAAAAAAGGGGAGAACCCAGTAGTGCTTTGAATGGCGGTATTATAAGCGAAAGTAATAAACGGTAGTACGCGATCCCAATTGGAGTGGTCTGACGAGATGTACATAGACAGCATGTCGCCGAGAGTGCGGTTAAAGCGTTCCGTCATCCCATTGGTTTGAGGATGATAGGCGCTTGTGGTGCGGTGGACGACGCGGCACTCACGCAGCAATGCTGTGATCACGTCTGAGAGAAACACACGACCGCGATCACTCAGCAACTCTCGAGGGGCGCCATGACGAAGGACGAGATTGTGGAGAATAAAAGTGGCAACGTCCTTTGCTGTCGACGAAGGAATGGGTGAAGTTTCGGCGTACCGTGTGAGGTGGTCGACGGCAACGATTATCCAACGGTTACCGTCTGCAGTGCTGGGAAGGGGTCCGTAGATGTCGAGGCCGACGCGGTCGAACGGTCGGGCAGGGCACGGCAAAGGTAACAAGGCACCGGCGGCGTGTTGAGGGGGAGTCTTGCGCCTCTGGCATGTGGAACATGCCCGAACGTACTGTCGAATGAAACGGTACATGCCACGCCAGTAATACCGAAGCCTGATCCGAGAATAAGTTTTAAGGAAACCTGCGTGGCCGCATTGTGGGTCGTCGTGGAACGTCGAACAAATTTCAGACCGGAGGTGACGCGGAATGACGAGTAACCACTTACGGCCGCCGGGTGTGTAATTTCGGCGGTACAGCACGTCTTCGCGAGTGGTGAAGTGCTCGGCTTGCCGACGCAATGTCCGAGAAGATGGAGAAGGGGTCCGACCAGACAGAATGTCTGGAATGCAAGCAAGCCAAGGGTCCTTGCGTTGCTCAGAGGGCATGTCGGAGATGGTGAGGGCGGTGGTATCACAGGTAGTAGGTGGGAAGCTGGCAGAGTCAGGAGACAGGGGTGAACGGGAGAGGGCGTCTGCGTCCGAATGCTTGCGGCCAGAGCGATACACCACGCGGATATCGTATTCTTGGAGCCGTAACGCCCATCGGGCGAGGCGACCACTTGGATCCTTTAGTGACGACAACCAGCACAGGGCATGGTGGTCAGTCACGACGTCAAATGGGCGTCCGTACACGTAAGGCCGAAATTTCTCAATCGCCCAAATAATGGCAAGGCATTCCTTTTCAGTGACAGAGTAGTTGCTTTCGGCTTTGGTAAGAGTTCGGCTTGCGTAGGCAACGACGTACTCTTGGAAGCCATCTTTCCGTTGCGCAAGAATAGCGCCTAGCCCGACACCACTAGCGTCTGTGTGGATCTCAGTGGGTGCAGATGGGTCGAAGTGTCGCAGAATAGGAGGTGACGTGAGGATGCGGCGCAGTTCGTCGAAAGCGTCGTCACAAGGGGAGACCACGCCGAAAGATCACTAGAGCCAGCGAGGAGCTTGGTCAAAGGAGCGATGATGGTAGCGAAATTGCGGACAAAGCGCCGGAAATAGGAACAAAGGCCGATGAAGCTTCGGAGCTGTTTCATGGTAGTTGGTTTTGGGAACGCGGAAACAGCTGTAAGTTTGGTGGGGTCGGGAAGAATACCGTCCTTCGAAACCACATGCCCTAGAATCGTAAGCTGCCGAGCGGCGAAGTGGCACTTCTTCAGGTTCAGTTGCAGTCCCGCAGCGGAGAGGCAAGCAAGAACTTGCTCGAGGCGGGTTAAATGGGACGCGAAATCGGTAGAAAAGATGACAATGTCGTCTAAATAACAAAGGCAAATATTCCATTTGAGGCCTCGAAGGATCGTGTCCATCATACGCTCGAAAGTAGCAGGCGCGTTGCAGAGGCCGAAGGGCATGACTGTGAATTAGTAAAGGCCGTCGGGCGTAACAAAAGCCGTTTTTTCGCGATCGGCCTCGGCCATGGGCACCTGCCAGTAGCCAGAGCGCAGATCTAAGGAAGAGAAGAATTCTGCTCCCTGTAGGCAGTCTAGGGCATCGTCGATGCGCGGCAGAGGATAGACATCCTTGCGCGTGATACGGTTGAGACGGCGGTAGTCCACGCAGAACCTGATGGATCCGTCCTTTTTCTTCACCAGCACAACTGGAGAGGCCCAGGGACTGCTGGACGGCTGGATTATTCCACGCTTGAGCATATCGTCTACCTGTTGATCAATGACACGACGTTCGGAAGATGACACACGGTATGGACGCTGTCGCAATGGTGCATGTTGACCGGTATCAATACGGTGGAAAACTGCTGACGTTCGACCCAAAGAAGGCTGGTTGTGGTCGAAGGAGGCTCGAAAACGCTGGAGGAGTTGGACAAGCTGTTTCTGCTGCACAGGCGTAAGGTGGGAATCGACAGCTTTGCAGAATACGTCGATAGGATCAGCTGTGTCAGTTGCAGAAGTGATGGCACAAGGCAGAAGTGATGCCGTGTCTCCAAGCGTTGTATCGTCGAAAATGTCAGCAAAAGTAGTGAGGCTCCCCAGACATTCGCCGCGTAGTAGGAGCGACGGGCAAGCAGAGACGTTGCATGCGTAAAGTGCCGCAGAACCATTGCAAAATTTGATGACGGCAAACGGGAGGACGAAGGTTCGGTGACGCGCACTCGTTACAGATGGTTGAAACAAAACAGTAGAGTTAGTGGCAGCGGGCGAAAACACAGGCACTAGGACGGCGGACAAAGGCGCGATGTGGACGTCAGCTGCGGCAAACACTTTAGGGGGACTGCGGTCGTCGAGGTCAGGGCACGGATTCGACAACGTCAGTTCAGCACGAGCGCAGTCTACGAGGGCCTGATGGGTTGAAAGAAAATCCCATCCTAGAATGACGTCGTAGGATGATCGCGGAAGAACGACAAACTTGACGGCATACCGAACATCTTGAATCACAATATATATATATATATATATATATATATATATATATATATATATATATATACCGAAGAATGTCGCCCGCATCTTCCCACGGGGGGAACTCGAGTAAATGCGTCGCAGAGTGGTGGGGGTATCGCGTGAATGTTGCTTAAATGGGTATGGTTTGGGAATGCTTAATTGTTGCACGATGGGCACACCAAGTACGACTTGAACGGCTCCAGCGTGCACGAAGTTCAGGGTCCGCAGCTCGCTTCAAACGCTTGCGTTCAGCGTCGTATGCTCGTTTCTTCGCAGCCTTGTCTTCTGCGTTGCTTGCTGTTGTTGACGCCGACGACGGTGAGGGTGGGGTAACGTTGCCTTCAACGAGTGGTGGGACGCGGATTGAAGGTACTGTTGCTTCCATCGCATCTACTCGAGTGAAGCAAAGCGTCAAGTCAAGCGAAAGCCAAGTAAAGACACCCTTGACTGAATTCCGAACGCGCGCTCCGCCGCCTATATACACACATACACACCGCCCGCGTTCGATCGAGAGGAGGGAGGGACGTGCTGCCGGCACGAGACGAGCCGAGCATGCGCAGAGGGGGTGTGGACGGCGGCCGACGCCGCAGCTGCGACTAAGAAATGCTCCGCATTTAAAAGACGTCACTGCAGCAACCGAATGCCACGCCGCTGCCGGACCCGCAAGGATACGATGGGAACGTAATCAGAGCAAGCGGTGTGACATCCACAAGAGCGTCACTGATTAGACGCAGAAGTTAAGCGAAGGTCGCCATCCCACCGCATAGAGTTATTGAACAGCACGGTGAGACTAGAGGAAAACACAACGCGCGTCGTGTCTACCCTCTAGCCCGTCTGCGTTTTTTCTCGGGGCCATCTCAAGCGGCAAACGCGTTGTTACAGCCAGGCGGGGCAGGCGGGCGTCGCATAGCTATTTTTATATGGATGAATGCTATGAGCGAGGCCGAGGCTTGGGCTAAGGTCGCCACCTCGCAGTGACAAAATTGCACCTCTATTGGAAACACGCCGAATGTGACGGACGCACTGCAACGTCGCATTGGAGCAGCTAATCGCGGAAGCCACGGTCATAATGCATTACTTCACTGTACCGCTCCGAGACGACGATACCACGCCCCCGGCCGAGCACTGTGAGAGGAACGTGTGAGACATAAAAGGTGCGTTTGTAGAGCCCCCAGAGGGTGTGACCGTGGCGCAGTGAATGGCGTGCCCGGCATCTGTTTTCGCGGACCGACACGCCGTGAGTTCGACTCCCGTTGGTGGAACTTTTTTCCTTCAGGTTTCTCTTTGCCACCTTATCGTGTGCATTTTCTTGACGTCATTTCCGCGACTGAATTACATCAGTGAAATCTTGGTGGACCCCGGCATAAAACACTTTTGTGTTAAAACAAGCTACAGATCACCGGAGAAAAAGACAAAACTCCAACCAGAAATTTATTTTAGGATACCCGACCTTTCGAAGCCTGTCGAAGCCTCACCGGCTTCTTCTTCAGGGGTGAGAAGGCCCGAGACGCACGGCGCTTATATACGCCTTCCTGCCGAAACTTGTGGCAAGCCTTGGCAGTAGAGGGAGTGCAATGTCCCCGTGGTGCGGTTGATGTTTCCCGCTGTCTGTTGTATATGCCACGACTCGAGGAGGAGCCGCCGGCGCAAGCTGCTTTCCTGTTCCAGTATCACCGCATCGTCAGGACTAATGCGGTGGTCAAACTTCTCGCAGTGCTCCGTCACCGCACTTCGTTTGCCGTTCAGTTGACGGAGATCGTTCTTGTGATGCCGCATTCTTTCTCGAAAGTTCTTTGTTTCCCCAACGTACGAGGCGGGCAGTCGGAGCACACGATCCTGTACACGACACCCTGTGCATTTTCCGCAGGTGCGCGGTCTTTGGACAGAGGGATGAAGCTCCCGATGGTGGTAGACGGCTTCCGGACTACTTCGACCGCTGCCTTTTTCAGTATGCGCGCTATTGTTTCGCTGGTGCCCGCGAAACAATAGCGGGAAACATCAACCGCACCACGGGGACATTGCCCTCCTTCTACTGCCAAGGCTTGCGACAAGTTTCGGCAAGAAGGCGTATATAGGCGCCGTGCGTCTCGGGCCGTCTCGCCCCGGAAGAAGAAGCCGGTCAGGCTTCGACACGTCGGGTACGCTAAAATAAATATTTGGTTCGAGTTTTCTCTTTTTCTCCGGTTGTCTGTTACCGAACCAGACAGACTGCTTCCGAATGTTTACCTTCAAGCTACAGATAGTCTGTTATCTCGTCGTTGTAAAGATTACGTTTCCCACCAATCTTTTAAAGATACCACTTTCCTGTCAAAATATCATGACGAACACACACGTCTCATTTCAGAAGCTGATCACATCCACAAAAGATTACACCATCTCTCGCTAAAGGGAACCATGTGTGGATGCGAAGCAGCGGGGCGATGGTTCGCTTGAGCGGGAGATGGTGTAATTTTTTAGGAGCTGGCTTGCCAGGTTCTTAAACTGGGGCGAGGTCCCACGCTGTAAGCTGCATCCATTCATTCAAAGCGTCGTGGAACGCGAAGAGGAACGCTACGCGCGTCGTGTCTTCCCTCTAGCCTGGCCGTTAATTTTCACAGGGCGAGCGGGGAACGCGGTCGACAGGTGCGCGAGAGGGGGAGCGTAGGAGAGGAGAGAGAGAGGGAAGGGACGCGCATGCGCTGGCGCTCATCGCGGCGTTGCGCAGGAGAGAATGAGGCGCGCGAGAGGGGGGAAGCGTAGGAGAGGAGGAGGAGGCGCATGCGCAGTAAGGGTGGTCACGCCGAACACCACCACCGGATTGAACTCCTCCATAAGCTTCTTCGCATCTAATAGCGCCCCCCCCCCCTTTTCCCTCCTTCCGAAAAAGATTCATGTCCCATTTATCTCTTTAGTGCCTCTGCGCAGGCTGTTTTCAATTTTCTGTTGTTTCATTGCGATAGTGATGAAGTATATTTATGCTTACGGAAGGAATAAATACACTTGGTTGTTAGCACCGTGGTCTGGTGTCTTTTCTTGTCCCGTCTTTTAGCGCTGTTTTTCACTCGTAATCATGAACGAACCAGACCAATGCGTACCCTACAGCTGAGGGTCGACGCGCCAAGGGAAGGCGCTGTCGATTACCATATCCCCCCTCCTAATAACCGGGGCCAGCTTGTGAATGAGGCTGTCCGATGCCAAGTGGTAAGATTGGCAAAGCCACGAGGGGGCTAAGCAAACAGGGCATTGTCCAAGGACGATAGCGTCGTCTTCATGAGGGCCGGTCATGAGAACGTTGCCGCACAGCACGGAGGGACGAAGTTGTCGCTCCACTTGAAGCGTGTCCATAGTCGGCCTTGGTCACAGAAGAGTCCCCCACGCCAAGGAGAGTCCGCTGCCGGGAAGTCAGCAACCCAGGAAGAACGGGTAAGACTACACAGAGGTGGGAGCCAAATCTCTTGAAGTTCTTCAGCGGAAATCAAGACGCACCAGAAACAATAGAAGAGACAAGCACTGGCGCTTACTAACAACTGCATGCTATGTACCAACTAGGCCCAACAAAAGTTTTACTCTTGAAGTTCGTCGGTTAGAAGTAGACAGCTGAAACGTACGGGGCGTGGCTGGGGTTTGCATGCAGCAGCCAACCGCAAAAGTCACTGGGACGAGTGCTGGCAGCAACGCAGGCTGGAACAGCAGGCATCCAGGCAAGGGCCAAACCTTGAGTGGGTGGACCAGCCGCCGACAGCGGTTGCCGAGGCGGCCGGGAGGAATCTGCGGGGCAGAAGGCAGGAACTATCCACAGCAGAAAGGACCAGGGAGAGTCGGGCAGCAAGTAACGGAAGCCGGAGCGCCCGCGTTCAGCCATGGGCCGGAACTTGAGTGGGTGGACCAGCTGTCCGAAGCAGTGTCGAGGCCGCTAGGTGGCTTAGGCAGTGGGTAGGCGCCAGGTGGTTAGGGTTGTGATGTCAGCAGGACAGTGTATGCAATGGCGTCGGCAGGGAGCTGGCAGGTGCGATTTGGGAGGGGGAAAATTGCCACATCCCCAAAAGACGTTATCTTGGATAGCTGGTTCATTTTGATGTAACAAATCTCGATAAGAACAAACGGAGGCCTCCGCCAGATGGCAACCTCATATGAGAGCGCACAGCACAATGCTTCGCCGCTTTCTAACGCACTCTTTCACCAGTCCTCATAGACTGGCAATTATTATGAACGGAGAATTCACAATATGAAAAAGGCTGTTAACCGGTTTGGGGTAAGGATTGTTTCTACTCTTTCGTCGAAACTTTCCAGAGTGTGCACATTGATGCACAAAGAAGTATTGTTGGCCTGAATGAAGCACCACGCCAGACATTTAACAGAGCTTGGTTCGGGTTTCCTTGTCTCTTGGGAAGGTATACATAGGCCAGATGGCGCGCTGTTTTATTAATAGAGCACGGGAGCACGGCTTTGTGATAACTTGACGCTCATTGCAGGCAATGTGGGTGCTCACCAAATTCCGTAAACACCCGTCACGGTGGCCTAGTTACTTTAGTGCTAGAATGCTGACCCAAAGGTGGCAGGATCGAATCGCCGTCGCGGTGGCCGCGCTTAGATGAAGGCAAAATGCCCGTGTGTTTAGATTTAGGTGCACGTTAAAGAACCCTAGGTGGCCGAAATTTCCGGAGTCCTCCACTACGGTGTCTCTCATAATCCTACTGTCGCAATGCAGTAGTGGGTTAGCGACAGAAGCTCATAGAGGGCCAAGGTGTGTGAGGGAGACGAGGGTCGAGAACGATGAAGCAATTAGTGGACAGGCTCGGGCTCCGTCTGACACCCGCCATTGCTCCCGCCTGTAAATATATGCAAATATGTGTAATATTGTAACATTACTGGTGGAGGTGCTGGGCACGCCTGCCTGCGTTTCCTCGGCAAACCAACGCGGAACTTCACAGCGGGTCCCTGTATGGCCTTGTCCCGCTAACCCACTACTGCCTTGTGGCACTATCGTGGTTCGGGACGTTAAACCCCATCAATTATTAATTATTGAATTTCGTAAATACAGTCTCACTGTTCGAGGTCCCAGGATAAACTGCAAAGGGAAGATGTGGAAGCTTATTTTGCAGTAAAGAATAAAAACCACTTAAACAATTCATGCCTGCAAAAAAGCTATTAAATGCGAATCATTTCTTATTGAACCAAAGCCACTTTAACCGTTTCGATTTATTCATCTATGTGTCTTGCCGCCAACGTCTGGGCGCTCTTTTGGTCATCTCCTTAACTTCGTACGGACCAAAACTGGAATAGGAGGACATGGGTGTATGGCGAACACGACTCAACGAGTCTGCCCACGAGGCTGCGCATGGCCTTATCGACCGCGCTGCCCTCGGATCGGGCGACTTTCCCTCGGACACAGGGACGCTCGTAGCACGCACAACAAAATTACTAAATAATTTTACTTAGAGAGAAGGGTCTTCCCGCTGCCTCATTCCAAGCTAAGCAGGCAGTAGGCGTCACGCTCAGACTCCTGCAAACTAACTCATACCCAAATCCGGCGTCCCTTAATAGCATATATCCGGACATTTACCCGAATAGCTCTTGCGTAGCCTGTGGTGAGGCTGCTACTTTGTCTCACGTGTTCTGGGAGCGCGGGTCGTTGCGCCCGCAGTTCACCAAGGAAGAGTGGGACGCGCTCGTACGAAGTCCCGTCTATGAGGGCCAAATCCTGGTTGTTAATCGCGCCCGTGATCGGGCCGGCAGGCTAGACCTGTCGGTCACGTCGTGGGATTAGCCGGGTGCGCGATTAATCGCGTTTTGCTGGACCCAATAAACGTTTATTCACTCACTCACTCACTCACTCACTCACTCACTCACTCACTCACTCACTCACTCACTCACTCACTCACTCACTCACTCACTCACTCACTCACTCACTCACTCACTCACTCACTCACTCACTCATTGTGAAGTGTGGAACATACCAGTATAACACGGGCTGTGGTATATGGCTATGTGCCACAGGTGATTCACAGTATATATTGTCCCGTCGCTTCAGAGGCCCAGGCAGGGTTTGTTCAACGTAGAGCAAGAGGGCTCTCACCGAACGCGTCGGTTGGGCTTGCTCTCAGAGGGGATAGCGCGCGCACTTCTTTCTTTCGGGCCTGTGCCTCTACCTTTGCGTGTCACCCACTACTACAGGTTGGCAACATCAACGCAGGAACAGCGAGAACGGACTGGAAATTTTAGCGGGGAAAGCGCTAAGGAGCTCGTGTCGCAGAAAATCTGGCGCCGGCATTGACGGCGTTGTCTAGCGAAAAGTCCCGAAAAGCCTCCGCCGAAAATGAGGCATCCTGGCGACCTACGAGTCTGGAGCCAGAGGGCGATGGTATGGCTTTGAGACAGGCCACGTGGACGAAGTCACGCCTACGCCGGCGCATGTCGTCAGATTTGGGAACTGGCTCAATGACAAAATTCACCAGGGAGGTCCGCTCCAAAACGTGGTAAGGGCCCTCGTACTTTGGGACGGGTTTTGAGGAAAGTCTAGTTTCGCAAGGAACAGCCAGCCATACGAGAGACGCCGGGCAATAGCTGGCACTTCGATGGGACTGGGCGTTGTTTGTTTTTTTTGGCGCTGTTGCTCTTGTTACGTAAAGGTGCACGCGAGTTGTGGCACTTTTCCGCTTGTCGGGCAGCTTCGGAAACAGGAGGGCATTCGGGAGCGTCAGGACGGTATGGCAGGAGAGTGTCGATGGTGTACGAAGGTTCGCGTCCATACAGGAGGAAGCATAGGCGTATCTACCGGGGGGCAAGGGGGGCGCTAGCCCCCCCCCCCCACTGAGAAATGTTGGGGGGAGGGGGCGGAGCCCCCCAGTTTCGACAGTGGTTATTGGCGGCTGTAGAGTGGGAAACTAACAAGTCAGGCAAAGTTTTACTTGAACGCAGCAACAACGTAATTTTGTACTAAAATTTGTCCTACAATTCTGCTCTGACGACTGTCCTCCATGAGTCATGACCACGCACTGTAGCCTACGTGCGGTGCGGGCTGCGTATTCCACGCTTGTGCGTCTTGCGCTCGAGCATTGCAGAGGAGGCTATCGCTCAGCAGGGGCTCTATAGCATTACAGCAATCTGTCATGATTTTATTTTGTCCTGCCTGACCTGACATTTAAGTAATCGGCGACGCAAATGTGGGCAGCAACCAGTAAACGTTTTTTAGCCCGATCAAACGCTCTCCTTTTTCAGGAACTTCAGTTTGTTTGAAAACGAATAGCGTCGCCACTGCTACATATTCAAGCTGCTGTGAGTTGATGAGTGTGCAGAACTGTCCACTATTTTAGATGTGCCTAGCCAGGACAGCTAACATAGATTATCACTTTAGTGTCCGATTAGCCTGCTTCACTTGGCTTATCATATTGTAGCCTGCAGCGATCGTGGCGGCTTGTAACAAGACAGTGGACTCGAGTACATTGAGAAGCCCAGCTTTCCAGTTTGCCCGTTACTTGATCTACCTCACCAGGGAGATGATCAGCGTCCACGGTTTTCTGGACTAAGAAGGCTGCCTCCCTGCAAAAGATTGCGTCTGTTCCTAATACTGTTTATTTCTCTCTCTACCTCTTGTCAGCAAGGATGAGTTCACAGAGAGTTTTACACGCGCAAAAACAGCTCAGCATCGTTATACTACAACTGAAAGTATCTATCATACACATATGAATCCATCTCGCCCGCTTCTATAAGCAGCCGCTGCCAATGTGATTGGCGGGCAGCCTTCTTAAATTGCGCTCAAAAAGAGACAGTGTCTGGCTATTCCCGAAGAAAAAATGAGTTATTGTTCAACACACTAATGTGCTGCTTATTGTGCACACTTCATTTTAACGCCGCAAGTTTTCAAAGACTTGTGGTTGTCGCGTACAATTGGAGGCGATTTTATTTTTGACGAATAGTGAAGAAGCAATGACAAACAATATGCCGTATTGAAAATAGTTCATCATTATTATTTTTTACGCAGTCATGCGTACGTGGAAATTACGCTGTGGATCACTACGCGTCACTTGTTGCGTGGTTTTACGAGCAGGTGCTGTACGTGTACCCAGAAAATTTCGACCAATCATAACAGCTAACGGCCTATACGGAAGGAAACAATGTGGGTTAGTTTAACGTTATAATCGCCCACATTTTTTTCAAGGAAAATTTGAGCTTACACAGTTTACGTACGCTATTTACTTGGAGGAACCGGAGGGGAGGAGTAAAGGGCCACTTCACCGCTTTTCCGTTCGCCCCCCCCCCAGGCTGGGAAAACTAGGAGGGCGTGGACGACACCTAGTATACAAATTCGTAGTCATTTAAAATCTTAAAGCTATACACAACCAGCTCAATGTGGTTTGCTAAGTATTATTCGTCTGAACTTGGTCTTCTTCTTAAGAATATATATATATATATATATATATATATATATATATATATATCTATATATATATATATATATATATATATATGTATAATATAAAGATGTTTAATGGCGGACACTCGGCGAAGATGAACGACAGCGACAGTCAAGGCGGGGCCGACTCTGCACGAGCTGCGTTCTGTCCGAAGAGGGCAACTCACTAGAAGGGGCCGCAGAGGACGACCCACTTCAGAGTTCCAATAAGCTTCGCTACAATTACTCCGGGTACGAAAAGGGAGCCGCCTGGCGACCTAACAACTTGTCACAATGAGCGGGTCATGGTAGGCCTTGAGGCGCTCCACGTTTACAATGTCGCGCCCTCGACGGCGCATATCCGAGGATGGATCGATGGGTTCGATCAGGTACTTCACAGGGGATGTGCGTTCAACAACACGGTAGGGGCCTTCGTACTTGGGCAGTAGTTTGAAGAGAGAGCAGGTGCAGTGGTAGGGATCGAGAGCCATACGAGCGCTCCAGGGAGGAACGTCGGCTCAGAAGTGTTTCTGTCACCGCTAATGCTCCTCTGCCGCTCTTGGTCATGCGTAGTGAAGGTCTTGGCAAGTTCGCGACATTCTTCAGCAAGTCGGGCGGTAGCAGAAATCGGCGCACACTCAGATCGATCCGGCTTGTATGGAAGGATTGTGTTTGATTGTGTGCGAGGGGTGCCTGCCATACAATAAGAAAAGGGAGAAAAACCAGTGGGGCTCTGAGCGGCGGTATTGCAGGCGTAGGTGACGAAGGGCAGAATGTCATCCCAGTTGGTGTGATCGGCGGCTACGTACATGGAGATATATATCTTCAAATGGGGGTGTTTTGCTTCAAGCAGGTCTACCACGTTGCGTCGCGGAAGGCTTCTTGCAAGTCAGGTCAGGTTACCAGCGAGCGAGGAGCGCGAGCGACAACCACAGCCACCGATTGTCGTCTTTCTCTTTCACAACAGCAGAGCGTCTGTCATTCGCATTCAGTACAATTATTCCCCGCGCAATAAGGAGCCATCTGGCGACCTAGGGGCCAGAAAACACCGGAGGATCATAGCACTGTTTGAGTCTGGACACGTGAACGATTTCCTGGCCACGGCGGCGATGGTCAGAAGATGGTTCCAGTGGCTCGATGAGGTAGTTCACCGGCGAAGTCTGCTGAAGTACACGATATGGACCGTGGAACTTGGGGACCAGCTTGGAGGAAAGGCCAGTAGTAGTACACGGCACACGCAGCCAAACGAGCGAGCCAGGAGCGTAGGTAGTAGTACTAGGGGACGCGTCGTGGTGGTGCTTCTGGCGCCCCTGGTCTTGTGTTGTGAATGTGCGTGCGAGTTGGCGGCATTCTTCAGCATATGTAGCTGCTTGGGATAGAGTTGTGGACTCTGAGGCATCGGGTCGGTACAAAAGAATAGTGTCCATAGTACAAGAAGGCTCGCGTCCGTAAAGTAGGAAAAAAGGGGAGAACCCAGTAGTGCTTTGAATGGCGGTATTATAAGCGAAAGTAATAAACGGTAGTACGCGATCCCAATTGGAGTGGTCTGACGAGATGTACATAGACAGCATGTCGCCGAGAGTGCGGTTAAAGCGTTCCGTCATCCCATTGGTTTTGAGGATGATAGGCGCTTGTGGTGCGGTGGACGACGCGGCACTCACGCAGCAATGCTGTGATCACGTCTGAGAGAAACACACGACCGCGATCACTCAGCAACTCTCGAGGGCGCCATGACGAAGGACGAGATTGTGGAGAATAAAGTGGCAACGTCCTTTGCTGTCGACGAAGGAATGGGTGAAGTTTCGGCGTACCGTGTGAGGTGGTCGACGGCAACGATTATCCAACGGTTACCGTCTGCAGTGCTGGGAAGGGGTCCGTAGATGTCGAGGCCGACGCGGTCGAACGGTCGGGCAGGGCACGGCAAAGGTAACAAGGCACCGGCGGCGTGTTGAGGGGAGTCTTGCGCCTCTGGCATGTGGAACATGCCCGAACGTACTGTCGAATGAAACGGTACATGCCACGCCAGTAATACCGAAGCCTGATCCGAGAATAAGTTTTAAGGAAACCTGCGTGGCCGCATTGTGGGTCGTCGTGGAACGTCGAACAAATTTCAGACCGGAGGTGACGCGGAATGACGAGTAACCACTTACGGCCGCCGGGTGTGTAATTTCGGCGGTACAGCACGTCTTCGCGAGTGGTGAAGTGCTCGGCTTGCCGACGCAATGTCCGAGAAGATGGAGAAGGGGTCCGACCAGACAGAATGTCTGGAATGCAAGCAAGCCAAGGGTCCTTGCGTTGCTCAGAGGGCATTGTCGGAGATGGTGAGGGCGGTGGTATCACAGGTAGTAGGTGGGAAGCTGGCAGAGTCAGGAGACAGGGGTGAACGGGAGAGGGCGTCTGCGTCCGAATGCTTGCGGCCAGAGCGATACACCACGCGGATATCGTATTCTTGGAGCCGTAACGCCCATCGGGCGAGGCGACCACTTGGATCCTTTAGTGACGACAACCAGCACAGGGCATGGTGGTCAGTCACGACGTCAAATGGGCGTCCGTACACGTAAGGCCGAAATTTCTCAATCGCCCAAATAATGGCAAGGCATTCCTTTTCAGTGACAGAGTAGTTGCTTTCGGCTTTGGTAAGAGTTCGGCTTGCGTAGGCAACGACGTACTCTTGGAAGCCATCTTTCCGTTGCGCAAGAATAGCGCCTAGCCCGACACCACTAGCGTCTGTGTGGATCTCAGTGGGTGCAGATGGGTCGAAGTGTCGCAGAATAGGAGGTGACGTGAGGATCGGCGCAGTTCGTCGAAAGCGTCGTCACAAGGGGGAGACCACGCCGAAAGATCACTAGAGCCAGCGAGGAGCTTGGTCAAAGGAGCGATGATGGTAGCGAAATTGCGGACAAAGCGCCGGAAATAGGAACAAAGGCCGATGAAGCTTCGGAGCTGTTTCATGGTAGTTGGTTTTGGGAACGCGGAAACAGCTGTAAGTTTGGTGGGGTCGGGAAGAATACCGTCCTTCGAAACCACATGCCCTAGAATCGTAAGCTGCCGAGCGGCGAAGTGGCACTTCTTCAGGTTCAGTTGCAGTCCCGCAGCGGAGAGGCAAGCAAGAACTTGCTCGAGGCGGGTTAAATGGGACGCGAAATCGGTAGAAAAGATGACAATGTCGTCTAAATAACAAAGGCAAATATTCCATTTGAGGCCTCGAAGGATCGTGTCCATCATACGCTCGAAAGTAGCAGGCGCGTTGCAGAGGCCGAAGGGCATGACTGTGAATTAGTAAAGGCCGTCGGGCGTAACAAAAGCCGTTTTTTTCGCGATCGGCCTCGGCCATGGGCACCTGCCAGTAGCCAGAGCGCAGATCTAAGGAAGAGAAGAATTCTGCTCCCTGTAGGCAGTCTAGGGCATCGTCGATGCGCGGCAGAGGATAGACATCCTTGCGCGTGATACGGTTGAGACGGCGGTAGTCCACGCAGAACCTGATGGATCCGTCCTTTTTCTTCACCAGCACAACTGGAGAGGCCAGGGACTGCTGGACGGCTGGATTATTCCACGCTTGAGCATATCGTCTACCTGTTGATCAATGACACGACGTTCGGAAGATGACACACGGTATGGACGCTGTCGCAATGGTGCATGTTGACCGGTATCAATACGGTGGAAAAACTGCTGACGTTCGACCCAAAGAAGGCTGGTGTGGTCGAAGGAGGCTCGAAAACGCTGGAGGAGTTGGACAAGCTGTTTCTGCTGCACAGGCGTAAGGTGGGAATCGACAGCTTTGCAGAATACGTCGATAGGATCAGCTGTGTCAGTTGCAGAAGTGATGGCACAAGGCAGAAGTGATGCCGTGTCTCCAAGCGTTGTATCGTCGAAAATGTCAGCAAAAGTAGTGAGGCTCCCCAGACATTCGCCGCGTAGTAGGAGCGACGGGCAAGCAGAAACGTTGCACGCATAAAGTGCCGCCGAACCATTGGAAAAGTTGATGACGGCAAACGGGAGGACGAAGGTTCGGTGACGCGCACTCGTTACAGATGGTTTGAAACAAAACAGTAGAGGTTAGTGGCAGCGGGCGGAAAACACAGGCACTAGGACGGCGGACAAAGGCGCGATGTGGACGTCAGCTGCGGCAAACACTTTAGGGGGACTGCGTTCGTCGAGGTCCAGGGCACGGATTCGACAACGTCAGTTCAGCACGAGCGCAGTCTACGAGGGCCTGATGGGTTGAAAGAAAATCCCATCCTAGAATGACGTCGTAGGATGATCGCGGAAAGAACGACAAACTTGACGGCATACCGAACATCTTGAATCCCCAATATATATAATATATATATAATATATATATATAATATATATTATATATATACCGAAGAATGTCGCCCGCATCTTCCCACGGGGGGACACTCTGAGTAAATGCGTCGCAGAGTGGTGGGGGTTATCGCGTGAATGTTGCTTAAAGGGTATGGTTTGGGACTGCTTAATTGTTGCACGATGGGCAACACAAGTACGACTTGAACGGCTCCAGCGTGCACGAAGTTCAGGGTCCGCAGCTCGCTTCAAACGCTTGCGTTCAGCGTCGTATGCTCGTTTTCTTCGCAGCCTTGTCTTCTGCGTTGCTTGCTGTGTTGGACGCCGACGACGGTTGAGGGTGGGGTAACGTTTGCCTTCAACGAGTGGTGGGACGCGGATTGAAGGTACTGTTGCTTCCATCGCATCTACTCGAGTGAAGCAAGCGTCAAGTCAAGCGAAAGCCAAGTAAAGACACCCTTGACTGAATTCCGAACGCGCGCTCCGCCGCCTATATACACACATACACACCGCCCGCGTTCGATCGAGAGGAGGGAGGGACGTGCTGCCGGCACGAGACGAGCCGAGCATGCGCAGAGGGGGTGTGGACGGCGGCCGACGCCGCAGCTGCGACTAAGAAATGCTCCGCATTTAAAAGACGTCACTGCAGCAACCGAATGCCACGCCGCTGCCGGACCCGCAAGGATACGATGGGAACGTAATCAGAGCAAGCGGTGTGACATCCACAAGAGCGTCACTGATTAGACGCAGAAGTTAAGCGAAGGTCGCCATCCCCACCGCATAGAGTTATTGAACAGCACGGTGAGACTAGAGGAAAACACAACGCGCGTCGTGTCTACCCTCTAGCCCGTCTGCGTTTTTTCTCGGGGCCATCTCAAGCGGCAAACGCGTTGTTACAGCCAGGCGGGGCAGGCGGGCGTCGCATAGCTATTTTTATATGGATGAATGCTATGAGCGAGGCCGAGGCTTGGGCTAAGGTCGCCACCTCGCAGTGACAAAATTGCAACCTCTATTGGAAACACGCCGAATGTGGACGGACGCACTGCAACGTCGCATTGGAGCAGCTAATCGCGGAAGCCACGGTCATAATGCATTACTTCACTGTACCCGCTCCGAGACGACGATACCACGCCCCCGGCCGAGCACTGTGAGAGGAACGTGTGAGACATAAAAGGTGCGTTTGTAGAGCCCCCAGAGGGTGTGACCGTGGCGCAGTGAATGGCGTGCCCGGCATCTGTTTTCGCGGACCGACACGCCGTGAGTTCGACTCCCGTTGGTGGAACTTTTTTCCTTCAGGTTTCTCTTTGCCACCTTATCGTGTGCATTTTCTTGACGTCATTTCCGCGACTGAATTACATCAGTGAAATCTGGTGGACCCCGGCAATAAACACTTTTGTGTTAAAACAAGCTACAGATCACCGGAGAAGAAAAGACAAAACTCCAACCAGAAATTTATTTTAGGATACCCGACCTTTCGAAGCCTGTCGAAGCCTCACCGGCTTCTTCTTCAGGGGGGAGAAGGCCCGAGACGCACGGCGCTTATATACGCCTTCCTGCCGAAACTTGTGGCAAGCCTTGGCAGTAGCGGGAGTGCAATGTCCCCGTGGTGCGGTGATGTTTCCCGCTGTCTGTTGTATATGCCACGACTCGAGGAGGAGCCGCCGGCGCAAGCTGCTTTCCTGTTCCAGTATCACCGCATCGTCAGGACTAATGCGTGGTCAACTTCTCGCAGTGCTCCGTCACCGCACTTCGTTTGCCGTTCAGTTGACGGAGATCGTTCTTGTGATGCCGCATTCTTTCTCGAAAGTTCTTTGTTTCCCCAACGTACGAGGGCGGGCAGTCGGAGCACACGATCCTGTACACGACACCCTGTGCATTTTCCGCAGGTGCGCGGTCTTTGGACAGAGGGAATGAAGCTCCCGATGGTGGTAGACGCTTCCGGACTACTTCGACCGCTGCCTTTTTTCAGTATGCGCGCTATTGTTTCGGCTGGTGCCCGCGAAACAATAGCGGGAAACATCAACCGCACCACGGGGACATTGCCCTCCTTCTACTGCCAAGGCTTGCGACAAGTTTCGGCAAGAAGGCGGATATAGGCGCCGTGCGTCTCGGGCCGTCTCGCCCCGGAAGAAGAAGCCGGTCAGGCTTCGACACGTCGGGTACGCTAAATAAATATTTGGTTCGAGTTTTCTCTTTTTCTCCGGTTGTCTGTTACCGAACCAGACAGACTGCTTCCGAATGTTTACCTTCAAGCTACAGATAGTCTGTTAATCTCGTCGTTGTAAAGATTACGTTTCCCACCAATCTTTTAAAGATACCACTTTCCTGTCAAATATCATGACGAACACACACGTCTCATTTCAGAAGCTGATCACATCCACAAAAGATTACACCATTCTCTCGCTAAAGGGAACCATGTGTGGATGCGAAGCAGCGGGGCGATGGTTCGCTTGAGCGGGAGATGGTGTAATTTTTTAGAGCTGGCTTGCCAGGTTCTTAAACTGGGGCGAGGTCCCACGCTGTAAGCTGCATCCATTCATTCAAAGCGTCGTGGAACGCGAAGAGGAACGCTACGCGCGTCGTGTCTTCCCTCTAGCCTGGCCGTTAATTTTCACAGGGCGAGCGGGGAACGCGGGTCGACAGGTGCGCGAGAGGGGGAGCGTAGGAGAGGAGAGAGAGAGGGAAGGGACGCGCATGCGCTGGCGCTCATCGCGGCGTTGCGCAGGAGAGAATGAGGCGCGCGAGAGGGGGGAGCGTAGGAGAGGAGGAGGAGGCGCATGCGCAGTAAGGGTGGTCACGCCGAACACCACCACCGGATTGAACTCCTCCATAAGCTTCTTCGCATCTAATAGCGCCCCCCCCCCCTTTTCCCTCCTTCCGAAAAAGATTCATGTCCCATTTATCTCTTTAGTGCCTCTGCGCAGGCTGTTTTCAATTTTCTGTTGTTTCATTGCGATAGTGATGAAGTATATTTATGCTTACGGAAGGAATAAATACACTTGGTTGTTAGCACCGTGGTCTGGTGTCTTTTCTTGTCCCGTCTTTAGCGCTGTTTTTCACTCGTATCATGAACGAACCAGACCAATGCGTACCCTACAGCTGAGGGTCGACGCGCCAAGGGAAGGCGCTGTCGATTACCATATCCCCCCTCCTAATAACCGGGGCCAGCTTGTGAATGAGGCTGTCCGATGCCAAGTGGTAAGATTGGCAAAGCCACGAGGGGGCTAAGCAAACAGGGCATTGTCCAAGGACGATAGCGTCGTCTTCATGAGGGCCGGTCATGAGAACGTTGCCGCACAGCACGGAGGGACGAAGTTGTCGCTCCACTTGAAGCGTGTCCATAGTCGGCCTTGGTCACAGAAGAGTCCCCCACGCCAAGGAGAGTCCGCTGCCGGGAAGTCCGCAACCCAGGAAGAACGGGTAAGACTACACAGAGGTGGAGCCAAATCTCTTGAAGTCTTCAGCGGAAATCAAGACGCCACCAGAAACAATAGAAGAAGAGCAAGCACTGGCGCTTACTAACAACTGCATGCTATTAACAACTAGGCCCAACAAAAGTTTTACTCTTGAAGTTCGTCGGTTAGAAGTAGACAGCTGAAACGTACGGGGCGTGCTGGGGTTTGCATGCAGCAGCCAACCGCAAAAGTCACTGGGACGAGTGCTGGCAGCAACGCAGGCTGGAACAGCAGGCATCCAGGCAAGGGCCAAACCTTGAGTGGGTGGACCAGCCGCCGACAGCGGTTGCCGAGGCGGCCGGGAGGAATCTGCGGGGGCAGAAGGCAGGAACTATCCACAGCAGAAAGGACCAGGGAGGTCGGGCAGCAAGTAACGGAAGCCGGAGCGCCCGGTTCAGCCATGGGCCGGAACTTGAGTGGGTGGACCAGCTGTCCGAAGCAGTGTCGAGGCCGCTAGGTGGCTTAGGCAGTGGGTAGGCGCCAGGTGGTTAGGGTTGTGATGTCAGCAGGACAGTGTATGCAATGGCGTCGGCAGGGAGCTGGCAGGTGCGATTTGGAGGGGGAAAATTGCCACATCCCCAAAAGACGTTATCTTGGATAGCTGGTTCATTTTGATGTAACAAATCTCGATAAGAACAAACGGAGGCCTCCGCAGATGGCAACCTCATATGAGAGCGCACAGCACAATGCTTCGCCGCTTTCTAACGCACTCTTTCACCAGTCCTCATAGACTGGCAATTATTATGAACGGAGAATTCACAATATGAAAAAGGTGTTAACCGGTTTGGGGTAAGGATTGTTTCTACTCTTTCGTCGAAACTTTCCAGAGTGTGCACATTGATGCACAAAGAAGTATTGTTGGCCTGAATGAAGCACCACGCCAGACATTTAACAGAGCTTGGTTCGGTTTCCTTGTCTCTTGGGAAGGTATACATAGGCCAGATGGCGCGCTGTTTTATTAATAGAGCACGGGAGCACGGCTTTGTGATAACTTGACGCTCATTGCAGGCAATGTGGGTGCTCACCAAATTCCGTAAACACCCGTCACGGTGGCCTAGTTACTTTAGTGCTAGAATGCTGACCCAAAGGTGGCAGGATCGAATCGCCGTCGCGGTGGCCGCGCTTAGATGAAGGCAAAATGCCCGTGTGTTTAGATTTAGGTGCACGTTAAAGAACCCTAGGTGGCCGAAATTTCCGGAGTCCTCCACTACGGTCTCTCATAATCCTACTGTCGCAATGCAGTAGTGGGTTAGCGACAGAAGCTCATAGAGGGCCAAGGTGTGTGAGGGAGACGAGGGTCGAGAACGATGAAGCAATTAGTGGACAGGCTCGGGCTCCGTCTGACACCCGCCATTGCTCCCGCCTGTAAATATATGCAAATATGTGTAATATTGTAACATTACTGGTGGAGGGTGCTGGGCACGCCTGCCTGCGTTTCCTCGGCAAACCAACGCGGAACTTCACAGCGGGTCCCTGTATGGCCTTGTCCCGCTAACCCACTACTGCCTTGTGGCACTATCGTGTTCGGGACGTTAAACCCCATCAATTATTAATTATTGAATTTCGTAAATACAGTCTCACTGTTCGAGGTCCCAGGATAAACTGCAAAGGGAAGATGTGGAAGCTTATTTTGCAGTAAAGAATAAAACCACTTAAACAATTCATGCCTGCAAAAAAGCTATTAAATGCGAATCATTTCTTATTGAACCAAAGCCACTTTAACCGTTTCGATTTATTCATCTATGTGTCTTGCCGCCAACGTCTGGGCGCTCTTTTGGTCATCTCCTTAACTTCGTACGGACCAAAACTGGAATAGGAGGACATGGGTGTATGGCGAACACGACTCAACGAGTCTGCCCACGAGGCTGCGCATGGCCTTATCGACCGCGCTGCCCTCGGATCGGGCGACTTTCCCTCGGACACAGGGACGCTCGTAGCACGCACAACAAAATTACTAAATAATTTTACTTAGAGAGAAGGGTCTTCCCGCTGCCTCATTCCAAGCTAAGCAGGCAGTAGGCGTCACGCTCAGACTCCTGCAACTAACTCATACCCAAATCCGGCGTCCCTTAATAGCATATATCCGGACATTTACCCGAATAGCTCTTGCGTAGCCTGTGGTGAGGCTGCTACTTTGTCTCACGTGTTTCTGGGAGCGCGGGTCGTTGCGCCCGCAGTTCACCAAGGAAGAGTGGGACGCGCTCGTACGAAGTCCCGTCTATGAGGGCCAAATCCTGGTTGTTAATCGCGCCCGTGATCGGGCCGGCAGGCTAGACCTGTCGGTCACGTCGTGGGATTAGCCGGTGCGCGATTAATCGCGTTTTGCTGGACCCAATAAACGTTTATTCACTCACTCACTCACTCACTCACTCACTCACTCACTCACTCACTCACTCACTCACTCACTCACTCACTCACTCACTCACTCACTCACACTCACTCACTCACTCACTCACTCACTTCACTCACTCATTGTGAAGTGTGGAACATACCAGTATAACACGGGCTGTGGTATAGGCTATGTGCCACAGGTGATTCACAGTATATATTGTCCCGTCGCTTCAGAGGCCAGGCAGGGTTTTGTTCAACGTAGAGCAAGAGGGCTCTCACCGAACGCGTCGGTTGGGCTTGCTCTCAGAGGGGATAGCGCGCGCACTTCTTTCTTTCGTGGCCTGTGCCTCTACCTTTGCGTGTCACCCACTACTACAGGTGGCAACATCAACGCAGGAACAGCGAGAACGGACTGGAAATTTTAGCGGGAAAGCGCTAAGGAGCTCGTGTCGCAGAAAATCTGGCGCCGGCATTGACGGCGTTGTCTAGCGAAAAGTCCCGAAAAGCCTCCGCCGAAAATGAGGCATCCTGGCGACCTACGAGTCTGGAGCCAGAGGGCGATGGTATGGCTTGAGACAGCCACGTGGACGAAGTCACGCCTACGCCGGCGCATGTCGTCAGATTTGGGAACTGGCTCAATGACAAAATTCACCAGGGAGGTCCGCTCCAAAACGTGGTAGGGCCCTCGTACTTTGGGACGGGTTTTGAGGGAAAGTCTAGTTTCGCAAGGAACAGCCAGCCATACGAGAGACGCCGGGGCAAAGTGGCACTTCGATGGGACTGGGCGTTGTTGTTTTTTTTGGCGCGTTGCTCTTGTTACGTAAAGGTGCACGCGAGTTGGTTGGCACTTTTCCGCTTGTAGGGCAGCTGGAAACAGGAGGGCATTCGGGAGCGTCAGGGACGGTATGGCAGGAGAGTGTCGATGGGTGTACGAAGGTTCGCGTCCATACAGGAGGAGCATAGGCGTATCTACCGGGGGGCAAGGGGGGCGCTAGCCCCCCCCCCCCACTGAGAAATGTTGGGGGGAGGGGGCGGAGCCCCCCAGTTTCGACAGTGGCTTATTGGCGGCTGTAGAGTGGGAAACTAACAAGTCAGGCAAAGTTTTACTTGAACGCAGCAACAACGTAATTTTGTACTAAAATTTGTCCTACAATTCTGCTCTGACGACCTGTCCTCCATGAGTCATGACCACGCACTGTAGCCTACGTGCGGTGCGGGCTGCGTATTCCACGCTTGTGCGTCTTGCGCTCGAGCATTGCAGAGGAGGCTATCGCTCAGCAGGGGCTCTATAGCATTACAGCAATCTGTCATGATTTTATTTGTCCTGCCTGACCTGACATTTAAGTAATCGGCGACGCAAATGTGGGCAGCAACCAGTAAACGTTTTTTAGCCCGATCAAACGCTCTCCTTTTTCAGGAACTTCAGTTTGTTTTGAAAACGAATAGCGTCGCCACTGCTACATATTCAAGCTGCTGTGAGTTTGATGATGGTGCAGAACTGTCCACTATTTTAGATGTGCCTAGCCAGGACAGCTAACATAGATTATCACTTTAGTGTCCGATTAGCCTGCTTCACTTGGCTTATCATATTGTAGCCTGCAGCGATCGTGGCGGCTTGTAACAAGGACAGTGGACTCGAGTACATTGAGAAGCCCAGCTTTCAAGTTTGCCCCGTTACTTGATCTACCTCACCAGGGAGATGATCAGCGTCCACGGTTTTCTGGGACTAAGAAGGCTGCCTACCTGCAAAAGATTGCGTCTGTTCCTAATACTGTTTATTCTCTCTCTACCTCTTTGTCAGCAAGGATGAGTTCACAGAGAGTTTTACACGCGCAAAAACAGCTCAGCATCGTTATACTACAACTGAAAGTATCTATCATACACATAATGAATCCATCTCGCCCGCTTCTATAAGCAGCCGCTGCCAATGTGATGGCGGGCAGCCTTCTTAAATTGCGCTCAAAAAGAGACAGTGTCTGGCTACTTCCGAAGAAAAAAATGAGTTATGTTCAACACACTAATGTGCTGCTTATTGTGCACCACTTCATTTTAACGCCGCAAGTTTTCAAAGACTTGTGGGGTCGCGTAACAATTGGAGGCGATTTTATTTTTGACGAATAGTGAAGAAGCAATGACAAACAATATGCCGTATTGAAAATAGTTCATCATTATTATTTTTTACGCAGTCATGCGTACGTGGAAATTACGCTGTGGATCACTTACGCGGCACTTGTTGCGTGGTTTTACGAGCAGGTGCTGTACGTGTTACCCAGAAAATTTCGACCAATCATTAACAGCTAACGGCCTATACGGAAGGAAACAATGTGGGTTAGTTAACGTTATAATCGCCCACATTTTTTTCAAGGAAAATTTGAGCTTACACAGTTACGTACGCTATTTACTTGGAGGAACCGGAGGGGAGGAGTAAAGGGCCACTTCACCGCTTTTCCGTTCGCCCCCCCCCCCAGGCTGGGAAAAACTAGGAGGGCGTGGACGACACCTAGTATACAAATTCGTAGTCATTTAAAATCTTAAAGCTATACACACCAGCTCAATGTGGTTTGCTTAAGTATTATTCGTCTGAACTTGGTCTTCTTCTTAAGAAATATATATATATATATATATATATATATATATATATATATATATATATATATATAATATATATATATATATATATGTATAATATAAAGATGTTAATGGCGGACACTCGGCGAAGATGAACGACAGCGACAGTCAAGGCGGGGCCGACTCTGCACGAGCTGCGTTCTGTCCGAAGAGGGCAACTCACTAGAAGGGGCCGCAGAGGACGACCACTTCAGAGTTCCAATAAGCTTCGCTACAATTACTCGGGTACGAAAAGGGAGCCGCCTGGCGACCTAACAACTTGTCACAATGAGCGGGTCATGGTAGGCCTTGAGGCGCTCCACGTTTACAATGTCGCGCCCTCGACGGCGCATATCCGAGGATGGATCGATGGGTTCGATCAGGTACTTCACAGGGATGTGCGTTCAACAACACTGTAGGGGCCTTCGTACTTGGGCAGTAGTTTTGAAGAGAGAGCAGGTGCAGTGGTAGGGATCGAGAGCCATACGAGCGCTCCAGGGAGGAACGTCGGCTCAGAAGTGTTTCTGTCACCGCTAATGCTCCTCTGCCGCTCTTGGTCATGCGTAGTGAAGGTCTTGGCAAGTTCGCGACATTCTTCAGCAAGTCGGGCGGTAGCAGAAATCGGCGCACACTCAGATCGATCCGGCTTGTATGGAAGGATTGTGTTGATTGTGTGCGAGGGGTGCCTGCCATACAATAAGAAAAAGGGAGAAAAAACCAGTGGTGCTCTGAGCGGCGGTATTGCAGGCGTAGGTGACGAAGGGCAGAATGTCATCCCAGTTGGTGTGATCGGCGGCTACGTACATGGAGATATATATCTTCAAATGGGGGTGTTTTGCTTCAAGCAGGTCTACACGTTGCGTCGCGGAAGGCTTCTTGCAAGTCAGGTCAGGTTACCAGCGAGCGAGAGCGCGAGCGACAACCACAGCCACCGATTGTCGTCTTTCTCTTTCACAACAGCAGAGCGTCTGTCATTCGCATTCAGTACAATTATTCCCCGCGCAATAAGGAGCCATCCTGGCGACCTAGGGGCCAGAAAACACAGGAGGATCATAGCACTGTTTGAGTCTGGACACGTGAACGATTTCCTGGCCACGGCGGCGATGGTCAGAAGATGGTTCCAGTGGCTCGATGAGGTAGTTCACCGGCGAAGTCTGCTTGAAGTACACGATATGGACCGTGGAACTTGGGGACCAGCTTGGAGGAAAGGCCAGTAGTAGTACACGGCACACGCAGCCAAACGAGCGAGCCAGGAGCGTAGGTAGTAGTACTAGTGGACGCGTCGTGGTGGTGCTTCTGGCGCCCCTGGTCTTGTGTTGTGAATGTGCGTGCGAGTTGGCGGCATTCTTCAGCATATGTAGCTGCTTGGGATAGAGTTGTGGACTCTGAGGCATCGGGGTCGGTACAAAAGAATAGTGTCCATAGTACAAGAAGGCTCGCGTCCGTAAAGTAGGAAAAAGGGGAGAACCCAGTAGTGCTTTGAATGGCGGTATTATAAGCGAAAGTAATAAACGGTAGTACGCGATCCCAATTGGAGTGGTCTGACGAGATGTACATAGACAGCATGTCGCCGAGAGTGCGGTTAAAGCGTTCCGTCATCCCATTGGTTTGAGGATGATAGGCGCTTGTGGTGCGGTGGACGACGCGGCACTCACGCAGCAATGCTGTGATCACGTCTGAGAGAAACACACGACCGCGATCACTCAGCAACTCTCGAGGGGCGCCATGACGAAGGACGAGATTGTGGAGAATAAAAGTGGCAACGTCCTTTGCTGTCGACGAAGGAATGGGTGAAGTTTCGGCGTACCGTGTGAGGTGGTCGACGGCAACGATTATCCAACGGTTACCGTCTGCAGTGCTGGGAAGGGGTCCGTAGATGTCGAGGCCGACGCGGTCGAACGGTCGGGCAGGGCACGGCAAAGGTAACAAGGCACCGGCGGCGTGTTGAGGGGAGTCTTGCGCCTCTGGCATGTGGAACATGCCCGAACGTACTGTCGAATGAAACGGTACATGCCACGCCAGTAATACCGAAGCCTGATCCGAGAATAAGTTTTTAAGGAAACCTGCGTGGCCGCATTGTGGGTCGTCGTGGAACGTCGAACAAATTTCAGACCGGAGGTGACGCGGAATGACGAGTAACCACTTACGGCCGCCGGGTGTGTAATTTCGGCGGTACAGCACGTCTTCGCGAGTGGTGAAGTGCTCGGCTTGCCGACGCAATGTCCGAGAAGATGGAGAAGGGGTCCGACCAGACAGAATGTCCTGGAATGCAAGCAAGCCAAGGGTCCTTGCGTTGCTCAGAGGGCATGTCGGAGATGGTGAGGGCGGTGGTATCACAGTGTAGTAGGTGGGAAGCTGGCAGAGTCAGGAGACAGGGGTGAACGGGAGAGGGCGTCTGCGTCCGAATGCTTGCGGCCAGAGCGATACACCACCGCGGATATCGTATTCTTGGAGCCGTAACGCCCATCGGGCGAGGCGACCACTTGGATCCTTAGTGACGACAACCAGCACAGGGCATGGTGGTCAGTCACGACGTCAAATGGGCGTCCGTACACGTAAGGCCGAAATTTCTCAATCGCCCAAATAATGGCAAGGCATTCCTTTTCAGTGACAGAGTAGTTGCTTTTCGGCTTTGGTAAGAGTTCGGCTTGCGTAGGCAACGACGTACTCTTGGAAGCCATCTTTCCGTTGCGCAAGAATAGCGCCTAGCCCGACACCACTAGCGTCTGTGTGGATCTCAGTGGGGTGCAGATGGGTCGAAGTGTCGCAGAATAGGAGGTGACGTGAGGATGCGGCGCAGTTCGTCGAAAGCGTCGTCACAAGGGGAGACCACGCCGAAAGATCACTAGAGCCAGCGAGGAGCTTGGTCAAAGGAGCGATGATGGTAGCGAAATTGCGGACAAAGCGCCGGAAATAGGAACAAAGGCCGATGAAGCTTCGGAGCTGTTTTCATGGTAGTTGGTTTTGGGAACGCGGAAACAGCTGTAAGTTTGGTGGGGTCGGGAAGAATACCGTCCTTCGAAACCACATGCCCTAGAATCGTAAGCTGCCGAGCGGCGAAGTGGCACTTCTCAGGTTCAGTTGCAGTCCCGCAGCGGAGAGGCAAGCAAGAACTTGCTCGAGGCGGGTTAAATGGGACGCGAAATCGGTAGAAAAGATGACAATGTCGTCTAAATAACAAAGGCAAATATTCCATTTGAGGCCTCGAAGGATCGTGTCCATCATACGCTCGAAAGTAGCAGGCGCGTTGCAGAGGCCGAAGGGCATGACTGTGAATTAGTAAAGGCCGTCGGGCGTAACAAAAGCCGTTTTTTCGCGATCGGCCTCGGCCATGGGCACCATGCCAGTAGCCAGAGCGCAGATCTAAGGAAGAGAAGAATTCTGCTCCCTGTAGGCAGTCTAGGGCATCGTCGATGCGCGGCAGAGGATAGACATCCTTGCGCGTGATACGGTGAGACGGCGGTAGTCCCACGCAGAAACCTGATGGATCCGTCCTTTTTCTTCACCAGCACAACTGGAGAGGCCCAGGGGACTGCTGGACGGCTGGATTATTCCACGCTTGAGCATATCGTCTACCTGTTGATCAATGACACGACGTTCGGAAGATGACACACGGTATGGACGCTGTCGCAATGGTGCATGTTGACCGGTATCAATACGGTGGAAAACTGCTGACGTTCGACCCAAAGAAGGCTGGTTGTGGTCGAAGGAGGCTCGAAAACGCTGGAGGAGTTGGACAAGCTGTTTCTGCTGCACAGGCGTAAGGTGGGAATCGACAGCTTTGCAGAATACGTCGATAGGATCAGCTGTGTCAGTTGCAGAAGTGATGGCACAAGGCAGAAGTGATGCCGTGTCTCCAAGCGTTGTATCGTCCGAAAATGTCAGCAAAAGTAGTGAGGCTCCCCAGACATTCGCCGCGTAGTAGGAGCGACGGGCAAGCAGAGACGTTGCATGCGTAAAGTGCCGCAGAACCATTGCAAAATTTGATGACGGCAAACGGGAGGACGAAGGTTCGGTGACGCGCACTCGTTACAGATGGTTGAAACAAAACAGTAGAGTTAGTGGCAGCGGGCGAAAACACAGGCACTAGGACGGCGGACAAAGGCGCGATGTGGACGTCAGCTGCGGCAAACACTTTAGGGGGACTGCGGTCGTCGAGGTCAGGGCACGGATTCGACAACGTCAGTTCAGCACGAGCGCAGTCTACGAGGGCCTGATGGGTTGAAAGAAAATCCCATCCTAGAATGACGTCGTAGGATGATCGCGGAAGAACGACAAACTTGACGGCATACCGAACATCTTGAATCACAATATATATATATATATATATATATATATATATATATATATATATATATATACCGAAGAATGTCGCCCGCATCTTCCCACGGGGGGAACTCGAGTAAATGCGTCGCAGAGTGGTGGGGGTATCGCGTGAATGTGCTTAAATGGTATGGTTTGGGAATGCTTAATTGTTGCACGATGGGCACACCAAGTACGACTTGAACGGCTCCAGCGTGCACGAAGTTCAGGGTCCGCAGCTCGCTTCAAAACGCTTGCGTTCAGCGTCGTATGCTCGTTTCTTCGCAGCCTTGTCTTCTGCGTTGCTTGCTGTTGTTGACGCCGACGACGGTGAGGGTGGGGTAAACGTTGCCTTCAACGAGTGGTGGGACGCGGATTGAAGGTACTGTTGCTTCCATCGCATCTACTCGAGTGAAGCAAAGCGTCAAGTCAAGCGAAAGCCAAGTAAAGACACCCTTGACTGAATTCCGAACGCGCGCTCCGCCGCCTATATACACACATACACACCGCCCGCGTTCGATCGAGAGGAGGGAGGGACGTGCTGCCGGCACGAGACGAGCCGAGCATGCGCAGAGGGGGTGTGGACGGCGGCCGACGCCGCAGCTGCGACTAAGAAATGCTCCGCATTTAAAAGACGTCACTGCAGCAACCGAATGCCACGCCGCTGCCGGACCCGCAAGGATACGATTGGGAACGTAATCAGAGCAAGCGGTGTGACATCCACAAGAGCGTCACTGATTAGACGCAGAAGTTAAGCGAAGGTCGCCATCCCACCGCATAGAGTTATTGAACAGCACGGTGAGACTAGAGGAAAACACAACGCGCGTCGTGTCTACCCTCTAGCCCGTCTGCGTTTTTTCTCGGGGCCATCTCAAGCGGCAAACGCGTTGTTACAGCCAGGCGGGCAGGCGGGGCGTCGCATAGCTATTTTTATATGGATGAATGCTATGAGCGAGGCCGAGGCTTGGGCTAAGGTCGCCACCTCGCAGTGACAAAATTGCACCTCTATTGGAAACACGCCGAATGTGACGGACGCACTGCAACGTCGCATTGGAGCAGCTAATCGCGGAAGCCACGGTCATAATGCATTACTTCACTGTACCGCTCCGAGACGACGATACCACGCCCCCGGCCGAGCACTGTGAGAGGAACGTGTGAGACATAAAAGGTGCGTTTGTAGAGCCCCCAGAGGGTGTGACCGTGGCGCAGTGAATGGCGTGCCCGGCATCTGTTTTCGCGGACCGACACGCCGTGAGTTCGACTCCCGTTGGTGGAACTTTTTTCCTTCAGGTTTCTCTTTGCCACCTTATCGTGTGCATTTTCTTGACGTCATTTCCGCGACTGAATTACATCAGTGAAATCTTGGTGGACCCCGGCATAAAACACTTTTGTGTTAAAACAAGCTACAGATCACCGGAGAAAAAGACAAAACTCCAACCAGAAATTTATTTTAGGATACCCGACCTTTCGAAGCCTGTCGAAGCTCACCGGCTTCTTCTTCAGGGGTGAGAAGGCCCGAGACGCACGGCGCTTATATACGCCTTCCTGCCGAAACTTGTGGCAAGCCTTGGCAGTAGAGGGAGTGCAATGTCCCCGTGGTGCGGTTGATGTTTCCCGCTGTCTGTTGTATATGCCACGACTCGAGGAGGAGCCGCCGGCGCAAGCTGCTTTCCTGTTCCAGTATCACCGCATCGTCAGGACTAATGCGGTGGTCAAACTTCTCGCAGTGCTCCGTCACCGCACTTCGTTTGCCGTTCAGTTGACGGAGATCGTTCTTGTGATGCCGCATTCTTTCTCGAAAGTTCTTTGTTTCCCCAACGTACGAGGCGGGCAGTCGGAGCACACGATCCTGTACACGACACCCTGTGCATTTTCCGCAGGTGCGCGGTCTTTGGACAGAGGGATGAAGCTCCCGATGGTGGTAGACGGCTTCCGGACTACTTCGACCGCTGCCTTTTTCAGTATGCGCGCTATTGTTTCGCTGGTGCCCGCGAAACAATAGCGGGAAACATCAACCGCACCACGGGGACATTGCCCTCCTTCTACTGCCAAGGCTTGCGACAAGTTTCGGCAAGAAGGCGTATATAGGCGCCGTGCGTCTCGGGCCGTCTCGCCCCGGAAGAAGAAGCCGGTCAGGCTTCGACACGTCGGGTACGCTAAAATAAATATTTGGTTCGAGTTTTCTCTTTTTCTCCGGTTGTCTGTTACCGAACCAGACAGACTGCTTCCGAATGTTTACCTTCAAGCTACAGATAGTCTGTTATCTCGTCGTTGTAAAGATTACGTTTCCCACCAATCTTTTAAAGATACCACTTTCCTGTCAAAATATCATGACGAACACACACGTCCTCATTTCAGAAGCTGATCACATCCACAAAGATTACACCATCTCTCGCTAAGGGAACCATGTGTGGATGCGAAGCAGCGGGGCGATGGTTCGCTTGAGCGGGAGATGGTGTAATTTTTTAGGAGCTGGCTTGCCAGGTTCTTAAACTGGGGCGAGGTCCCACGCTGTAAGCTGCATCCATTCATTCAAAGCGTCGTGGAACGCGAAGAGGAACGCTACGCGCGTCGTGTCTTCCCTCTAGCCTGGCCGTTAATTTTCACAGGGCGAGCGGGGAACGCGGTCGACAGGTGCGCGAGAGGGGGAGCGTAGGAGAGGAGAGAGAGAGGGAAGGGACGCGCATGCGCTGGCGCTCATCGCGGCGTTGCGCAGGAGAGAATGAGGCGCGCGAGAGGGGGGAAGCGTAGGAGGGGAGGAGGAGGGGCATGCGCAGTAAGGGTGGTCACGCCGAACACCACCACCGGATTGAACTCCTCCATAAGCTTCTTCGCATCTAATAGCGCCCCCCCCCCCCTTTTCCCTCCTTCCGAAAAAGATTCATGTCCCATTTATCTCTTTAGTGCCTCTGCGCAGGCTGTTTTCAATTTTCTGTTGTTTCATTGCGATAGTGATGAAGTATATTTATGCTTACGGAAGGAATAAATACACTTGGTTGTTAGCACCGTGGTCTGGTGTCTTTCTTGTCCCGTCTTTTAGCGCTGTTTTTCACTCGTAATCATGAACGAACCAGACCAATGCGTACCCTACAGCTGAGGGTCGACGCGCCAAGGGAAGGCGCTGTCGATTACCATATCCCCCCTCCTAATAACCGGGGCCAGCTTGTGAATGAGGCTGTCCGATGCCAAGTGGTAAGATTGGCAAGCCACGAGGGGGCTAAGCAAACAGGGCATTGTCCAAGGACGATAGCGTCGTCTTCATGAGGGCCGGTCATGAGAACGTTGCCGCACAGCACGGAGGGACGAAGTTGTCGCTCCACTTGAAGCGTGTCCATAGTCGGCCTTGGTCACAGAAGAGTCCCCCACGCCAAGGAGAGTCCGCTGCCGGGAAGTCAGCAACCCAGGAAGAACGGGTAAGACTACACAGAGGTGGGAGCCAAATCTCTTGAAGTTCTTCAGCGGAAATCAAGACGCACCAGAAACAATAGAAGAGACAAGCACTGGCGCTTACTAACAACTGCATGCTATGTACCAACTAGGCCCAACAAAAGTTTACTCTTGAAGTTCGTCGGTTAGAAGTAGACAGCTGAAACGTACGGGGCGTGGCTGGGGTTTGCATGCAGCAGCCAACCGCAAAAGTCACTGGGACGAGTGCTGGCAGCAACGCAGGCTGGAACAGCAGGCATCCAGGCAAGGGCCAAACCTTGAGTGGGTGGACCAGCCGCCGACAGCGGTTGCCGAGGCGGCCGGGAGGAATCTGCGGGGCAGAAGGCAGGAACTATCCACAGCAGAAAGGACCAGGGAGAGTCGGGCAGCAAGTAACGGAAGCCGGAGCGCCCGCGTTCAGCCATGGGCCGGAACTTGAGTGGGTGGACCAGCTGTCCGAAGCAGTGTCGAGGCCGCTAGGTGGCTTAGGCAGTGGGTAGGCGCCAGGTGGTTAGGGTTGTGATGTCAGCAGGACAGTGTATGCAATGGCGTCGGCAGGGAGCTGGCAGGTGCGATTGGGAGGGGGAAAATTGCCACATCCCCAAAAGACGTTATCTTGGATAGCTGGTTCATTTGATGTAACAAATCTCGATAAGAACAAACGGAGGCCTCCGCCAGATGGCAAACCTCATATGAGAGCGCACAGCACAATGCTTCGCCGCTTCTAACGCACTCTTTCACCAGTCCTCATAGACTGGCAATTATTATGAACGGAGAATTCACAATATGAAAAGGCTGTTAACCGGTTTGGGGTAAGGATTGTTTCTACTCTTTCGTCGAAACTTTCCAGAGTGTGCACATTGATGCACAAAGAAGTATTGTTGGCCTGAATGAAGCACCACGCCAGACATTTAACAGAGCTTGGTTCGGGTTTCCTTGTCTCTTGGGAAGGTATACATAGGCCAGATGGCGCGCTGTTTTATTAATAGAGCACGGGAGCACGGCTTTGTGATAACTTGACGCTCATTGCAGGCAATGTGGGTGCTCACCAAATTCCGTAAACACCCGTCACGGTGGCCTAGTTACTTTAGTGCTAGAATGCTGACCCAAAGGTGGCAGGATCGAATCGCCGTCGCGGTGGCCGCGCTTAGATGAAGGCAAAATGCCCGTGTGTTTAGATTTAGGTGCACGTTAAAGAACCCTAGGTGGCCGAAATTTCCGGAGTCCTCCACTACGGTGTCTCTCATAATCCTACTGTCGCAATGCAGTAGTGGGTTAGCGACAGAAGCTCATAGAGGGCCAAGGTGTGTGAGGGAGACGAGGGTCGAGAACGATGAAGCAATTAGTGGACAGGCTCGGGCTCCGTCTGACACCCGCCATTGCTCCCGCCTGTAAATATATGCAAATATGTGTAATATTGTAACATTACTGGTGGAGGTGCTGGGCACGCCTGCCTGCGTTTCCTCGGCAAACCAACGCGGAACTTCACAGCGGGTCCCTGTATGGCCTTGTCCCGCTAACCCACTACTGCCTTGTGGCACTATCGTGGTTCGGGACGTTAAACCCCATCAATTATTAATTATTGAATTTCGTAAATACAGTCTCACTGTTCGAGGTCCCAGGATAAACTGCAAAGGGAAGATGTGGAAGCTTATTTTGCAGTAAAGAATAAAAACCACTTAAACAATTCATGCCTGCAAAAAGCTATTAAATGCGAATCATTTCTTATTGAACCAAAGCCACTTTAACCGTTTCGATTTATTCATCTATGTGTCTTGCCGCCAACGTCTGGGCGCTCTTTTGGTCATCTCCTTAACTTCGTACGGACCAAAACTGGAATAGGAGGACATGGGTGTATGGCGAACACGACTCAACGAGTCTGCCCACGAGGCTGCGCATGGCCTTATCGACCGCGCTGCCCTCGGATCGGGCGACTTTCCCTCGGACACAGGGACGCTCGTAGCACGCACAACAAAATTACTAAATAATTTTACTTAGAGAGAAGGGTCTTCCCGCTGCCTCATTCCAAGCTAAGCAGGCAGTAGGCGTCACGCTCAGACTCCTGCAAACTAACTCATACCCAAATCCGGCGTCCCTTAATAGCATATATCCGGACATTTACCCGAATAGCTCTTGCGTAGCCTGTGGTGAGGCTGCTACTTTGTCTCACGTGTTCTGGGAGCGCGGGTCGTTGCGCCCGCAGTTCACCAAGGAAGAGTGGGACGCGCTCGTACGAAGTCCGTCTATGAGGGCCAAATCCTGGTTGTTAATCGCGCCCGTGATCGGGCCGGCAGGCTAGACCTGTCGGTCACGTCGTGGGATTAGCCGGGTGCGCGATTAATCGCGTTTTGCTGGACCCAATAAACGTTTATTCACTCACTCACTCACTCACTCACTCACTCACTCACTCACTCACTCACTCACTCACTCACTCACTCACTCACTCACTCACTCACTCACTCACTCACTCACTCACTCACTCATTGTGAAGTGTGGAACATACCAGTATAACACGGGCTGTGGTATATGGCTATGTGCCACAGGTGATTCACAGTATATATTGTCCCGTCGCTTCAGAGGCCCAGGCAGGGTTTGTTCAACGTAGAGCAAGAGG
Source organism: Rhipicephalus sanguineus (assembly GCF_013339695.2). Classification (NCBI taxonomy): domain Eukaryota; kingdom Metazoa; phylum Arthropoda; class Arachnida; order Ixodida; family Ixodidae; genus Rhipicephalus; species Rhipicephalus sanguineus. The sequence continues at coordinate 38,060,096 of NC_051178.1, forward strand.
GCTCTCACCGAACGCGTCGGTTGGGCTTGCTCTCAGAGGGGATAGCGCGCGCACTTCTTTCTTTCGTGGCCTGTGCCTCTACCTTTGCGTGTCACCCACTACTACAGGTGGCAACATCAACGCAGGAACAGCGAGAACGGACTGGAAATTTTAGCGGGAAAGCGCTAAGGAGCTCGTGTCGCAGAAAATCTGGCGCCGGCATTGACGGCGTTGTCTAGCGAAAAGTCCCGAAAAGCCTCCGCCGAAAATGAGGCATCCTGGCGACCTACGAGTCTGGAGCCAGAGGGCGATGGTATGGCTTGAGACAGGCCACGTGGACGAAGTCACGCCTACGCCGGCGCATGTCGTCAGATTTGGGAACTGGCTCAATGACAAAATTCACCAGGGAGGTCCGCTCCAAAACGTGGTAAGGGCCCTCGTACTTTGGGACGGGTTTTGAGGAAAGTCTAGTTTCGCAAGGAACAGCCAGCCATACGAGAGACGCCGGGCAATAGCTGGCACTTCGATGGGACTGGGCGTTGTTTGTTTTTTTGGCGCTGTTGCTCTTGTTACGTAAAGGTGCACGCGAGTTGGTGGCACTTTTCCGCTTGTCGGGCAGCTTCGGAAACAGGAGGGCATTCGGGAGCGTCAGGACGGTATGGCAGGAGAGTGTCGATGGTGTACGAAGGTTCGCGTCCATACAGGAGGAAGCATAGGCGTATCTACCGGGGGGCAAGGGGGGCGCTAGCCCCCCCCCCCCCCACTGAGAAATGTTGGGGGGAGGGGGCGGAGCCCCCCAGTTTCGACAGTGGTTATTGGCGGCTGTAGAGTGGGAAACTAACAAGTCAGGCAAAGTTTTACTTGAACGCAGCAACAACGTAATTTTGTACTAAAATTTGTCCTACAATTCTGCTCTGACGACTGTCCTCCATGAGTCATGACCACGCACTGTAGCCTACGTGCGGTGCGGGCTGCGTATTCCACGCTTGTGCGTCTTGCGCTCGAGCATTGCAGAGGAGGCTATCGCTCAGCAGGGGCTCTATAGCATTACAGCAATCTGTCATGATTTTATTTGTCCTGCCTGACCTGACATTTAAGTAATCGGCGACGCAAATGTGGGCAGCAACCAGTAAACGTTTTTTAGCCCGATCAAACGCTCTCCTTTTTCAGGAACTTCAGTTTGTTTGAAAACGAATAGCGTCGCCACTGCTACATATTCAAGCTGCTGTGAGTTGATGAGTGTGCAGAACTGTCCACTATTTTAGATGTGCCTAGCCAGGACAGCTAACATAGATTATCACTTTAGTGTCCGATTAGCCTGCTTCACTTGGCTTATCATATTGTAGCCTGCAGCGATCGTGGCGGCTTGTAACAAGACAGTGGACTCGAGTACATTGAGAAGCCCAGCTTTCAAGTTTGCCCCGTTACTTGATCTACCTCACCAGGGAGATGATCAGCGTCCACGGTTTTCTGGACTAAGAAGGCTGCCTACCTGCAAAAGATTGCGTCTGTTCCTAATACTGTTTATTTCTCTCTCTACCTCTTTGTCAGCAAGGATGAGTTCACAGAGAGTTTTACACGCGCAAAAACAGCTCAGCATCGTTATACTACAACTGAAAGTATCTATCATACACATATGAATCCATCTCGCCCGCTTCTATAAGCAGCCGCTGCCAATGTGATTGGCGGGCAGCCTTCTTAAATTGCGCTCAAAAAGAGACAGTGTCTGGCTATTCCGAAGAAAAAAATGAGTTATTGTTCAACACACTAATGTGCTGCTTATTGTGCACACTTCATTTTAACGCCGCAAGTTTTCAAAGACTTGTGGTGTCGCGTAACAATTGGAGGCGATTTTATTTTTGACGAATAGTGAAGAAGCAATGACAAACAATATGCCGTATTGAAAATAGTTCATCATTATTATTTTTTACGCAGTCATGCGTACGTGGAAATTACGCTGTGGATCACTTACGCGTCACTTGTTGCGTGGTTTTACGAGCAGGTGCTGTACGTGTTACCCAGAAAATTTCGACCAATCATTAACAGCTAACGGCCTATACGGAAGGAAACAATGTGGGTTAGTTTAACGTTATAATCGCCCACATTTTTTTCAAGGAAAATTTGAGCTTACACAGTTTACGTACGCTATTTACTTGGAGGAACCGGAGGGGAGGAGTAAAGGGCCACTTCACCGCTTTTCCGTTCGCCCCCCCCCCCAGGCTGGGAAAACTAGGAGGGCGTGGACGACACCTAGTATACAAATTCGTAGTCATTTAAAATCTTAAAGCTATACACAACCAGCTCAATGTGGTTTGCTTAAGTATTATTCGTCTGAACTTGGTCTTCTTCTTAAGAATATATATATATATATATATATATATATATATATATATATATATATATATATATATATATATATATATATATATATATATATATGTATAATATAAAGATGTTTAATGGCGGACACTCGGCGAAGATGAACGACAGCGACAGTCAAGGCGGGGCCGACTCTGCACGAGCTGCGTTCTGTCCGAAGAGGGCAACTCACTAGAAGGGGCCGCAGAGGACGACCCACTTCAGAGTTCCAATAAGCTTCGCTACAATTACTCCGGGTACGAAAAGGGAGCCGCCTGGCGACCTAACAACTTGTCACAATGAGCGGGTCATGGTAGGCCTTGAGGCGCTCCACGTTTACAATGTCGCGCCCTCGACGGCGCATATCCGAGGATGGATCGATGGGTTCGATCAGGTACTTCACAGGGGATGTGCGTTCAACAACACGGTAGGGGCCTTCGTACTTGGGCAGTAGTTTTGAAGAGAGAGCAGGTGCAGTGGTAGGGATCGAGAGCCATACGAGCGCTCCAGGGAGGAACGTCGGCTCAGAAGTGTTTCTGTCACCGCTAATGCTCCTCTGCCGCTCTTGGTCATGCGTAGTGAAGGTCTTGGCAAGTTCGCGACATTCTTCAGCAAGTCGGGCGGTAGCAGAAATCGGCGCACACTCAGATCGATCCGGCTTGTATGGAAGGATTGTGTTGATTGTGTGCGAGGGGTGCCTGCCATACAATAAGAAAAAGGGAGAAAAACCAGTGGTGCTCTGAGCGGCGGTATTGCAGGCGTAGGTGACGAAGGGCAGAATGTCATCCCAGTTGGTGTGATCGGCGGCTACGTACATGGAGAGCACGTCGCCGAGCGTACGGTTAAAGCGTTCGGTGAGGCCATTCGTCTGCGGGTGGTAAGCAGTAGTTTTGCGGTGAACAACGTTGCACTCTTTTAGAATGGCTTCGACGACTTCCGACAAGAAGACACGGCCTCGATCGCTGAGCAGCTCCTGAGGTGGACCGTGACGTAGCATGAAGCGGTGGAGCAGGAAGGAGGCCACATCGCCCGCTGTAGCCGCTGGGAGGGCGGCAGTTTCGGCGTATCGCGTGAGGTGGTCTACAGCGACGATGGCCCAGCGGTTACCAGCAGATGTCGGAGGAAGTGGCCAATACAAATCGATGCCAACACGCCCAAACGGCCGGTCAGGGCAAGGTAGAGGTTGCAGACTTACTCGCGACAGGTGCGTTGAAGTTTTTCGGCGCTGACAATCGATGCAGGAGCGAACGAACTTCTGCACGTAGCGGTACACCCCTCGCCAAAAGTACCGTTGGCGGATGCGGTGGTAAGTTTTCGATACCCCAGAATGCGCACACTGCGGATCAGAGTGGAACAATTCGCGTACGTCAGAACGCAGACTTCGGGGTATTACTAGTAGCCACTGGCGGCCGTCGCCGCTGTAATTGCGTTGGTGGAGGAGGTTGTCGCGAACGGCGAAATGGTGGGCTTGACGACGCAACGCGCGAGTGGATGGTGTTGCCGATGGATCAGTCAGCAAGTCTATCAGTGAGGCAATCCAGCGATCCTTGCGCTGTTCGGTAGCGATGGTGTGAATGTCGATGGAAGAAACGGCAAGAGGAGACACTGGGCTGTGGGCATTGTCTTCAGGCAAGGCAGAGCGCGACAGGGCGTCGGCGTCAGCATGCTGGCGTCCATTGCGGTACAGTACGCGGATGTCGTAGTCTTGCAGGCGAAGTGCCCAACGGGCGAGACGGCCTGAGGGATCTTTGAATGACGACAACCAGCACAGCGCATGATGGTCGGTGACGAAAACAAATGGGCGACCATACAAATAAGGTCGGAACTTCGTAAGGGCCCAGATGATTGCCAGGCATTCTTTCTCCGTGACGGTGTAATTGGTCTCGGCTTTAGTAAGCGTGCGACTTGCATATGCCACGACATATTCTGGGAACCCAGGTTTGCGCTGTGCAAGGACAGCGCCGAGGCCAACACCGCTGGCGTCCGTGTGTACCTCTGTAGAGGCCGTAGGGTCGTAGTGGCGTAGTATCGGAGGAGACGTCAACAAACGACGGAGCTTCGCGAAAGCGGCATCGCACTCTGACGACCACGTATTGAGGGGCCCGTTGCTGCCAAGGAGATTTGTCAGCGGCGATATGATAGTCGCGAAGTTTCGTACGAAGCGCCGAAAGTAGGAGCATAGTCCTACAAAACTGTGCAGTTCTTTGACGGACGTAGGTTTGGGGAACTCTGTCACGGCCCGATGCTTGGCTGGATCGGGGAGAATTCCGTCCTTGGACACGACGTAGCCTAATATGGTCAGCTGCCGTGCTGCAAAGCGGCACTTCTTTAGGTTCAGTTGTAGCCCGGCGTCGCTCAAACGCGTCAAAACAAGCCGCAGGCGTTGAAGATGCGTGGAGAAGTCCGGGGCGAAAACGACGACGTCGTCGAGGTAGCGCAGGCACGTGTGTCATTTCAAGTTGCGCAGAACGGTATCCATCATGCGCTCAAAGGTCGCGGGCGCATTACACAGCCCAAACGGAATGACGTTGAATTCGTACAAGCCGTCGGGTGTGACAAACGCTCTCTTCGGTCGAGCGTCATCAGTCATGGAGACTTGCCAGTACCCTGAGCGCAAATCGAGTGACGAAAAGAATTCTGCTCCTTGCAGGCTGTCAGTGGCGTCGTCTATTCGAGGCAGGGGATAAACATCCTTACGGGTGATCTTATTGAGTCGTCGGTAGTCCACACAGAACCGCACAGAGCCGTCCTTCTTCGCAACGAGAACGACAGGAGACGCCCACGGGCTGTTCGAGGGTCGAATAACATCGCGGCGAAGCATGTCTTCGACTTGCTCGGTAATTACACGACGCTCTGTAGGCGACACGCGATATGGACGTTGCCGCAGTGGTGGTTGGGCGCCAGTGTCGATGCGATGCGTGACAGCAGACGTGCGGCCGAGAGAAGTCTGCGCGACATCGAACGAAGAACGAAATTTTTTCAACAGGCACAGAAGCTGGGAACGCTGGACCGAAGTAAGGTTGTCAGCAATGTAGGAAGCAAATACGTCAGCGGGTGACGACTCAGATGTGGAAACAGCACTGAGCGTACGGGAGCTGGCACAGTGCGTGTCACCCGGTGCGTCCATAACTTGTGCGTCTTCGAGCTCTGCCGAAACATTCCGCTCTGCCGCGACATTCCCCTCGTACCAACGTGACAATGTACGGGGATGGGTTCGTAACGAAAATATCGGTGTCGCCGTGAGTGACTTGCACGGTCGCAAATGGCACCAGAAAACCTTTCCTGGTGAAAACTCGGTCAGGGGGGAAAGGAGTGCAAAGGTGTCGGAGAGACCGGTGCAATAGACGGACACAGCCGTTGACGAGTTTGCAGGAACTGTGGTGTCGTCTTTGACGAGTACCTTGGTCGCAGCCGATGGACTGTTCGCCGGCGTCAAATTGGAGAATGGTGAGAGCTCTATTTCGGCTGGTGCGCAACGAATTACGGCGTCGTGGCGAGCGGGAAAATCTCAACCCAGGATGACGTCGTGAGAGCATGAAGAAATTATGATGAATTCGACGGCGTACAGAGCGTCCTGAATGATGACACGGGCTGTACACACCGCTGTCGGGTGAATACTTTGGGCGCTGGCTGTACGGAGGGAGAGCCCGGAAAGCGGCGTCGTCACTTTTCAAAGTAGTCGGCTAAATTTAGCGTCCATAACGGATACGGCAGCTCCAGTGTCCACAAGGGCCAATGTGCGCACGCCATCTACAAACACGTCTACTACGTTCGATGGGCTTTGCTGAGGGCTTTCGCAGTTCGATAGCGTCGCAGCCCTTGCCTCTTGGACTGCTACGACTAGTTGTCCTGGTCTCGGGCGACCGGACGAGGCCGCATCGGTGACAGTGAGCGGCGTCTTGGGGATGGCGAACGGCGGGTAGATGGAGAGGGGCGTGAAGTCGGTGACATAGGCGGCGGCGGCTCGTAATATAGACGGCTGGACTGGTTGGTGACGGTCTATCCGACTCGAGGCAGCTAGATGCGATTGCAATAGCGGGCGACGTGACCGGCGCAACCGCACGCAAAGCAGATGGGGCGGTTGTCGGAAGTGCGCCATCGGCTTGCCGGGCTAGGTCCCATCCATGTCGCAGGACGCGAGGGATGGGGTGGCTGCTGGTATGACTGCATGGTGGGCTGCAGTCGTGGCGTATGGATGACGTCGGATGACGTCGGCGTACGTAGCCGGCACACTCTCTTTGAAGGCCTGAGGCCTGGCGACGGCTCCGGCGTAAGTAAGTGGGCGAACCACAGGGATCGCTGGGGGCGGCCTGGCTACAACTTGCGCGTCACTGAGCGGCGCAGTCGCCCGAGGGGGTTGGTGGTATTCCGGCATGACTTGCGCGATTTCATGCTCAATAGCCCGGCGTAGGGGGGGGGGCAGCAGTGTGGTCGACGGCTGATCAAGAGGCTGCGGGTGAGCGAAGGCCAGTAGAGAGAACTGGCGGGCAATCTCCTCGCGCACGAAGGACTTGATTTCGGCGAGCAAGACGGAGTGGTCCGAAATAGCCGACATGCCAGAGAGATCGGCGTTGCGTGATAGAGGTCGACGCGTCATCAGCCGCTGCTGGCGCAGCTCCTCGTAGCTTTGGCACAGTTTGATGACCTCAACCACAGTGCAAGGGTTTTTGGCGAGTAGCATGGTGAAGGCATCGTCGTCGATGCCTTTCATGACGTTCCGCATCTTCTCAGCTTCAGACATGGTCGCGTTGGCTTTCTTGCACAAGTCCAGGACGTCTTCAATGTAACTCGTGAAAGACTCGCCGGACTGCTGGGCTCGTTCACGTAAACGCTGTTCAACTTGCAGCTTACGAACCGCAGGGCGGCCAAACACGTCGACGATGGCGGTCTTGAAAGCGGACCGCGTAGCGAAATCGGATGCGTGGTTGTTGTACCATAGGCTTGGGACACCCGCGAGGTCGAACACCAGGTTGCTCAGTTTTCCTGCCTCGTTCCATTTATTGGGTACGCTGACACGCTCGTAAATCGCGAGCCAGTCCTCGACGTCGGTGCCATCCGCGCCGGTGAAAACAGGCGGGTCGCGGATGCGCGGGACACCGGGACAGGATGTCGGCGCAGGGGGATGAACGACAGCGACAGTCAAGGCGGGGCCGACTCTGCACGAGCTGCGTTCTGTCCGAAGAGGGCAACCCACTAGAAGGGGCCGGAGAGGACGGCCCACTTCAGAGTTCCAATAAGCTTCGCTACAATATATATATATATATATATATATATATATATATATATATATATATATATATATATATATATATATATATATATATATATATATATATATATATATATATATATATAGGAAGGTATTTGAGACACGACGTACGGATACTTCCCATAACCCTTATATATATATATATATATATATATATATATATATATATATATATATGGCGGACAGAGTGAGCGATGCCAGCCCCCCCCACTCGCGAACGAGTTGGTAAGCCACTGGGAGGAAGTGTGGAACACATGTAAGAGAGCGACTAGACACGTCCTTGCAGCGCCGGAGCCTAAACACAATTAACCTTTTCTGTATTTCTGCGCCCCTTACGCCAGCCTTGCTACCGCGCCACTCGAGGTCTTACCTGCACCTGACCTCTCATTCCTTCAACGCGCAGTCCGCGGCGCTACGTAACTCCTTCCTCTAAGATCAGCATGTTCTGCGAACGTGATCAGCACTGCCAGGAAAGTAGACGGATGGAAGTAGCCCCCGCACCGACGGGAACGGATACGTGTGGGACTGGATTGAGCCATGCGAATGCGGGATTAGTCTCGCTGTCGGTTAGCTTCAGCCGTCCAGTGCGATAGTGTCAGGTTTGTCATGCATATCCACGATATATGTTGACTTGCGTTTCTCCGGTACAGGAAAGAGCCCAAAGTAGTGTGGGTGGAGAGCATGCCGAATTGGTCCAAAGCGCACGAAAACGTGGGTTACATTGGCCAGATCAGTTGTAATCTAAGGTGTGCGTGCTGGAACAGGACGTGTCGGATAGGGTTTAAGATCTCGGAAGAGGTCCCGGAAATGGCGCACGAGTACACAGAGCTGCCGAGGGTGGTTGTGATGAGAAGTCGCTGGGCAGACAGAGCGGAGTACCGTAGACGAACTCCGCGCTCGAGCACCTGATGTGCGGTTTTAAGTTGCACCGGACACCCTGAAGTACCAGTCGTAGACGCCGAACCCATCGCGATGGCGTGCCATGGGCAATTAGCACTGCCTTTAGCTGTCGATGAAAGCCTTCCACAAGGCCATGGTCTGGGGATGGTAGGAGGCCGTGCGAAGACAGTTCGTGGCAAGCACGCGCAGGAGCTCTTGAAAGAAGCGCGTGGACCGAGAAGAATAAGGAATTGACGCGCTAACTGGCCTGGCTTGGTCGCTGATTGCCGAGTTGTTCGATTCAAAGTAGCTGTTGCAACCGTGTGCGTTCCGGCATAGCTGTGCGATCCAGTATAGCGGCCTTGATTACGTCTTAAGGCGACTCCGGTAGGCTGCGCGCGAACGAATGGAGGAGGTCAGAAATCTCCCCGATGACGGCCGCTGGAAGCGCGTCGACCACAAGGAGGTACTTGCCAGTCTGGGACGTTATCCGTGAGAGTTCAAAACGGGCCTCTGCTTGGATGAGCCACGCCGAGGAGTTCCGTTCCCAAAATTTTGGCAGTCGGATGGTGTCGAAGTCTTCTCGGCTTCTGCCGTGCTGGTCGAGGCTTGCTGGCGTTCGTTGCCGGTGACTGACATGACTTCACGTCTTTTTGTTTCATGTTGCACATTATGATCAGACACCGGTTGTTACTTGATCCAAATGTCCGCGGTCACCAGTAAAGAATGGTGAGAATCCCATGGTAGTCTGTGTCGCGGTGTTATATGCAAACTTTATGAATATTGTCACGTCGCTTCGGAGGTCCAGGCAGGGTTTATTTAACGTAGAGTAACAGGGCTCTTGCCAAACGCGCCGGTTGAGCTTGTTCGCCAAAAGGGACAGCGCGCGCACTTCTTCCTTTCGTGGCCTGTGCCTCTGCCTTTGCCTATAACCCACTACTACAGGTGGCATTACTCCCTCCTCCGCGACAAAGAGCATCGGCTCGATGCTGCAAGGTAGTTGTAAGAAAAAAAACAAAGCAGCTTGCACAACGCGAATGGACAATGGACAATGTTACGCGCGCACAGTAAATGAACGGTGAGGCGATTCTAGTGGCACAAATAAAGGAAACAAAAAATGAACGGTAGGAAAATTATGAACGCGCAAAATAAGGCTTCATGCGCACGACATGAACTATGTCGGAGCTCGGTTGTCTTCGTTGTGTTCCAGTTGACGATGCAGTGTCCGGAACCACTTCGTAGTTTACGTCGCTCACGCGGCGTAACACGTTATACGGACCGAAGTATCTGCTCAGCAACTTTTCGGAGAGGCCACGGCGACGAACCGGCGTACACACCCAAACTTTGTCTCCTGGACTGTAGGATACGTCTCTGTGGCGGACGTTGTAGCGTCGGGCATCTGGCTGTTGCTGCAGACAATGTGCAGCCGCGCGAGCTGGCGAGCTTCCTCTGCACGCTCTGCAAATTCTTCGGCGTCAGTTGTTAACTGATCAGCGTCTTGACAAGGAAGCATCGCGTCCCACATCGTCTGAACCTCGCGGCCGTAGAGTAGGCGAAATGGTGTGAATCGCGTTGTTTCTTGCACGGCGGTGTTATAAGCGAACGTCACGTAAGGTAAAATCCGATCCCATGTTTTGTGTTTGACGTCGATGTACATGGAGATCATGTCTGTGACGGTCTTATTTAACCGCTCGGTAAGTCCGTTGCTCTGCGGATGGTAGGCAGTCGTCTTTCGATGTTTAGTGTTGCTTAATCGAAAAACTTCATCCATGAGCTGCGCAGTGGACGCTGTGCCTCTATCTGTTATGTCTGCAGAGGGAGCCCCGTGACGCAGTACGACGTGGCACATGAAGAACTGTGCTACCTCGGAAGCCGTGGCTCGTGGGACCGCCTCTGTCTCGGCATACCGTGTCAGATAGTCAGTTGCGACAATCACCCATTTGTTGCCGTCGGTAGACAGAGGAAAAGGGCCGAGAAGGTCCATGCCGACTTGGTCAAATGGCTTATGAGGAGGGTCAATTGGTTGAAGTAGTCCAGCCGGCTTACGGGATGATGTCTTCCGGCACTGGCATTCACGACAGCCTTGGACGTACTGCTTCACGCTTGCCGAAAGTCCGGGCCAATAGTAAGTCTCGCGTACTCTAGCGAGTGTTCGTGAGTAGCCTAGGTGGCCAGATGTGGGCTCGTCATGACAAGCGAAGAGGACGTCGTCCCGCATGTCCCTTGGAACCAGGAGGAGGTAAGCGCGACTCGTAGAACGAGTGTTTTTCTTGTACAGGACATTGTCTCGGAGGCAGAATGATGTCAACACGCGGGATAGATGGCGTGGTATAACTGCGTTACGACCCTCTAAATAATCGATGACCGGTCGAATTTCTTCATCGTCTCGCTGCCGTCTGCTCACGTCCGATGAGCTAAGGGCGCCCAGGAAACCGTCATCGTCCTCTGCTTCTTGGTTGACGAGATGAATAGGTGCACGCGACAGTGTATCAGCGTCTTCGTGCTTCCGGCCAGACTTATAGACGATGGTTACATCAAATTCCTGTAGGCGCAAGCTCCACCGGGCCAGTCGTCCTGAGGGATCCCGTATGTTTGCCAACCAGCACAGGGCATGGTGGTCTGTCACCACTTTAAATGGACGACCATAGAGGTAAGGGCGAAACTTGGTGATCGCCCATACGACTGCAAGGCATTCTTTCTCTGTGGTCCCACTACTACAGGTGGCAATATAAGCATGCGGTCCCAGTTATACCATGGTCGGATGTCACGTACATCACGAGCATATCGCCGAGGGTACGGTTAAATCGCCCTATGAGCCCGTTAGTCTGCTGGTGGCATGCCGTGCTCCTTCGATGAACAACGTGGCATTCGGAAAGCTGACCTTCGACGACTACTGAGAGGGAGGCTGGGCCTCTGTCACTGAGGAGTTCTTGAGGAGCGCCATGACGAAGGATGAAGCGGCGTAGGACGAAAGATGCTACGTCCCGCGTTGTGGCACTTGGTAGAGCAGCAGTTTCGGCACAGCGTGTCAAATGGTCCACAACGACTATGATCGACCGATTGCCGTCTGGTGTCAGTGGAAGTCGACCGTAGAGATCAATTCCGACGCGATCGAAGGGTTTGGCAGGGCACGGAAGCGGCTGGAAGGCTCCAGATGCACGTAAAGGCGGTGATTTGCAACGCTGACACTCAGGGCAGCACTCAACAAATTTTCGTATAAAATTGTACACTCCTCGCCAGTAGTAGCGATGGCGAAGACGTTCGTATGCTTTAAACACCCCGGCGTGGCGACATTGCGGATCGTCGTTTAAGGGGGCACATATTTGTGATCTTAAGCTGCGGGGAATAACCAAGAGCCATCTATGGCCTGCGGGAGCGTAGATGCGTCGCTGAAGCAGCCGATCACGAATAGCGAAATGAACAGCTTGGCGTCGGTAAGATCGGGATACAACAGTGGTGGATGATCCAGAAAGATAGTCGAAAAGAGAAGTGATCCACGGGTCACGGTGATCCACGGGTCACAGCAATGGTGTCAATGTCGAGATATGAGATAGAGTGTGTGTAATTCGTTCCGCAAGGCCGAGTCTTGAGGAGTGCTTGCGTCCGCAGCGGTAGATGACGCGAATATCATACTGATGGATTCGGAGTGCCCAGCGTGCTAGTCGACTAGAAGGATCTTTGAACGTGGCGAGCCAACAAAGTGCATGGTGATCCGTTACGAGGTCGAACGGGCGACCGTACAAATACGGGCGGAACTTGCCCAGCGCATATACTAGAGCTAAGCACTCCTTTTCAGTGACGCCGTAACTGGCCTCTGCTTTTGTGAGCTTGCGACTCGCATAGGCGACGACGTATTCGGAGAAGCAGGGCTGACGTTGGGCGAGGACAGCGCCAAGAATGACCCCTCTGGCGCCTGTATGCACTAGTTGCAGCTGTTGGGTCGAAATGGTGAAGGATGTGAGGAGAGGTAAGGAGACGACGGAGCGTAGCGAACGCGACGTTACAGTCAGGGGACCAGGAGGGAGGTCTCTGTCATCGCGTAGGAGCTGGGTCAATGGCGACATGATCGACGCGAAATTTCGAATGAAGCGCCGGAAGTAGGAGCATAGTCCGACAAAACTGCGAAGTTCTTTGATTGTAGCAGGCTTCCGGAACTCGGCTGCGGCACGAAGTTTCGCAGGATTGGGTAGAACACCGCGCTTGGACACTATGTGGCCTCAGATGGTCAGCTCCTGCGTGGCGAAGCGGCACTTTTTGATTTTTAGTTTCTGTCCAGCGTGGGTTAAACACGTCAAAATCTGTCTGAGCCGATGTAGGCGGTTAGCAAAGTCAGGAGCGGAAACGACAATGTAGTCCAGGTAGCATAAACACATACACCACTTTACGCATACACCACACCACGGAAAACCGAGCTGTTCCGACGCACCCCGATAGAGTGCAAGATCAGATGTCGCCGCCGAGAGTTGGCGCGACAGGTCCCGAAATGCTGGGGACGACAGCGACAGCTTCTGCGGCAGCTTGTGCAGTTTCCATATGATGGGATCGGGAGTGCATTCTTGCAGAACCTGAATTTCTGTGGCTAGAAGAGCGTTCAGCTTCATTTTATGCTGTCACCTTCGGAGCGCTATTTTGTGCAATATTCCTTTATGCTTTGTCAATCAATAAATGTACTTTTACGATGTTCGGGGTGACTTATAGCTGCATGTAAGCGTGCTTGTTTGTTCGACTTAATCGTTAAAGTTACTATAGCCCCAGTGTGCACTGGGGCTATCACTACGCGAAGGCCAAAAGCGTAAGTTGGCGGGGCTTAACTCCACCCTTCGCCTCACGCTGCTCACGGACCCGGCGTGCCCCGCACGAGTGGGGAACTCGGTAACCCGTGGCACGTAGCCGGACCTAACTCTCGTAAAAAATGCTAGGGACGCTACATGGGAGAACTTGGGTGATTGTTCAAGCAGCTTCTTGGGTTGCATTCCTGGAAAAGCCAGCGTGTAAGAAATGGTTTCATGTTAAGCTGACCGATTGGCATCAATTTCGGAATGAGACTATCCCTCCCGTACTATTTTCTGGTGGTTACGCGTAGTGGCCTAAACACACAAAAAACATTAAGAAAAAAACACGCTAATACACTACAAACCACTGAAGAGATCCCTGCAGTGGACACTCACCTCTTGCACCTGTGGAAGGCGCACCGAAGCTCAACGAAACGATTGAAAAAGCAGAAGACTGATCGCAAACTAAGCACCCACATAGCCCAACTGACGGCGCAGGCGGCAGCGTATGCTGCCAAGCTCTGCTATTCAAAGTGGATAGCCCGTCGCGACGCTGCAACTCATCAGATGAGCTCGAAGGGGACATGGCGTCTCCTTTCGCAGTCTCATACACTTCTCTCAAACGAGAGCAGCTCCGGCGGACTCTGCATGGGTACCAAGGAACGACGGCACAGCTTGCGGATACTGTGTGCGATATATATCGCTTGTCGTAAGGAGGATCATTCTGGGCGTGCGTACACGTACTCTGGCAAGTCTAATAAACAACTCAATGCCCATTTTGAGTTCGATGACCTTAAAGCTGCCTTAGCTAAAATGCGCCGGGGTACGTCACCGGGACGGGACCGCATAACAGTGAAGCCGTTGCCAAACCTCCTCACACAGCCTACCTCCATTTGCTAGAATGCATTAACCAGATTTTGGACGGACGTCCGGTTCCTCCCGAATGGAAAACATCACTTGTGACTTTTATCCCCAAAGCAGGCAAGGCCATGAATACTGATAGCCTGAGGCCCATATCACTCATCTTATGCGCGGGAAAGCTTATGGAGATGATAGTATGGGATCGTCTCTCTCCATACCTGGAGGGCAAGGGCTTCTTTGCAGACACCATGTTTGGATTTGCCCACACACGTCTGCACCTGGTGTCCTCCTCCAGCTGCACAGCGACATCATACAACCCACATCTATGCAACACAATGACAAAGCCATCCTTGCCCTTGATCTGATGGGGGCTTTCAACAACGTCAAGCACAGTAGCATCCTGGCCAACTTGAGTTCCATCGATTGCGGGGCTAGGACATTTGCATATGTAAGACATTTCCTCTCTAAGCGCCAGTCTCTTCTTCGGATCTAGGGCGAGGAATATGGCAATTAAATGATGGGAAGACGGGGTACCCCTCAGGGAGCGGTGTTATCACCGCTCCTGTTCAACATTGCTATGATGCGCCTCGAAAGTTAATTGGCCTGGGTGGAAGGCACTCAACACGCAGTATATGCCGATGACATTACAATCTGGACCACTGAGGGGAGCGTTGGGGAAAAGCAGGAGCGCCTTCAGCAGGCCGCATCCATAGTCGAGTCGTATGTCAACGATTGTGTACTCCAATGTGCTCCAACTAAATCAGAGCTTCTGCATGTCAGAGAGGAGCTAAAAGATAACTCAGCCATACATCTCTCTGTCTGGGGTTCCCAGAAGAGAGGTGGATGAGCTCCGGATTAGGGGCATGTTCATTCACCGCAGACACGGACCAGATTACACTATTGCGAAACTCAAGAGAGTAGGCAAACAGATAGGGCACATGATCCACCGCCTTATCAACAAGCGGGGCGGTCTGCGGGGCAGGGACGCGCTTCGGCTAGCCCATGCCTTCGTGACTAGCCGGATCCTCTACGCCGTTCCATACCTTCGTACTAACAAGCAAGAAGACAAAAGAATCAAGGCCATCATCCGGAAGGCTGTTAAGCGAGCTCCTGATCTCCCGGTAGGTACCTCCAACGGCCATCTGAGGGCGTTGGGTGTCCTCAACTCCTACGAGGAGTTGCGGAAGGCCCATCTCATAAATCAATATACGCGGCTCGTGCAGACGGCCCCCGGGCGCTGCCTGCTCAGCCGCTTCCATTGGAACACACTTGCACTCCAGAGGAGTCAGAGCGTATTCCAGAACTGTGGCGCCATATGTCCTGGGTCTCTCCGCTTCCCGTAACATGGACACGCACACGCATGAAAGCAGACGACAAGCGCAGGCTCGGATGCTTGAAAGACAACACGGCTGTCGACCTGGTGTATATTTCGTAGGCATAGCAGGGCCGTCGTCCTAGCAATTTAGGCTGCTGTAGTTCACCAGGAAAAGCACATCAACGGCCTCTTCTTCTGAGCACAAAATTTAGAGCAAGCTGAGGAAGTGGCAATAGAGCTTGCTGCCGGGGATCCCAATTCGAAAATTATGATCACGGATTCCCGAAAAGCACGTTCTCATCACTTGGCAGGGGAGATATCCCCTTTAGCCAGCCAAATTCTGAAACAAGCTGCCACTGATTCAACCCCGAAACGCATAATTTGGGCACCTGACCATCAGGATTTACGAGGTAATGAGGCCGCTGATGCAGCCGCCCGAGTGCTTAACCACCGGGCTCCTCACCCCAGCTCTTATGACTCGGAGGCCAATACACCACTGCTGCGGTTCAAAGAAACTCTTTCTTATTATCGCGGCACTCATCACCTTTTCCCAGCTCCTTCAAAGGGGCTGAGTAAGGCGGATGAGCGAACTTTAAGGCGCCTGCAGGCAGGCACGCACTCTCCTCTGTCCTGCAATTATAAAACATTACGATCCCAACACGGATGGGCGGTGCCCACACTGTGGGGAGACCTGTGATCCCCACTTTCCCCCTTCTTCTACCCCTTCCCGAGAGCCATGGGAGACTGCCCTCTTCATCTGCTGCTCGCTGGAGTCTCAACGGGCTCTGGTGAGATGGGCGCGAGACGGGGCCTTATCGTGCGGTGTCCAGGACTAGGGACGCCGACCATGTAGCGGGGTCATGCTTTAGCCCCCAAACTCTTTTTGCCTTCTTTTTTACAATAAATGTCATCTCTCTCCCTCTCTCTCTCGATCGCTCCGAGGTCTTCTCGCGGCTGCCGCTGCCTTTCCCGTTTTCTAGTGTTGGGCTAACTGTTGCCTTCCTATTTAGTGGACCAGTGGTGAGTACTGGGATTTACCCAATTTCCGTGGCACATATCTGTTTATGGTGATGATAGCTCTATGATAGGTCGCACAAATTTCCGTGCCACATACCAGTTTCTCGGGCTAACTGTTGTTTCTTCAGTTTTATTGGACCAGTGGTGAGTGGGATTTACCTAATTTCTGTCGCACATACCTGATAAGCCACACAAAGCTTATGCTTTCACAATGACCAATATTTTTCTCTTTCCCGATGAAGAAGCCGCCTGATGTGAGAGCCAGAGAAGGCCATCAGGTTCGCAGTTTCATCAGTGTCCGCAATGTGCAGCATGCTATTTTTTTTTCTGCATTTCATGGGTAGGCTTCTCCAGCTTAAGCGTGACTGCCTTGTGTTCCGCGCAGGCCTCGCTTGTTTTCTGCGGTGGGCGTTAGCTTCACTTTGCAGTGAAAGAAGTCAAGGGTCCGCTCCAACAGCCGTTTTCATGTCCCTAGCTGCTCTCGTCAATGTTAACAAAAACAAAAAAAGCCAGTTCTCCTAGGAAAAAAACCCGCGAATGCGGCTCCCCAGCCTATATATAATATCTGGGCTTTTAAGTGCCAAAACCACGATATGATTATGAGGGACGCCGTAGTAGATGGCTCCTAAAATTTTGACCATCTGGTGTTCTTTAACGTGCACTGACGTCGCACAGTACACGGGTTTCTTCCACTTCGCCTCCATCGAAATGCGACCGCCGCAGCCGGAATCGAACCCGCGACGTTCGGGTGAGCAGCCGAGGCGGCTCCCCAGCAGACGGAAAAATCATACTGTTCTGAAGTACTGATAGTATAGATCCTCTGCGATGCAGAATTCTGGTCTGTTGCCAAGAGGCGTACTGGTTTCCAAAAGTTGTTCCATTCCACTTCACGGTGCAGCTTAAAAAAAACTAATGAAGTAGCATAGATCAGCCAGGATTTATGAAAATCCAGTTTCATTTCGTGATGACATTTTCGAGACGAAGAAATTTCGCGATACAATGGATAATTCTCACTTGCCAGTTTGCGAGTACGTAGGTCTTGTGGTCGATGCATCTCAGTGGATACGCGTTCGGATTGGGATATACGCATTAAGGTTTGGGGAGCTACTGAAGCCTCAGGCGTAAAACTTTATCTGGATGCTCACATTTCCATTCGGTTTTTGTAACATGCATCGCAAATAACTTTGCGGAATGCGCATTGGCGGTCATTATTCATCCAGAGCTTCTTCAGAGCTTTCGATCTTTGGATTCAGAGCTTCTTAAAAAATTACTTCCTTTGGGTTAAGTAGAATTGTGTACTAGGTTACGTAATGCATTTGTTACTCATTTGAAAGCGTCTAAGTTTAAGGGGCACATAATTAAAAAGGGTTTCTTTTTTTGCATACCGCACTCCACGAAAATATCATGTATCAGTAATATTTAAAATGAAAACGATTTAATATTGGCGTCGAGATTCTAATTTCGCTTTATCGAATATTCGTAGTGGCCATTATTCAAAGATTTCACGATTCTAGCAATGGTAATTAAAAGTTGCGAAGATGCAGATATACACAAGTAAACAGCAGACGTATATTTTACGAACTATAAAGCAAGTGACCACTGAGCATTTGTTCTCCCTCGTTTGTCTGACACCAGAAATGCACGGCGCACAATAGCTCTTTATCACCTGCATTTACGCTTGCTCTTTACAATACAGGTTTCTACATATGCGATAAGGATGTAATGCTGGCACAAGCGTCTGCCTCCCACCTTATCGTCCTAGCGTCGGCGTTCGACGTATTACTTTTATCAGCGCTCAAAGCTAAGTGGCGCAGTAATGCGCCAGAGTAGATCAGTTTGGTTTTATGGGGTATAACGTACCAAAAGCGACCATAGCGAAGGGCTCCGAATAGTTTCGACCACCTGGAGTTCTCTAACATGCACTGAAACCACACAGTACGCGGGCCTCTAGCATTTCGCCTACACCGAAATGTGACAGCTGCGGATGGGATCGAAACCACGTCTTTCGCGTCAGCAGCCGAGCACCGTACGTAACCATTGGGCCACCGTGGTGGTGCCTCTTCCGTTACTTAGTGGTGTGCCGCTTCATCCCAAGATCATTTCAAGAAATAATGCTATGCCGTTGTGCTCTGCAACCGTACGCACACAGAGGACGCATTAGATGTCGATCAGCATGCTCCGTAAGCTCAATGCACTAATCAATACAGCCAATATGCTTCTAAGCGCGCTTCTTTCTGTCAAGCGAATTCGTCTTACGCAGACTTGTGCTCGAGGCAGCCCGCGGGGTGTCAGCATCCACGGGTTGCTAGAGTGCCGGTAATGGCTGTGAGCGAGGGGAGTGGTTGTTATCGGGCTGTATGTACACTATCCTATCAGCGCAGTGGTGTCCTGCTTCGCCGAAGGGCAGTCGCACGAACTCTCGTGTTTCGACGGACAACGACTGCTAGGAGAAGCCGGGCCCCCGAAACCTCAAGGTATCTGTCGTGTGCTACACGAAGCACGTCAAAATTTGCTGAGGTGCGGAAATCAAGCGGACGGTGCCATATGGCATAGCGTGCGATGTTGTTTGTGAGCTCTTTTCGTAAAAAGGAAAAAACTAAAATGTTTTCACGTTTCATTGGAGCGAAAAAAAAAATCTACGGATGAAAAGACCAACATTGTAGACCACGCAATCAGTGTGAGCATTAATGTCCGCGCTCCGGCACTCGAGCTCGTGCAGTCATGTCATACAGTAGATTATTCGCTGCTCTTTTCGTTGTGAGGTCCACTGGCTGCATGAAAATTTAGCTTATCAAATTCTGCACTCTAACGTACTTGTTGTTTAGGCGTTGCTTTGAGTTAGTGTAGATATTTGTTAGATATAATGTTTAAAAGGTCATGTTCGCCTTTGAGTTCAGTAAGTGCTATCCACTGTAATTGCTCTGGTGTTATTGTTTCTCGTACGATGCAATGTGTTTAAGTGACTGCCAAGACTGTAGCGCACATCACGAACCATTTTTGTGCGACATTTGTGCACGTACGCCACATATATTCAAATATGCACGTGAAGCAAGTCCAACTAGACACTACACTAGTTCTCTTTAGTGAAGTTGCTGAAATTTTTACATGATGCTGAAACAAATGAATCAACGAAACGAAACAATTCAAGCAAATATGAACCGGAAACCAGTTGTATATACGATATGAAAATAACATACACGGCACCATTTCAACGGCGAATAGACTTACAATGGCTAAATTGTTGAAAAAAAGGTTAAAATTGATTGTGTCGGGTCACATCGGAGCACATCGGAGCAAGTGACTGCTTTCATTCGAAGTGAGGAATGTCGCTTGTTTCTTCTCATTCGATTCACACTCATGTCGTAGTTTTGTATTTTGAAGTACCACGACGCTTACGCATTCAAAAATTACGCACGCACGTCCACATCTTGATGAAATATTTCTGTAGATTATTCATCACGTTCCTACGCATCATATGTTCACGTATGAAAGTTAATTTCATCATTTAAAAAAGATTAGGGCAGCTTCCAACTAGTGGCGCCAAGCCTGAAGGAAGCTGGGCGACCTTCTTTCCTTCTCTTTAGTTTTCCCATTCTCTCTTTTTTCTACGTCTTTTCTCTCTCTCTGCATTTCTTTCTTTCTGTTTCCTCTCTATTTCTCTCTTGCTTTCTCTTTCCTTCCATCTTTTTTCTCTCTATATATATATGCATTTCTTTTGCGCTCATTCTCTTTTCTTCTGCCTTTCTTTCTCTCTGTTTCTATCTTTTTCCTTCTTTATATGCTATGCTTCACTCTCTCCCTTTCTCCTCACCCCTACATCTCTCCTCCTCCCCACTTCTCTTTTCCACACCCTTGCAATACTATACTATACAAGGCATATACTATGCTCTGCTAGCGTGCCTGGATAGCCGAGTGGTTACGATGATAGCCCTGGGATCGTGGGTCCGCGGGTTAGCATCGCCAAGAATCTTTTTGTTTCTTTCTTTCTCTTTTCTCTGTGCTCGTTCTATCGCCCATCACTGTTATTGCGTCCCACGTTGGACAAATCGGCGCACGCGTTCCGGAAGCAAAGAAGAAGAGGACGAAGAGAGCGCGCGCAGGTTCATGAGGATGATTAGTTCTGTCAGCCCTTGACGGACCAATGCTCGGCTTGAACAGCTGCGCTGTTCAAACGAGCGAACTCGGCATGTTTCAATCATTTTGCATAAATTGCAGATTGCTTTCATGTAGTCTCTGAAAACTCTGTGAGCTTTTTTGTAAATCTGAGTAATTATCATGGCGTGAACTTTGGACGGGGACAAAGGAGACAAGAAGGACGCGGCACTCCACTACTTGTCTCCAAGAAGAACACTACACTCGCTACTTGTCTCCTCGCTACTTGTCTCCTCGCTACTTGTCTCCCCTATGTGACATATTGCTACCTGCAAGCTTTATTGCCAAGGAAATGGTAGAGAATGGACTTGCGGTAATGCCATATTATTTGTCACACTTGCAATTCCGTTTATGTACATATTTGTGCTGATAATGTCGCATACATAGAGCCTAATTTATGTAGGAGCGGGTGTCACTTTTTCTGTGCACTGAAGGCCACCATGGCTATCGCTTCCATCGGACTTGCTCATGTCTCGTATAAATGCAGAAGGTTTACTCCTCATGAGCGATATCAGAAAGGAGCATGAAACGCAAGCTATGTGCGTGTTTCGAGAATTTTGTTGCAATCATGTTGAATTTTGAGCCTGCATGCCACTGAAGCCTGCTACAGTAGCATACGAATTTGCTCAGCGCCGTGCTTCGGGGCTCTGCCGGTAAGACTCAAGATCTTCACTGCAAGGCATGCGTGTCTGAAACAATAGCGAATTTCCTCGTCTGCCTAAATGTTCGCATAAATAGCTATTTGGTATTCGCGCGCAATTATTTCATTGTAGCATCAGCTCAGAGGTGTCGCCCTGCTTCCTGTGCTCAGAGCCATGGCCGAGAGCCCTTCGTCTCGCATCCCGGTGCTGCAGCGCGCCGACGGCACGTGGACCACGGTAGAACACAAGCTGCGCCAGCTGGACGACATGTCTGAGCCGGGCGCGTACGTGCGCTTACTGGCTGGCTGCTGTCGGGACAGCGTCCAAGCTGCGCGCGCCATGCAGGCACAGCTCGAAGCCGCCAGGGCTGAGGTGAACGCGCTGCGGCTGCAGCTGCGCAAGAGCATGGACCGCATCACGCAGGTGAGGTGACGCACAATGACGCCATTTCGATTGATCTCAGCCGATGGGAGCTCGTCTTTTTCAAAGGCTTACGTCGATTCCTCGCTACTATCTTAAAAATATTAGTAAAAAGTTAGTAACTTCAAGTAAATGTAGCGGTTACTAACTTTCTTGGACCAATACTTACTTTTTGCTGCCTGTTCAGTACCTACATTAGTAAATAGTTACCAGCTGCAACAGCTACTTTTTCTTACTTGCTTGCTAACGAACGTTATTACACAGTTAGTTACAGCACGCGATTGGGTACTAACTGCAGTTGTTACTACCTTCCTTGGACCATTACTAACTTTGGCCGTTAGCTACCTCATCTAAAATTGTAGTTAATACCCAGTTCACTAGGTTGTAACTGGAATTGGCTCTACATATCGCTTTTAAGGGGAAAGTGGTGAAGGAAATGTCCATGGATCAAGTGAAAATTCACAAATTTTCTTTTTAAGATGAGGCAATCGACAGCATCATTCTACTATTGTGAAAATGGAGGAGCAAAAGTTCGTGAAATACACTAAAGGGCTGTAAACGTTTTAGTACGCAATACGAATTCCAACAAACATGACAGATGGATTAGATAGAACCGCAGTTGGTGAAAATAAATTCTTAGCCCCTGACTACAGGGTGTCTCATAATCATATTGTGCTTTTGGACGCAAAACCTTCGAAATGATTACTATTAGCTTTTTACTGCTTAGGCACTAGCACAAGGGTCAATTCAAGTGCGTTGAGGCTACGTTAGTAAGTTTAATACCTTGTCTCAGCGGTTGTATAGGATGGTTTTTGGAGCAGCTTTATACAAAATAGACAGTACATATTGTTTTTCACTACGGTTGATTAACAGCACTGTGATACGTCCCCAAGCACACATAATAAGGCATTAGAGTATAGGAATATAGCTCCATATTTTTTATTATTCATTCTAAAACACAGGTGTTCCGCGGTACCAAATCTGCATCTACAAGGTAGGGGCTATAAATACCTCCATAGTAGCTCATGATGTACGTGTCGCGTAGTGAAATTGTTATTTATGTGTGCTTTTCCCATTCATGACGCTCCATGCATGGTTACGCAATGTTATGTCGTGATGCAAACCTTATGAATTTGACTATCTTTAACAGCCAGCAAATATTGGGATAAAACGAACGCCTTAGTAACGGTTACAACCTTTTGTTAAGGCGCGAAGTACCTTATGCGATCGGGCTGACGGCGTCTCCTATCATCTTCGCCCGTCACGGTAAAGCATGTGACAAATAAGACGGCGCGTTGGCTCAGGAAAAGCTCTCTTTCTGCGATGGACGCTGTCTGCGATAGGCGCTGGACGCTGTCTACGACGCTGTATGTAGCAATGAGAGAGCGCTGTCCTCTCATTGCTATTGACGTGTCCTTATAAAACGGTTCTAGTACACTCTATAGACATAGGGAAACACCGGTGCTTCGCACCTCCCCAGGTTTCACGTTGGTGGAGATGTTATTAGAGCGCAGCTCTTAGGCGCTCGTTCCTGCTTTGAGCGACGTCGCCTTTGTTGGCGTAAGCAATAGAGCGAACGAGGACGAAATAGAGCGAAAGAGAGACTGCCCTCAGGAGTTTTCCACCATGAGAGCCAACAAGCTGTTGTGTTAGCGTCTGCAAGGCCTCGTACCTGCTCGCACTTCTTGTGACAGGGCAACGCTTGCTTCTCGCGCATGGCCATGAGAAAGTGGGTGCAGCTGATGTCTACCACATGGTATGGGCCTGGCCAGCTGAAAACAGCGATTCCTCCCCTCCCCAACCCTACGCGAGAGGGCTGGGAGGCCACGCTGCTTAGCTGCTCTGACCTAGGGTCCCAACAAGCCCTCAATGCGCGAGAAAAAGCAGTGGTATCGGCCAAAGACGTCCCGGACTGAGGATGTCACCTAGTCTGTAGGGCCCTTTCAGGGGCTCGTACGCTCCCTTTTATAATAAAGTTTTAAGGACGAAGCTCCTTAAGGCGGCACCCGTTCGTCCCTCGTAGTCGTAGTCGTAGTAGTAGTCGTAGTGCGTAACCAGTCTTACGCTTTGACCTCCAAGGTGGTGCCGGTGGGAGATTTTTCCTGTGCGTTGTTGAACAATAAAAAATTCGCGGCGTGCGCGTTAACTAAAAGCCGAATTCTTCTGTCTCTCATTCCCCATTAGCAGCCATTGGCATGTTCTAGTAGGAAACGTTAGTAGAAGCAGAAGTGTAAGTGTTAGCTAAAAGCCGACTTCTTCTGTCTCTCATTCCCATTAGCAGCCATTGTTTACCTCCAAGGTAGTGCCTGGTGAGATTTCTCCTGTGCGTGATTAAACAATAAAAATTTTGTTCAAAACGCCGTTGATTGATGAAATAAACCAACGAAAGACGCCAGATGTTTTGTAAAAGCAAAACGAAAGAACGCCAGATTTTTCTAAAGCAAAACGAAAAGACGCCAGCTGCTTAACGAAAGACGCCAGATGTTTTCTAAAGCAATGGTTTTCTAAACAATGAAAATTCACAGCGTACATGTAAAATTAAAGTGAGCTGCAAGTCGTCATAACTCATCGAACCTTTAGTATAAACGCGCCCGATCTCACGTCGTTGATGATGTACTGGGCAGAATTCACGGAAGATTCACGGTTTACCGATGAACCTCCGCAGCTTCGCCTACTCATCATCATTCACTCCGTGGATATGCTGTGATTTTTTTTCACCACCACTACCTGCGAGGCTTGGGAGAACAGGACGTGTGTTGGTCGAAGAGACACTTTGTGTGGAGCGCTCTAGCGGACTCCTAGATAGTCCGGCGCAGCGTTCGCGTCAGCCAGCGGCGGCGGAGGTTCACCACGTTACGTTGACGCGAAAGCCGCGTCGCCTTGACGCATGTGCATTCGTTCAACTAATCGCAAAATCAAAGCACCTAAACAGCTGCGCTCAGAATTCGCATTAGGCAGTACCGTAATCATCGGTCAATTCTTTTCTGTTTTCTTTTACAACCTTTATTTTACTACCTATAGTTATCGAGTACTAACAGTTACCAATTGCTGTTGGTTAGAGCAAGGCCTGATATGCTACTCCAGGCACTGGATGATGATCAGAATGTATAAGGTGAAGCACCAACCACTGTGGCCGATAAAAACAAACAATTTTCGACACGTTTGGCAAACAGAGCAACTTCAGGTTCTGCATGCAAGAGAGAGAACCGCACAGCTTCGAGAACGTTACTGGATTTGTGGGATGACGTGAGGGTTCACTTTCCCACATATTTTATTGCTGCTTGCTCTCCGATGTACAGCCACAGCCGCTGTCGTTCTTGCGGGCGTCTTCTTCTCACGCGCTAAGCTCGAACGTGCGGAGCAGCTGAAGCGCAACTTCGTCGTCTTCTCTCGCGTTGACGGCTCGCCATAGGCCCCCCCCCCCCCTCTTGCGAGGTAGCCAGTGCGCGAAGGAGCGATCCTTATGAGTAGCTGGTAATTGCTACTGTTGCGAAGCGCGTTCGTCTGGTGTTGGAGGATGGCTTGTCGTCTGCTAGGACGGCGTCGGTGTCGAGGAAGGCCGGCTTAATACGGTCAATGGAGACACTGTCCTCGCGTCCATTAAGCAGCAGGACAAAACGCTTGGGGCAACGCTTGATGACTCTAAAGGGTCCGTCGTAAGGCGGTTGTAGTGGTGGTCTGATAGCGTCGTGCCGTACGAAGACGTGTGTGCAATCTCGCAGTGCACGACTGACGAAACTTGGGCGTGAGTGTTGACGTGGTGGGATAGGAGACACGTCTTTCATGGCGTTCCTGAGGCGACTGGCATAATCAGCGACGTCCATTGGTGGTACCGGAGACACGTCGAAAAACTGGCCAGGAAGCCTTAAGGTCGTGCCAAAAACGAGCTCAGCTGAGGAGCAAGAAGCGTCCGTGCGTATCGTACTGCGAAGAGCGAGGAGGACGAGTGGCAGTCGCTCCGTCCAAGGTATCAACGATCGTGAGTCCATGAGCGAGGCTTTGAGTTGGCGGTGAAACCGCTCAACCATGCCATTCGACATAGGGTGGTAGGCTGTCGTCTTGATGTGGTTGACACCAAGCATGCGGGACAAAGTCCGGAAGAGCGCGGAGTCAAATTGACGACCTCGATCCGTTGTGATGGTCTTGGGAACTCCATAGCGGCTTATCCACACGGTGATGAGTCCGTGGGCAACTGACTCTGCGGTGATGTTGGTGAGCGGTAGTTCCTCAGGCCACCGTGTGAACCGGTCTACGCACGTTAATATATACCGGCGGTTTTCCGATGGGGGCAAAGGGCCTACGAGGTCCAGGTGCACGTGACTGAACCGTGAGTCAGGAGGTGTGAAGGTACCCAGTGGGCTGACTGTGTGACGCTGGACTTTGGTTTGCTGGCACTTGAGACAAGCACGTGTCCAGCGGCGGACGTCGATGTTCATACGTGGCCATAGATATCGCGCTGTGATGAGGCGTTGAGTCGCACGTATGCCGGGGTGCGACAAGGAATGCAAGGCGTCAAAGACACTGCGGCGAAATGGCACTGGGACGTACGGTCGAGGACAACCGGTAGACGTGTCACAAACGAGGGGAATCACGCAGCCTGGAAGTGGGACATCTTCGAACTTGAGGGAGTTCTCTTGGCGTCGGAGAACCTGAAGTTCGCTGTCCTCCTGTTGTGCAGTAGCCATGGCTGCAAAGTCGACTGGCGGGCGCTCATCCATCGTTGCGTTGATTTCTACGCGGGATAGTGCGTCAGCCACGGGGTTGTCTTTGCCACTGATGTGCCGGATATCGCTCGTGAACTCCGATAGGTAGGCAAGCTGGCGGATCTCACGTGGGGTGTGGGCAGAGTTGGTAGCGGTCGAGGTAGACGTGAGCGGCTTGTGGTCGGTGAGGATATGGAATTGCCGACCTTCGAGGACGTGACGAAAATGCTTGACAGCCAAATAGGCCGCGAGTAGTTCGCGACCGAACGTGCTGTAACGGGACTCGGTCTGTGAGAGTTTCCTAGAGAAGAAAGCGACCGGCTGCCAAACTCCGTCGACCAACTGCTGCAGGACTGCTCCGATGGCGACGTCGGAGGCGTCCACGGTGAGTGACGTGATGGCGTCGCTCTTTGGATGCGCGAGGAGCGTTGCGTTAGCCAGAGCTTCCTTGATGGAACTGAAAGCTGTCTCAGCGTCGTCTGTCCAGGAGATGGAAGCGTTCGGCTTCGTTTGACCGGAGAGAAGTGCATGAAGCGGTTGCAAGATGGCCGCGCAGTATGGAATAAACCGACGGTAATAGTTGGCAAGCCCGAGGAATTCACGCAGCTTCTTCGTAGTTGTTGGCCGTGGAAACTGCAATATAGCTTCCACGCGCGCCGTCGGTGGAGAGATCCCACGGGAATCCACGCGATGGCCAAGGAAGTCCAATGAGGAAACTCCGAACTCGCTCTTCGATCCGTTGACGACAAGTCCATATTTCCGGAGCCGCGTGAAAACCTGACGCAGGTGAAGTTCGTGATCTTCTGCTGAAGTGCTGAAGACGAGGATGTCGTCGATGTACGCGAAGCAGCAGGTCAAACCACGAAGAACCTGGTCCACGAACCGTTGAAAGGTTTGTGCTGCGTTTCGTAGACCGAAGGGCATCCGTATGTATTCAAACATGCCAAAAGGTGTTATTATGGCAGTCTTCGGTACGTCGGAAGGCTCGACAGGTATTTGGTGGTATGCCTTCACTAGGTCGATTTTGCTGAATACGGTGGAACCGTGCAACAATGCCGTGAAGTCTTGGATGTGCGGTATCGGATAGCGGTCCGGTACCGTCACTTTGTTGAGGGCGCGATAGTCACCGCACGGTCTCCAGTCACCTGAGGTTTTTGGGACCATGTGTCACAAACGAGGAATCAC